>NC_137119.1:14141821-14609321 GCF_949357685.1 Gobio gobio | reverse complement strand
GGCTGCACATTACAAGCCTGAAGCAGTTTGTCTGTTTATTTGGAAGGGAGGGAGAAAGTAAACAGGATACATGCTGAATGAATGGAATAAAGTTTTTGGAAAGCTCAATCAGTGAGATATACCAGCCAGCTTTGGTTATTGTATGAGTTGGCTCTTAATTTGCAGCAGGTCATTGGTACGTCCTCAATCATGAGGGTCCGTGCATATAAAAAGCTTAAATTAGTTTGTTGTTGTCTATCTCAGATCTTGGGTTTGTTAAGGTGGGAGTATTAGGTCAGCCTCTTCCTGGACTCTTTTTCTGGAGAACACTCAAGGCTGAAGAGATGAAAATCTTTACCTAAACCAGGACATAATTTCTTCCTGTTTCTCAGTCAAGCATGTTCAGGCAAATGCTTGTCATTGAGATCCCAACACCTGCTGCTGTTGGTCTCACCCTCTGGACCGTCATTATTCCCATCAAAACTCCACCCATACACACATCTTAATTAGGGAGGAGTTATCTGTATTATCATGACTCGGCTTTCACCACAGCCTTGAACTTTTCCAGCACTGCCCTTGGTAGAGGAGCATTTAATCGTATTAATTGAATTCCCACAGCTTCTAGCTGCCACAACATGACGAAGAGTTAGCTGAGTCTGGCGGTGAAGAGTTCACCCCGAGTTCAACACGTCTTTAAAAGAGATCTTATGTTCACATTATGATGGCACATTAACCTTTTCTTTAGAAGCACATAACAGAGAGATGAATTTGATTCAGCCCTATATAGAGAGTAATGTGCTGTGATGAATCTCTAATACTTTGGGTACAAATAGACCAGAGGTGGTTCTTGCCTCTCGCTGTCTTGTCACTTGACCAGAGGAAGTGAGCAGATTAGTTGCTCATTCATCATGGCCTTGTCAGTCCCTGACCCCAGTACAATTATGAGCCAGATGTCAATGCGTGGAGCTCTAGCGAAAGCTCCTTGCTCTAGAATTCCCTCTAGAGTCTGCATCTTTCTTCTTGCGTGTGGATTAGCTGTCCTGTCCAATGCCCTTCTTGATTATGCCAGGTAAGATGTCTTCCTGGATTATCATCTTTTGTTCCTAACAATATTACTAGCAATGTACCAACATGGAAATTCTAGGAAACTGAAACGGAATATTCTGGACACAACCCGATTTCACGGCAACTCATACGTATTTTACAAGTTGTCCAATTTGTATTATTTTGTACAAATGACCTAACCTCAAACCCCACCCCTAAACCTACCCATCACTATGGTTTAGACAAATCGTACGAATTCATACAAGTGTGAGGTCATACGAATTATATGAATTAGCCCCCTCGTACAAATACGTATGAATTGGTCGTGAGATAGTGTTCTATAGGGCAAGGTTTAAATTTAAGGCTGGAGAGAGACTTTTAGTTAGAGTGAGAAACCACATTTGAATGATCCTATCGTTAACCTCTAATCTAAGGTACAGCTTGTTGTTAGCGTTTGTCTTAGAATTATGTACGGATTCATAAAATTTTGGTAATTGAAAGTTTTCGGCTGAAAATACCATTTTCAGGTTTGGCCAAACATTTGTACTGAAACCGTTACTTCAAAATTTGGGGTGGGGGAGGTACAATCGATTTCCATTTTTTACATAATGGAAAAAAATGGAAATTGATTGTACCTCCCCCACCTCAAAACTGGTCAAAACTGAAAATTGTATTTTCAGCCGAAAACTTTCAATGACAAAAATTTGGTGAATCCGTACATAATTCTAAATCAAACGCTAACAACAAGCTGTACCTCAGATTAGAGGTTAATGATAGGCTGATTTGAATGTGGTTTCTCACTCTAACTAAAAGTCTCTAACTCCAGCCCTACCTGTTTTTATTACTGAAATCTGATTGGTTCAAAGGAATGTTGTACCAGGACCAACAAGGATGTTGATCCAGAAACATGTCCTACTTTGTCAATTACGGTCACAACAGCTTTACAGTTGGACTCAACTCTCAACCCTAGCTTCACAATACCCTGGGACAAACAATGTAATTGCGCATGGGATTAGGATTGCCAGTCCTCGTAAACTTTGTTTGTCACTCTGCATTGTGAACTGCTCATGGTTAAGGCTTCTCTTGCTTAATGTGCTATCTATGCTTCCTGTATCAGTATTATAGTGAGAAGGGCTACTAAGATGCTCCCAAGGTGGACTCTCCTAGCTGTAACTGGACAGTAAGGAGAGCACTCAGTCAGGTCAATATCTGCTTAAATACCACACACTGTGCTAAATGAGACCACCTGATGGTACAGCCTGTTCACAATGCTATTGTGTGGAGAGAAGGTGACATATGCATTGAGTTAACCCCTGTTACAGGCCCTACCCTAACCCTTCCCATCAGCCAGGGTCTTCTTCTATCAGGCCAGCTCTGACATGCCACATTGAGGACACAATGAGTTAGCAGTGGTGACTAATTCACTAGATCTGGACTCTAAAGGGACCTGGGTAGACCGTGCAGCCTAAAAGGCTCCTTCTTACAGCCCTACACTCCGGGAGGTCATCCACGGAAACTTCTGCCAACACAATACAAATGCTGTGCTGAGACAAAGAGGTACTTGTGGTTCTTTATGGGGGGACCAGGGCATCCACATGTTTCTTTCCCACACTTTTCATTGCAGCAGTCGTAACAGATCACAACAACGATGGCCAAAAAAGAGAAATAGCACAGTCATTGATGGTGGTCCCAAAGATACCAAGAGTTCATTGTTTTACAAAGACAAATGTGTTTATGGTCTGAACTATAAATAGAAATGGAGATTCTGTGAGTATTTAAACCATATTGCGAGGATTTACTAAATGGCATTGGCGGCCAACATCCTATAAATCAGTATACAATTCTAAATGGCTGATACACACTTATATAACTGGCAGATAGACCTCTATACAGTAGGTGAAGACACTCAGATCTTCTCTTCCCAATTAAAGTATGCAGCTCTAACTGCATAACAGAGAAAATTATCCAGATTGATTTATCGTTATATTATTTTAACTTTATACTGTGGTAATCTGAATGAGGCCACAGTAGACTACCATGTCACTTTTTTACAGTTTAAAGGACAAACAGTTCCATTATTGTGTTGACAATTAAAACAAACTGCAAGCTGGCTAACCAGTGAGGAATAAATGCAAATGTGTGTACACACACTCACACATGCTTTGTTAGTGTGGAATACAAACATTCAGCAGTACTGTAGTTGCTAAAACAGGAAAAATGCTACAAATAGAAGTGATGCAGAGCAGCAGGGTGGTGTTTTTGGTCTAAAAAAGTGGCTTCTGATAAAAATAAGTCATATGGTAGAGGACAAAACTGGGCACTTCCACATCTGCCTCAGGCCTCAAGACAAAGAAATAAAGAAAGAAAGAAAGAAAGAAAGAAAGAAAGAAAGAAAGAAAGAAAGAAAGAAAGAAAGAAAGAAAGAAAGAAAGAAAGAAAGAAAGAAAGAAAGAAAGAAATAAAGTAAGAAAGAAAGAAAGTGCTCTGGTTTGACATTGTTATTCACCCTCTAAATATGCTGCAAGAAATTTTTTTATTAATTAGGAAGAATGGTCAATTATAAATCTGTATTAAAGTCAGCATGCATGATATTATTAATGTTAAATAAACCCGAACAGCATTATACAAATGTCAGTCTGTGTTTTATTCAGGCCTGAATTTCAGATGTGTAGATTTGACTGATGTTATTTAAACCACAGGTTTAATTTCTAGGTGTACGAAATACAAATATACATACATTAATACATACATACATACATACAAACATAAATCATTTTTTAGGATGTGAATGGTTTTTTTTTCTTTCTTTTTTTTCTGTGGTGTGATGAAGATTGTTTTGACCCTTTGCTCTTTGTTGTACCTGCATAGATATGAAAGGATGTGCAATGTGTGCAAAACATTTAGTCTAAGTTATTAATAGCAAAATGATTAATAGTTGAACGTAATTAATGGTAAACACAGGCACAAAAAATAGGCCTACATATATTTGTGACAATATTAAATGTCAAATTTTCTGAGGAGTTTCTGTAATGTGTGTAATGCTTATGCTTTGATGACTTGAATGTAAAACATGTCATTAAACTGCAGGGTGTAGTTTATCAGTGCTAGACACACCACTTGTAATTTGTTCCAGGAGTTTGTCCATTGTGAGCAAGTAGGATAATTCTCTGCTCCGCTGCTGCTCTTGGGTCATTCTCAGGAAATTCTGCTCTGTGTGTGCGGCATGCCTATGACTGAATACTAATGAAATTAACAGGATACTGAATCGTATTGTTTAGTGTGTATAATGCAGCATCATTTTGTGACACAATTTTCCTTGTTTATTACTGTAAAGTTGCTTTGAAGCAATCTGTATTGCATAAAGCACTACATAAATATATATTTTTTTGCAAAATAACTTTTAAAATAATACAATTTAAATGTCTGTTAACATTTTTTATTTTTGAACATCATGTTTTATATAGCTTTCTCTAAAATGTTGCTCTATTTTGTCCCTCATTTTCTGATTACTCTGTTATACTGGCAATTTTCCTAAAATTTATCCCAGTTACGTCAGAGACAATTATGGGTACTACAAAGTTTTGATTTGAGGTGGACTATAGTAATTCATCTTGTCATGCAATGTCATGTAAACACTATAGTCTGACTGAAATTGTACCAGTTTGATTTTTGTAAAGTCAGATTAACAAGATGCAATTGTAGCTCTAATCAGAATACATCTGACCTCACATTCTGCAGAGGCGACATGAGAAATGTATAAAAATACATAATGTATTATTGAATATATTGTATTATATTGTATTATAATGCATGATAATAAAATAACTTCAAAAAATGGATTATGCATAATGCATTATGCCATGAAAACTAACATAGCTCTGTGGTGCTATCAAAACATTGTTTTCTTTGTTTGAGCTGATGTCCATGTCAACTTCTGGCTCTGGACCAACAGTGTTTGGAGTGGGGGAGTGTTTGAGTAACTTGAAATTAGTCATTATGTTCATGACACAGTTAGTGGCACATACATTTACACACTTCCCTTTGTGCTGCTCCAATTTACACTTTGAATATTATGGATAATCTTTCTAAAGTTAAATTTGAGACAATGTGTTCAAACAAAAGTAAATTTCTCTGACAGTCTTTATCAGTATTTCATTATGATTTTACTCATCGATTTTACTTTTTGCCCATCCCATCAACCTCAATAGTTAAAACAAACAAACAAACAAACAAACAAACAAACAAACAAACAAACAAACAAACAAACAAACAAACAAACAAACAAACAAACAAACAAACAATTTAATAACAAATAAATAAACAAACAAACAAATACATAAACAAATAAATACAAGTTCTATGGTTTTACTTTAGAAAGCACAGAAATTGACTTAATATTGTGATTGTACTGTTGTTCTGTAAAATAAAAGTATTATATATTATATATATATATATATATATATATATATATATATATATATATATATATATATATATATATATATATATATATATATATATATATATATATATATATATATATATATGTTTTTTTTTTTTTATTTTTTTTATTTTTTTTTTTTTTTGAGAACCTTGTAGGCAGGGTTTCCTTCTTTTTTGAGTGATGAAGCCTGCTGAAAAACAATACATTACTTTGAAATATCTATTGTCTGATAACTAATACTAAGGAAGGTGGACGCAGCCAAGAGTTTCTGGCAGAAGAGATTGTCGATGTTGCAGTTCATCATCATGCATGAGTTAGGATATGTGAAATATCAAAATGTTCAGCTTTGCCTCATGGTAGTATTTTAATACTAAGTACATGCAGACTAAAAAGGCTACTGTCACTTTTTAAATTGAATAAAATAGCATTCTGAATGTTGTTCAATGCCTTTGTTTCATTTATATTGTTAGAAAATAAACTGAACTGCATAATTTGCCCACACAGCTTAAGTTTCTGAACTTGACATTCATTCAAATAAGACAAAATAAGATTAACTATTCTTGAAAAGTAATCTGTAAAAAAAGTCGCATTGCACCGGGTGTATGATAGGGCCCATGTCACAGGAAATAAAATGATAGTGATACATTTTTAGACAGAAGTGCTTGGCATAAAGCTATATTGACCTCAAACATTTTGAACGTGACAGGGTTGAATGGTTGTTCCACAATATATATAATAAACAATATAATATAATATAATATAATTAATATAATATAATATAATATAATATAATTAATATAATATAATATAATATAATATAATATAATATAATATAATATAATATAATATAATAATATAATATAATATAATATAATATAATATAATATAATATAATATAATATAATATAATATAACATAATATAATATAATATAATATAATATAATTAATATAATATAATATAATATAATATAATATAATATAATATAATATAATGTAATGTAATGTAATGTAATGTAATGTAATATAATATAATATAATATAATATAATATAATATAATATAATATAATACATATTTAATATAATATTTATATCAGGTAGAATATAAAATATTCAACAACTCATTATCTAATTGTGTGTGTTAGTGTGAACATGACTGTGTGGAATGTCCATGTTCTTGAAGAGGCCCCATTTCTGAAGTCCCCGGCACACACACTCCTCTCATTGTGTTCCTTTATCATGCATGTGTTGATGATCGGGTGATGGTCATTGACCCCTCAGCCACTGGAGGAGCTGCTGATAATTAAAAGTTCTCAACCCCTGCAGCCCTCAAGGGCCTCAAGGGCTTGGCTGGTCGGAAAGTAGACGAGCCCACGCATGCAGCCACCATTGCGTCGCGGCTGTCACACGCAGCCACTGATCAATCAACTTTTTAACAATCATTACTGATTGGTCAATGCTGATTGAGGCCATAATCAGCAAATCACATTCACCCCACAGACATGAACCGCACACTCTCCATTAAGGCTTTCAGTTTTGGTAAATATTTAATTGAACGCACAGTTCTGTCTTTTTTTCACTATCCTCTTGCATATTTGGTTGCCAAACAAGACCAAACAAACAGCATTCTAACATTGGTCCATGAGAATTTTATAATTAATATTATTTAATATTACTTGTTTACTATTTGCACTGTCGTTATTTTTTTTTTTTGCACAAAATCTAATTACAAACAGATACAAATGCTTTTGCAATACAAATGTACAGTTTTTTGTCAAGTCATAAAACACACATGCACAGTGCATGTGTCTGGGAAATACACTTCAAACACAGTGGTCCTGAAACCAAAGTAGGTTTAATGCAAAAAGAATGCCCTATGTTGACATCTCTGCTTGCAAGCGTTATGGCGAAAAAATGTATTCTTTCAGCATGACGTGACAGATTTTACAGCAGAAAGCAGATGCTCTGGGGACAGGTATGAAGCAAAGTGCTGGAGCATAGCAATCTACATTTAAATTACACACACTGTGAGTGTTTGAGTGTTTGTGGATGTGGGAAGCAGAGGGGTCTTGTCAATGTGAGCAGCATATCGCTCTCCCCCCCTCAGGCGAAGGCTTCATTGTTTTCTGCAAACAGGTTTTCTTTGTAAAACTGCTTCCAAAAATCTGACAAGCCTGAAAACTTTTGACAGTACTATACAGTTTCATAACTTTTTATCCTACATTGAAAGTAACAACTAATAATTAATGTTAAGAGGACAGAAATGGATTAATGGATTAAATGTGCATATTTGTGACTTGTTTTTGTATGTGTCTGTGATGAAGCTGGATTTTAGTTCTAAGGACAACATGGGCACTTCTAACATTTGAACTTTGACCTAACTATGGAGACACCTGAAATGTGGGAAGGTCCACAAATTCCCGGCCACATAATCAAGCTGAAATCATTGATACATCTGCATTGACCATTTTTATGGCTAGCGAAGCATCAGGAGCTATAAAAGCCCTCAGGTGGAGATTAATGAAAAGCATTCTACTGGAAACAAACACTACAGCCCCAAACAGTAAGACAAAAAAGGGCCATGAAAGCAGCCTGTCAGAGAAAAGAGGAGATTTGCATCAGTCCTTTCTTCTCTCGCTGGCTCTATCTTTCAGTACCGGTGAAAAGATGCTTTGAAACGATTAAGTTTAAATAAACAGTGTGATGCCTGAGGGTGTGAGCGTGCAGGCCAGAGACTCTGATGCTATCAGACAGGTAAAGCCAATAAGCACAACAGCCATAACTGACCCAATCCTCTGCACAATTATCAGCATCTACATATTTATCTGCAGTTTGGCATTTATCCAGCCTACAATGCATCCACTTCTCTTTCCTTATGAAAAAAATGACCGTGGTGATCTGCACTTACCATGGTGCAGGGATGCTATCTGTAGATAATACATTATATAGGTAATTTTAGGTAACCCCATGAATTACCACTGATATAAATAACACAATCATGAATTTATTATTATAAACATTAGTTGATATTTGGCACTGTTTAGTGGATTGCAAAAGCATTAAAATATTAATACATTATTATGTTTTTTCATTGAAACATCTGATTTACATGTCCCCATTCATCTCTGCTACATTTATTTTGTTATATAGAATTATTGGTTCCACTTTATATTAGGTGTCTTTAACTACTATGTACTTACATAAAAAAAAGAAGTACAATGTACTTATTGTCCTCATACTTGTAGCAAAACACTTTTGCTGATATCGAGGGTTATGGTAAAGTTAGGGACAGGTGTGGTGGTATGGGTAAGTTTAAGGGTAGGGTTAGGTGTAAGGCACGTGTCAACAGTGTAATTATAAATGTGATTACAAAAATTTAATTAATAACATTAATTACATTAATTGTAATTTAAGAAATTAATTACAGATGTAATTACATGCAGGTATTTTTTAAAAATGTAAGTACAATGTAAAAACAGGTATTTACACAATAAGTGCATTGTATCAAATTATTAATTAAAATTTTAGTACATATAAAGCCACTTAAGGCCACTTAATATAAAGTTTCCTATCATTTTCCTATCAATGTTTTTTCTGTTGCTCTGCATATCTCTGCATATAGATCAAAGACATGGTTTTCAGACTAAATCAAAAGGATCATTGCAAGATTCTCTCAGGTTACACTTGCACAGAGAAAATAGTCCAGGCTCTTAATTTATGAACAGACAGTGCCCTGACATCATGGACCACACTTCTTTCTTCAGCCAATAGGAGAGCAGCATCCTGCTGAACATGTGTGGAATATGATATGAAGGTGTATAGAGTGTTTGAGATGAGGTGAGGTCATGCATGGATGATGACCTGTTTATGCCATTGTGCAGGTAATCCGATAACAGAAGAAGCATCCATATCTGTCCAACATCACACAGACTGAAAGATTCAGTAGTTCAGTAGTACTATCAGTAGATTTGGTCTTAAGGGGTTAAAAAGGTTACAGCACACCGTTGACTGCACCTGCTTATGTTATGGTTATTTATATAGAATATGGAAATCATATACTTGTAGACATTTGGGTGAACTTCGGATTGTGACTTTAATGGAGGAAACATTTTGTGTTGTGCCTATCATGTTAAATATTAAGTTAATATCATGTTTAAGGGAAAAAGGCAGTACAACTAAAATGATACACACTGTAAAATAAGAAGGGAGGGAGGGGGGTCGATTGTCATTTAGAAGGGGGGTCTAATGCTATTTCATGCATTCTGAATTATTTACACTTTTAAAGAGTTGGATTCTCATGCTAAAAATGGCCAAAAAAAAACCTATTTGAACGTTAACAGAGTATTTCTGTGCCAAATACACTCCTTCAGGATTCGAACAAGTTTCGAAAAGTTTTGTTCGAGTTTGGCCCTATATGACATCATAAAGGGCGTAATTCTATGGGCACTTCTCCCGGATGACCATCAACAACTTTGTTCGGGTTTTTTTTTTCAAGCAAAATATAATATCTTATTTCTTTAATTTGGTTTTGGTGTGGAATATGACCTCAAAATGTTCTTGACAGGTTTTGTGAGATTCACCCCTTTGATGTGTCACCCTCTTAAAGAGTTAAGGTTAGGTGGGTGAGGGGTGGAGTGGACAGGTGGGTGGGGGTTTAGTTGGGGTAACCCTAGAGATTAAGGTGGTGTTGGGACTTAAACATAAAAGCCAGATGTATTAGTGTAGTGGTCAAGGCTCTGCATTAGAAGCACACACATTTAAAAAGTCCTAAACACATACTGTCCTTGAGCAAGGCTGGAACTGGAATTAAAGTATTTGTAGGCAATGAGTACCTTAAATTGCTGATCTTTTATAAATTCCTTGATGAAGTGATACTATTTGTTTTTAGTTTATGATGAAAGTTTTAGTAGTATATAGTTCAAAGGTGTCTATTTCTAAATATTTCAGAAAAATCTCAAAATAATTTTTTTTTATATAGTTTTATAGTTTTGTGAAGAAATATTCCATATATCAAAGGTAGGAGGACACACAAGAGAGTATTGTGTTGTAATGTTGTGCGCACACACACCCACTGATAGCTGTATATACAAACATTGTTTACATTTTATAGTCGAGAGCCATGAGGACTTGTCAAAACTACATGACAAAACTCATGTGATGATTTTCTCAAATTTTCTCAGATTGCAAGTCTCTCTTTAAACCATCACTTGGGTTTCCTAAACCTTCCTGACAATCTTCGTAACCATTAATCACTGCAAATAATATTGTACTGGAAACAAAATACTTCTGACGGTTCACACTAAATGTCCCCACAATTATGGCAATATCAGAAATCTTTGACCTCGTAGGGACATCTTCTAAATCATACAGAATTATGTTTTTTGAAAATGTAAAAAATTCTGAACGTTTTCAGTAATGGCCAGAATAGGGGTAGGGTTAGGTTTATAAGCAGTTTGTGCAGTATAAAAATCATTATGTCTATGGAAAGTCCCATTAAAATATGGAAACCCAACATGTGTGTGTCTCCCTCTCCCTCTCTCTCTGTCTGTGTGTGTGTGTCCCTGGGGTCTGGTTCTGTAAGTGATCTGATCCGGGAAACCCCTGCTATCTGATCTTCACTGTTTCACCCATCCTTATGGGTAACTAATACTCACTGTTGACTCAAAAATAATGATAATGACACCCAATACGCACCTCTCTCTGTTCTCAGCTCACTTGTGAGCGATACACTCACTATTCCTCATACACACAAACACAATACAGCCATTGCATCATTGGTTTCTCAGTTTTTTTTTTTACAGAACTTCTGTTTTAAAGACGCATGTCAAAATGATCAACTACTTCATCTTGAAAGCTGTGTGACGCATGTTATGATCCCGATGAAGACAAACTGTCATTTCTGTTGAAATGTGATCTATACAAAGACATAGCAGTTAAAATACATTTAATCTGAAAATATATCTGAGAGCAAAACGTTTATTAATACTTGATGATATAAAGTAGTTAAAATTATGTTGGGCCTTTTTTTTGGACAAACTATATTTTCAGTGCATGTCAGGCTCACGTGACTTCATGACAAACAGGAAGTTATTGAGTACAGTGAAAACAAATATTTTCAGATAGTTAATTTGGCAAAGTGAATCCTCATATAAAATGAAAGTTTTTTCTAAATATTCATATAATGAGTGCAGGCTGAATATTGGTTTCACATACTTTTGGCCTTTCTGATATTTTAAATAATTTTTAATGAAGTTTATCTCCCTCTCTTGAGGTGGAGGGTTGTTCTGAGGGCTATGGAGTATCTCTGTCCATTATGTTAAAAAGAGAGGTTACCCCTCCCTCCTGTCTTTAGTCTTGTGTAAATGTTTAAATGTTACCTCAGCCCCTGCCTTTGTGTCGGGCTGCAATTAAGGGCCCATGACTGTGAATAACAAAAGCAGCACTGCTCATCTGTGTCTGGCCCCGGGTGCTATTGACACGGCCGCACTTCAAAGACATTTTTAACCTTTCGCAGTACCTCCGCTCAGGTATTAATCCACACTGGAAAACACCATCCTAGTCCCAAAAGGGGAAAAAAGGATACCCCAAAAGGTTAAAGGGAGGAAAATGTTTAGTAATTTTCTTTTGGATAAATTTTTACAACAAGGTTGTACGTATATATGTGTGTGTGTATAATGTAAAATTATATATATATATATATATATATATATATATATATATATATATATATATATATATATATATATATATAATGTACATGTAAAATTACAGTTCAATTATATGTAAAATTAAGTTAAAAATCATGTTTTCCACAGTTCTCACGTAAATACAAGGAAGCATGATTAAATTATATCTAAATTATAATTTATCTTAAATGTCTTGAGATTAATTATATTTTAAGCAAATTTGCATTTAATTCATACTCATTTACTAGGCAAATGTGTGGTTGAATTTAAACCAAATCTATGAAGTATTTTCAGCCTTTATCTAGTGTTTCATTGATGTGACAGCATGGCCTCAGGTTAGAGCAGGTTATTGGAGAGCTAAACACAAAATGCACCATGCCAGAGAAATGACTTCATTAACGCCATGACCCTTGTTCACAGTGACCTATTGTAGTTTGGCCTGAAAGGTGTCTGTCTGATAATAGGAACAAACTTTAATTTATCTCAAATATAGAGGAGGAAGACAATGTGTCTAAAACTAAGCACCAGTGTATGGCCACGGCAAAGGAACTGATGCTTTGATATTGATAATTGTGTTTTACACCACACCCATGCAAATTATTGTAAATGCACACACACACACACACACACACACACACACACACACACACACACACACACACACACACACACACACACACACACACACACACACACACACACACACACACACACACACACACACACACACACACACACACACACACACACACACACACACACACACACACACACACACACACACACACACACACACACACACACACACACACACACACACACACACACACACACACAGCCTTCTCAGCAACATACATTTTTTTGTATGTTGCTGAATATATATTCTCTGCCTAAACTACACAAAACTCTTTCTTCCTTGAGTCAAGCCCCTCTGCCAGCATTTAAAGTTTCTTTTGCATCTCAGGAAATCAACAACAGAAAACAGTAGACAAAAACTACACTCATTCCCAATCCTGTGTTTCTGATTAAACTACGTTTATGTAACAAGGGTGATGCACGCAAGATGTTCTTGTAGGCCATCACACACTTCCTCATAAGAACAGGCCTCCTGCTCTCTTGTGCTTTATTAGACACCCCACAGCGCCCTACATGCACTGCTTTGATCAGGTTACACACACACACACACACACACACACACACACACACACACACACACACACACACACACACACACACACACACACACACGCACGCACGCACACACACACACACACACACACACACACACACACACACACACACACACACACACACACACACTGGACCCTTCTCTAATTAGAGTGTGTATATGTAGGTGATTAATGCCTGATTTATTTATTTTTTTAAAGACGATTATTGCTTAACTAAAATCATATTTTAACACCTCATGCCCAAAGTACCAGGGCTGTAACAACATAGTGGGATGGGTCCTCCCTGAATAGTCAGATTAATGGTCACTGTGGGTGTTCCAATGGCCAGTTCTTAAACTGTTACCCCCAACTATGTGATTACAGCATTGCACATTAACCAATAGTTATTTATCCGTACTAACCCTTAAGCAGTAGACATTTTCAACCATGTCACAGTAAGCGTTGAAATTCAAATACATTTGAATAGATAACTGAGAAAATTCTGGTAATATCATACAGTTTTGGGTGTGCCTTGCAATACATCACACTTTGTAATTAACCCATGACATTTCTCTGCCATGTGCTGTACAGTTTTAACTAGAAAATAAAATTGCACAGCATCAGATTATTTACGTAATTTCAGGCAGTATTCTTCTCTTCTTTCCTCCAATAACATATTTTTCTGTGCAACTGATTGCATTGATAGAGTATCCACTATATAACCACTGAGTTCTTTAGAGGTCAATATAAGTGTAAATTTATTAAAAATAATACAGATTAAGACAGTAGGAGAAAATTACCTCCGTTTGAAATGTATGGCCAGAAAATAAGCAAGCAGTGGTCATGGGGACACATATAGGGGGCACCATTTCCTGAAGCATGTATTAAACATTTTAACAATAAAATAAGAATAATTCAGATTTTATGGCACCCATGTTGAATTTGATTACTGGCCATAATCTGTCTATAGATCACACATATGCAGATAAAAAAATATGTCTACTTTAAATGGCCAGTTACACGTATTTTAGACATTAGTAAACCATAATCTAAGCCTTCAAACAAGAAGGTACATGTTAGAACCTGCAAAAATTTATGCAAAATGATTTCATGAGAGACTTGTTTAAGCACATATTTGAGATACATTAACTTTCTGAAGCAAAACTAAGATTAACAATACGTTTCTGTTTAGATGGAATTGTAATGTATTTAGTAGTAATGTTTGTACCAATACATTATTGGTAATCTTTGATGAGTATTGACTTGCAAATATATCAAAAACTAATAGTTGTAATATCATTTAATATTTATTTTTTGCAGATCAAATGGAAGTATTAATCATTTAGGGGTGAGTGGGGCACAATCTAACGCGGGTTAGTTATGACACACATTGCTTAAAACTTTCAACACATGCCAGGATGACGAAACTTAGTGTATTTACTAGCTGCCATATCAATGTTATATAGAGAAAAATTGCCCCAAAATTAAAACCATATCACACAACATTTATTTAACCATAAAAAAAGTAAATTTCCTACTTAAGTAAATTTTTCATCTCTGTTTTTTTTGTATTTATGTAAAATTAGTCAAATCTGATAATATTTTAATCTTATATCTGTTATTTAACAATTGAGATAGTTCTTTAATGCTGATCTAACCAGCAGAAGACACGAGCCTGGTTTAAATCCCAGTTGCGCAGATTGGGCATGTTGTAACACAGCATTACAATGTGCCCCAATTAGAACTACGCTATTGTATTCTATACATTTATGAGTTCTATTGAGAAACCATGATAAAGAGGTGAATAAAGACTGAGGGTCAATGTTCAGAAATGATTAATTATTATTATTATTTTTAACTATGCTGTATAGCTGTGTTTTGCGGTGTGTTTGTTGTCAAACTCAAACATTAAAAAATGCCATTATTTTATTTGAAAAAGTTAATTATATTTTATTGACAAAATATTTTAGTTTGTCTTGTATTACTTTTTATTGTATTAGATAACATTTTAAGCTGATTTGGTCATGTTACAATGTGCCCCTCACATGTTACAATGTTGTCACATTTCACTTCCATTCTTTCAGGGTATATCAAGAAAAAAAGTATATACTGTATTAATGAAACAAAACCACATGATTGTACTAGACGTGTGAAATTAATGTGTGAAACCCCACAAACTGAGAAAGTCAAAAAGTGTTTGGTTGTGCCCCGCTCTCCCCTAAATACCTAAATAGTACTTGCAGTCAGGGGTGTAAAATGTAAATATGCCTATCATTTTACTAAATTTAAACTCTAAAACATACCTAGAAAAAATTTAGAATTTAAATCTAGAATGTGTTTTATTTTTTATTTTTTACAGTTTTTTCCCTTTGTAAATGTAATTGAAGAAAAGTACAAGTATTTGGGTTAAACAGAGCTCATATTCTCAGAATTTTCGGTGAATAAACGAGTTAAGTATGAAAGTGAACGAGAACGATTTGATTTTTTTTTTTATAATGACTATGACTCATTAGGCTAATCAAATTAATGCTTAACACCACTAAAAGGGTTCTGCTTTCTCCATAATTGCCAAAAGAGACAAAGGTGCTCAGAAATAATGTTTGTTCGTTCGTTTATTTATTTATATAGCACCTTACAGACTACCACCGTGATTCCAAAGTGCTGTACATCGCAGTAAAAATAAGAAACCAACAGCACAACAAAACAGAACACAAAACATCCATGTACTGATGTACTAAAATGCCAGAGCGTACAGGTACGATTTTAGGCGGCCCTTAAAAACATTTTGATTTATGGAAGATCTAACATCCAACGGCAGATTATTCCACAATCTAGGACCAGCGACAGAGAAAGCGCAATTACCTTTCATTTTGAGACGTGTACGAGGAACAGTTAAAAGAAACTTGTTTGCTGATCTTAGACTTATGCCTGCACTGTATAGGGTAACATGATAACATCTCATCATAGAGGTGTTTATACAATGCTATAGTGACCTCAGAATATAAGCTGGATGCATATTGATTACAGTCAACATCCATAAACTGGAATGTCAGAGAGTCATGGATATGTCGTGATAAGTTGCTTGGATACTGAATTCTAGGCCTATCACCTTATTTCCTCATGTGCCCATAAGCACAAAAAGTAATGGAAAAGATTACTTTGTGGCAATGGGATGCTTAGATTCTGTATTTAACACACTTTTGGATGGCAGAAACCACTTCTCTCTCTCTAAAAGGTAAGGCCTACAGTAGAAATGCATGTTTAAATGATATTTTGTTGATATACATATACAGTATATACATATACCGATCAGGCATAACATTATGACAGGTGAATAACAGAGATTATCTCTTCATCGCGGCACCTGTTAAGGATGTATTAGGCAGCAAGTGAACATTTTGTCCTCAAAGTTGATGTGTTAGAAGCAGGAAAAATGGGCAAGCCTAAGGATTTGAGCGAGTTTGACAAGGGCAAAATTGTGATCTCCAACAAAAGAGCAAATCCAAAACTGCAGATCTTGTGGGGTGTTCCGGTCTGCAGTGGGCAGTGGGCAGTATTCGAAGTGGTCCGAGGAAGGAACAGTGGTGAACCTGCAACAGGGTCAAAGGCTGGCCCTTAAAGATCCTTTAAGTCCTGCAAGTTGTGAGGTGTGGCCTCCATGGATTGGATTTGTTTGTTCAGCACAATCAAGTGCTCGATTGGATTGAGATCTGGGGAATTTGGAGGCCAAGTCAACACCTCAAACTTGTTGTTGTGCTCCTCAAATCATTCCTGAACTATTTTTGCTTTGTGGCGCTTTCAGCGGTGGACAGGGGTCAGCATGGGCACCCGGACTGGTCTGCGGCTATGCAGCCCCCTACGTAACAAACTGCGATGCACTGTGTATTCTGACACCTTTCTATCAGAACCAGCATTAACTTCTTGAGCAATTTGAGCTACAGTAGCTTGTCTGTTTGATCAGACCACACAGGCCAGCCTTCACTCCCCACGTGCATCAATGAGCCTTGACCCTGTCACTGGTTCACCACTATTCCTTTTTTTGTCCACTTTTGATAGATACTGACCACTGCAGACCAGGAACACCCCACAAGAGCTGCAGTTTTGGAGATGCTCTGACCCAGTCGTTTAGTCATCACAATTTGGCCCTTGTCAAACTCGCCCAACTCCTTACACTTGTCCATTTTTTCCTGCTTCTAACAGCCAAACTTTGAGGACACAATGTTCACTTGCTGCCTAATATATCCCACCCACTAAGAGGTGCCGTGATGAAGAGATAATCAGTTCCCCTTCGAGGGAACTCAAACTACGTCATCGTGACGACACTTTGGGGAACGCCCCTCGCGTAAAGCGTCTGAAGAAACAATGGAATCAGCCCAATCCTGATTGGTGTTGCGTGATGACGTAGTATGTGACGGTATACCTGGAAGATACAAAGAGACGTCTGAACACAACAGAGATAGCTTTTTTGCTCTGTGTTGTCAGTCTAAGAGTATTTGGTGTTGTTGTCTAGTAACGTTGTTTTCACAAGCATTCAGGGCTCGCGAACTCCGTGGCTGATCAATCATGGACTCGCAGATGGGTCTGTCAAGGGAACCTGAGAGTGCTGACGCATTTTCTCCTTCCCGGTGACAGCTCCACTGTTCTCCTTCCCTGTGTCAAAGCCCGCGCTGTGGCTTCTTCCCCCGGGGTGGAGGACCCGATGCGTGAGCTGTCTGATTCAGAGGATGCAGTCAGCTACTGAGGGTGCTGGCTGTTTTCATTGAGAAATATCTCGACGCGAACTGCTGTGCGCCTTTCGGGTGTTTCAGCCTAGCGCCTGTTTGACTTTCTTCTCGAGGGATGAAAGCCAATTGTATTATAACGGCTTGAACCACGTTGCTGAGGCAACGTGTGGTTTACGAGTCCGTATAAATACAATAAAACAGTATCGTCTGATGATTATGGCTGCATTTAATTCTGAGGAATTAAATGAAATATGATCTGACTTTGAGGAGTTAGATATTCAGCCTATCTTTCAGACCATGTTTTACCGTATTTGTGAAATGTGATACTGTTGGGTGCGAGGCATGCAGTCAGCTCCTGAGGGTGCTGGCTGTCTTCATTGAGAAATATCTCGACGCGTACTGCCGTGCGCCTTTCGGGTGTTTCAGCCTCGCGCCTGTTTGGCTTTCTTCTCGAGGGATGAAAGCCAATTGTATTATAACGGCTTGAACCACGTTGCTGAGGCAACGTGTGGTTTACGAGTCCGTATAAATACAATAAAACAGTATCGTCTGATGATTATGGCTGCATTTAATTCTGAGGAATTAAATCAAATATGATCTGACTTTGAGGAGTTACATATTCAGACCATGTTTCACCATATTGTGGCTGCATTTAATTCAGAGGAATTAAATTAAAATATTATCTGACTTTGAGGAGTTAGGTGTATTTTTTACGCAGCCTATCATTCAGACCAGGTTGCACGGGTTGGGTGATTATGATGACATTTAATTCTGAGGAATTGAGTGTCATGTTATCTGACTTTGATAAGTTAGATACTTTTAATCAGTCTGTCGCCCAAGCGTGTTTGACTTGTCTGGAGATTCATCTGAGATGGGAGCAATCATGCATGGGCAGTTCCTGAGGGGGCTGCTTCCATGCATGGTGAGGCTGCTCCTCTTTGGAGCCCTCCGGAAGTTGATGTCGTTCTCGCCTCCTTACGGCCTGCGGGAAACATCAGTTTCAGGCCATTGCTAATCGCAGTGTCCGCCCAAGTGTTGCGGCCCTGTCGAGCTGCTCCCTTAGATGAGGCCCCTGCTGGCCAGCCCCCTCTCCCGGGTAGGAGCGATCAAGGTCGCCTCCCCTGTGGAGCTTTTGGGAATCTATGTTGTGCTCCCGCCGTCTGGTATGCTTCGGGCCACATCGTTTCTCAGCGCACGCGCGCTGCACCAGCCACCTCTAGCAAGACCTGCGGCGGTCCAGCAAACGCGTACACACTGAAAATCTTCCTCGATTTCGCCCTGCCGATTAGCCGTTTCAGGGGGTCGAGGAGGAGGCTCGGTTGACACCCGAGGCCAGCCTCGAGAGGCTGGTTCCCTTAGCAGATTATTTTGGCGCATGGTTATGCCTCCAAATATATCTGCAAGGGCCCTGCGTACTGTAGAATGGGGTTACAGGCCGCGGTTCAGTTCCCCTCCCCCGAAGTTCAACGGGGTGGTCTGGACTGTGGTCGGCCCAGAGCAGGTACGGGTTAGGGAACAGGAAGTATACTCCCTGTTGGTTAAGGAGGCTTTTGAACGTATTCCTCCGCCAGTCAGGGAGTCCGGATTCTACAACCGGTACTTCATAGTTCCTAAGAAGGGTGGCCAGTTGCATCCAACTTTAGATCGGAGGTACTTGGATCGTTCTCTGAGGAGATTCAGATTCAAGATGCTTGAGCATTTCCTTGTCGTGATTCAGATCCAGTCTGAGGACTGGTCTGTCACGGTGGATCTAAAGAGGACGCATACTTCCATGTGCCCATCCTTCTGTGTCACGGGGGATTCCTGAGGTTCGCTTTCGGGGGCGAAGTGTATCATTATCGGGTTCCTCCATTCGGCCTGGCTTTTTTCCCTCGCGAGTAGCAGCAGTTCGGTATTGAGAAGTCGTCCTTGGCTGCTCTCGGTGCGTGGGATTGAGACTCTACACACAGTAGCGTGTTGACGCCTTCTCAGAGAACCGTGTTCCTGGGAGCCGTATGGGATCCTCTACGTTGTGTGCACAATTGTCCCCCGCACGTATCGAGTTCGTATGGGCGATGGTCTCCAAATGAAGCTAGGCCGCAGCATCACTTTGTGGCAGTTTAGGACTGCTGGGACTTATGGCAGCTGCGTCCAACAGGATTTCTCTTGGCCTGCTGCATGAGACCCCTACAGTGGTGGCTGGGAATCGGGGGGGGTTTCCTCGAGGGGAAAACCCTTCTGTATGATCAGGGTAACGCGCAGATGCCTTCGTCCCCTCATCATATGGAAGAGACCTTGGTTCCTGTCCCAGGGGCCAGTGCTGGGAGAATCATGTTGCCGGGAAAACCGTTTCAACTGATGCCTCCCTCACTGGTTGGGACGTGGTCATGGACGGCCGCTTTGCGAGAGGTCTGTGTGACACCCGGCATTTTTCCTGGCACATCAACTGCCTGGAAATGCTGGCGGTCTACAAGGCTCTGAGGAGCTTTCTCCCAGACCTCCGCGGCCACCATGTCCTGATACGATCCGACAAGATGACGGCTGTATCGTATCTAAACCACCAGGGGGGCCTGAGGTCGCGCCCTCTTTACAGACTGGTGCACCAGGCTCTCCTGTGGTCCCAGGGGAGGTTGTCATCCCTCAGGGTGATGTACATCCCCGGGGACCGAAATCAGGGAGCAGACATCCTGTTGAGGCAGGGGCTGAGGCCCGGGGAATGGCAACTCCACCCCGAGGTGATGGAAGCCATGTGCGAGCGGTTTGGCCCGGTGGAAGTGGATCTATTTGCGTCTCGAGAGGCGTCCCACTGCCCACTGTGGTTCTCCCTCGCCCATCCGGCCCCGCTGGCGGAAGAGAGCAGACTTCACCTCCTCTACCCCGTGCGGGCATTGAGGATTTACCTGGAGAAGTCTGCTCAGTGGAGAAAGTCAGACTTTGTGTGTGTTGGTGTGTTTTGGTTCACCCAAGAAGGGGCTGCCTACTTCAAAAAATACAATCAGTAACTGGATTGTCCAGGCTATAGCCACGGCTTATCAGGTGCGCAATCTGCCTTCACCGTTAGCCGTGAGGGCTCATTCCACCAGGAGCATGGCCTCCTCGGTGGCCCTCCTTTCTAGAGCTGCTATGCAAGAGATCTGCGAGGCGGCTGGGTGGGCCACCCCGCACACCTTCTTTAGGTACTACAGTCTGCATCTCCCTGAGACGCCTGGCGCTAGAGTGCTCGCCCCTAGTTGTGCCTGGGTTCCAGCTTCACACTGGGTTGGGTATGATTGGTGCGGCATAGTTGGTACTCGTTCCCCAAAGTGTCGTCACGATGACGCAGTTCGAGTTCCCTCGAAGGGGAACGTCTCGGGTTATGACTATAACCCTTGTTCCCCGAGAAGGGAACGAGACACTGCATCTCGTGTCCACCCAATCAGACAGAGTGCTCGCTTCATCGCAAAGAACGCTATCTCTGTTGTGTTCAGACGTCTCTTTGTATCTTCCGGGTATACCACATACTACGTCATCACGCAACACCAATCAGGATTGGGCTGATTCCATTGTTTCTTCAGGCGCTTTACGCGAGGGGCGGTCCCCAAAGTGTCGTCACGATGACGCAGTGTCTTGTTCCCTTCTCGGGGAACAAGGGTTATAGTCATAACCCGAGACGTTTTCTTCAGTTCACCTGTCAGTGGTCATAATGTTATGCCTGATCGGTGTGTATATATATATATATATATATATATATATATATATATATATATATACACATACTTCTGTTGAACAGTTTATGTGAAAACTGTTTTTAACATTTGTATAAACAGTCCATGCATATAAAGTAAAAGCATGAGGAAATTCATCTTCTTGATGATGACAGGGCTAAAATGTACATATGCACAATATCTCTCATCAGAAACTTTGTGAATAATTTCATAAACTGCGGTTGCTCAGCCGTGACCTCTAAACTGTCACACATTTCAGCAGAGTAATTTAAGAGCTGTCAGTTAAAGTAAAACTACTCATCAGATTGACACAGTGTTTTAGATCAACAGATTAGAGAAGAAAGGGAGAGAGATATGAGAAGACTCTCAAAAAATGCTCCGTACCCATCAGTCAAAGATTTGAATATACAGTGTAAAAGAGTGTGCAAATGCAGTTTTGAATTGTTCTAAATCCAAATGATATGTAGAGCAAAAAACGTTATTGTGTAAAAATATATATTTAATGAGTATTATTTTGTTAAATAAACTAATTTTATTTTACATTTTTAAAACAAAAGTATGGACATGCTTGAATAAATTTATATTTGTCAAAAAAAAAAAAAGAAACTGATCCAAAATGATCCTAAATTGATCCAAGACAACTGTAATTATACAAAGGGTGGTGACTTTATGTTTTTATATTTCAAGTTTATGGTCTATATATAAGCTTATATAAGATTGTTTTGATTTATTTGAATGTTTTTGTGTGTGTTACTTATTGATTTACTACAAGTTTTGAATACTGCAAGTATTCTAAAATATTGAAAATCTCTATAGAAAATACGTATGTGTTTCCAAACCTTTGACTGGTAGTGGTAGTGTTGTATACAGTGTTTTATTATATTTTTGAGCAGTAGTTACTACTATGAGTCCAAATGCAGTGAACAGTTCAAGGCATGGAATTCAGAGCTTGCGTGTAAACTGCACATAAAGCGCTTCACATGTAAACGCTGTCACATGGGAGATCAATGTGGATGTCAAATATTAGTTTTGCTTTGACGGCACTGTAGCGTTGTGTATTTGCATGACTTCAGTTGTGTGCGTGCAGGGAAACGCTACACAGAATGCCACATGTGTCTTCTGCTTTATCTGTTAGTAAAATCAATAACAACAAGTAAGTCTCCACTGCTAATTGAATAAATATATGAATAATCTTCCCTGAGCAAATTTGTTCCAAATTGAAAAAGAAAAAAAGATTATCTTGAGAGATGGCTCTAAATGTGATAGCTAGTAAACTGTTTATTATTATTATTTCATTAAATAGATGTGGCTATATATCAAAGGCAATAATAAGGCCCTATAGTGTTGATGTGTGCTAATAATGATATATTTTAATTTGTCCAAACAGAAGGGTCAGGAACTGTTTCAGCGTCACTGAGACAAGATGTTCTCTAGAATAAATTAGGGCAGGTTCCAGAACAGACACAAGAGATGCACACAGATGAAGCACTGAGCTCCAATACATTCAGGAAACATTTACTTTAGCACACACACAAACAGCAGAAGAAACTGGCACAAAACTGTGTTTGTTAATACTAACCCATACACAAACAGAAATGGAACAAACAGACGCACATACATGCAAACACATGTTGGGTTTTCATGTTTTATGAGGACATTCCATAGACATAAGGACAAGGACACCAGATATAGCCATCTTTGTGGGGACATAATACCTCAACCACACACACACACACACACACACACACACACACACACACACACGCACACACACACACACACACACACACACACACACACACACACACACACACACACACACACACACACACTGTCGCTCAAGTGAGCACACTAGCGTAGAGCTAACTCAAATTAAACAAATTAGTTCAAACAAACTAACTTTTATGAGTTCTCAAAACTGACACATTTTAAGTAATTTAAATTTGTTTAATTGTTTTGAGTTTTATGAACTCTTTTAATTTAGTCTTACTTACAGTTTTTTCCAACTGCTTACACACGTTTTTAAAACCATGTCTCCTTTTTTCAAAACTCTACACACAATTCCCAAAACTGCACACACAAAATGCAAAATGCCTCACATCTTCAAAATGTAACACTGCATTCAAAATGCCATAAAGGCATGTCAGAATGAAGCTTTTGCATCAAATGGCAAACACTTCTTTCATAATATTAAACACTGTTGTTCTAAATCTAAAGCATTTTGGTTTTTCATAGGCTTATATCTACATTTTAATACAATATTCTACAATGAAAGTAATCTGCTGAGAGGGGTAACAAGTATACTGTAAACACCAATGCAATTTAGAAACAAAAAAATATTTATTAGGTCAAACTTTACTGTTGTATACAGTAGCATACAACAAAACCATATAGATATGTAAACCAAAAATATATTCTTTATACTGTAATACAATAAAGAACACAATTGTGTGTGTGACCTGGTGAATAAGTGTAGCATTTTGATTGGTTGTGTTTGGAAAAGGAAAGCCAGTCACTTCCTGTTTGATTTTTGTGTTTTAGGTAGAGAATTGTGTGTAGCGTTTTGAAAAAAGTATTTTATGCAATTGAAAACTGAGTCAAATGCTGAGAAATAGCTTATGGTTTTGGAGATTTGCTGTGTAGTTTTGCACTTTGAGTGAGGGGTTTCAAAAATCGTGTGGCATGAGATTTTGTGTGTAAGCAGTTGGAAAAAAATGTAAATTTAACTGAAACTGGGCTGGGATTTATATTTCCCAGCACGCTTTGCCATGACACTCAAAAGAGACAGTAAATGCCAAATTAAGTGTTATATCATGCTTTTGTGCATGATTAATGTGAGGCGGGAGATTTAGTAGTGCTTAATGTTTTGTTATGCTAATTTAGAAGAGTTTCTGTTGGGTTACCATCATGGTGACGAGTGGAATATGAGCTTAGTTTGAGAACAGATACATTTTATTATATATCTGTCCTCATTCAGGAAGTGTGATGCTATGCTAATGCTACTTTCAATGCAGTTTCAAAGCACTACGAAGGACTTCAGAGGCTCTGTGCGGTCCCAGATGAGGAATAGGGTCTTAATTAGCGAAACGATCGGTCATTTACATACAAAAAAAAGAACATATTTTTTAACCTTAATTGCTCATCTTGCGCTGCTCTGTGACGTGCCAAGGATTGCGCAATCACGTTGAAAAGGTCACGGTAGATGTAGGCGGAAGTACCACCCCAAGTGAACGTGCGAGGACTAATACAAATGCCCTTTACCAAAAATCACTCCATCTTCAAGACTTCAACTTCAAAATTGTCCAACCACGTTGTTTAACCTTTTTTGCTAAAGGGCGTTTGTATTCGTTTTTGCACGTGCGCTTTGTAAACATGGGGTGGTACTTCTGCCTACGTCTACCGTTACCTTTACGACGTGATTGCGCAATCATTGGCACATTGCAGAGCAGCGCAAGATGAACAGTTTAGGTTAAAAAGTATAGTCATTTAATTTTTTTTTTTAAATGGCCGATCGTTTGACTATATAAGACCCTATTCAAAGCACTTTGAAACTGCATTGATTTGGACCTTCAACATTTTGGTTGCCATGGAAGTCAATGATGGGGAGAAAAATCCTGGAATGTTTTCCTCAAAAAAGCTTAATTTCTTTTCGACTGAAGTAAGAAAGACATTAACATCTTGAATGAGATGGGGGTGAGTAAAATATCAGGAAATTTTAATTTTTAAGTGAACTAATCCTTTAAGGTAACAGCTGCATGTTGCCACTTTTACAGCATAGGATTTGGTTTTCTGTCAACCACATAGTGTCACTATATCTAAACTTTATCTTCATTTTGAACACTGTGTCTATTGTTTCATCATTTAATAGCCAACATGAAATGTCAACCACAACCAATTTTGCTTCCGTAATATAACTACATTACAATATTCAAAGAAGGCCTTTTGATGGGGATGTGGATGCTGAAGGTTAAGTTGACCCTCAAGCTCCTCCAAGTATTATTACCTGTTATTGTCGTAACCTACAGTTCATGAAGGTTAACCAGCGTGATTTAAGAAGTCTGTCTTACTTACAGT
This sequence comes from Gobio gobio, assembly GCF_949357685.1. NCBI lineage: Eukaryota > Metazoa > Chordata > Actinopteri > Cypriniformes > Gobionidae > Gobio > Gobio gobio. The sequence continues at coordinate 14,583,519 of NC_137119.1, read as the reverse complement.
AACCTATAACTGCCAGCATGGGTTTGAGCAAGAGTCTTGAAAAAATCAAATTCCTAAAGACATCAGTAGCAGTATTGGTATCAGTGAAACTGGCCTTCTTTCATAAAAGGATGCCATTAAACAAATATTTATATACTGTCTTTATGTTGTTTCTACATTAATGTGGAGATTCAATGTGAAAAAAAATAAATAAAAAAAATAAATAAAAAAATGTAATGTTAGTTGCGATTAATCGTGATTGATTACAGAAAAAATGTATAATTATATTAATAATAATTAATTGATTTAGAGCATGTCGCCTTACTTGTCGTTCAAAAGTTTGAGATCAGCAAGTTTTTTTAATGCTTTTAAAAGAAGTCTCTTATTCTTATCATAGCTGCATTTATTTGATTAAAAATACAAAACAAACAGTAATATTGTGAAATTTAATTACAATTTAAAATGACTGTTTTTATTTTAATATATTTTAAAATGTAATTTATTCTTAATAAATAAGGAAGCAATTATTATTATTATTATCATCAATGTTGAAAACAGTTGTGTAATTTTTTTTTTCAGGATTCTCTGATGAATAGAAAGTTCAAAAGAACAGCATTTATTTGAAACATTATAAATGTCTTTATTGTCACTTTTAATCAATGTGATGCATCCATGCTAAATAAAATTATTAATTTCTTTAATTTCTCCTCCCCAAAAAAATCTTACTGAACGGTAGTGTATAATGTTGAACGCATGACCAATCCGTACTTATTTTAAGAGGTGGCTAATTTGTACAAATTTGTACGATCTCACTTTGTAAAAAAAATACGAATTGGGCAACTCGTAAAATACGCACGATTTAGCAAAAATCGTACAAATTGGTACGAGTGAGTTTGGGTTATAATGTTACAAAAGCTTTCTATTTCAGATAAATGCTGATCTTTTGGACTTTATATTCATCAAATAATCCTGAAAATGTTTTTTACATAACTGTTTTCAACATAATAGTCAAAAATGTTTCTTGAGCATCAAATCAGCATATTAGAATAATTTCTGAAGGATCATGTGACACTGAAGACTGGAGTAATGATGCTGAAAATTCAGCTTTGCCATCACAGGAATAAATTACATTTTAAAATATATTCAAACAGAAAACAGTTATTTTAAATTGTAATAATATTTCACAATATTACTGTTTTTTTGCTGTTTTTTTGTATTTTTAATTAAATAAATTCCGTCTTTGTGAGCAGAAGAGACTTATTTGTTAAACATTACAAATCTTGAGCAGCAGCGTATATATTTTGTCACATCATTGAATTATAAGATAGTACTAACTGGCTAACAAAGAGTTAACAAGCAAATAGCACATAGCTACAAGCTACGTTTACTACTTGAATATTAATATACATTTTAATATTAATACCAAAAGTAATCTGGGAACTACAGTTTTAGTTATGTCAACAAATACTTCACTCTATTTAATTGTTAACATTTTTAATTTAGTTTAAGTTTGACAGAACTTCATTGTGAAATATTTCTGTTTGTACTAAAATGTTTTCTATAGGGTGTTATTTGCTTTTTAAAAAACTGAACAAAACAGTTGCTTGCATGGCCTGGACATAAATGCAACATGCTTTATTATTTTTATTATATTTCAATTATCATATTTCAAATAATATTTATACATTTAGTTGAGAGAGGCATTTTTGATTTTATATTGATATTTTTCTTCTTGAAAAAAGTGTGCTTGTGCTTACTTTCTTCAACATAAATGCTGCTTGCTTTGCTATCTAATGCAACAACATTCATAATCAAGTGTACACATTTTTAGGGGACCCTGCATGTCAAAACCTATTTATATATGACTCCTTTGTGTTCTTCAACTGCAACTTCATAAAGAGAACATAAAGAGCGTCTTGATTTTACACCTCTACTGAACTTTCCTTCCTGAGCCAAGTCCTCCCACGTGTGTAATCACAGCTTTGGTACCCATGGCTCACAGTCGTACCATCCCAGCTATCCCGGTTCCAGCACACTCCCTGCAACACGCTCACGTCCCCCTCTCGTCTTCTCTGTCTGGGCTGTGTGGATGCAAGGCCATCTGGGGGGCTTCAGTAATGCATTTACATACACACACAAACACATTCATGGGTGCGTCACAGCAGCGCATATAATCAAATCAAAGGGAAATTTCCCTAGTCTCTGTACCAAGCCTTGTGCCTCCTTCTGGAAGTGTCACGAATGCAACAAAGAATAAAGAAAGAGAGTGTGTGGCCTCAGGGCCTGGGATGCATGCATCGTTCCCCTTTGCTTCACTGACCGCATCCACCCATTGGGAATAGCTGTTGACCTAGACTAAAACGGGATCCAGCGACAGCATCTTTAACCTGTGTGTGCCACCTCCACACTCACTCGTCATTATCTCACTCCAACAGTCCTCCACATATTATCTCTTATTTATGCCTACTTTCAATTCTTACAAAGTGCAACAGTGACCTCACTTTTCCACCACGTTTTTAATGTTGTTCATATACATTTTACACTCAAAAAAGCAATTCAGGGGATCTGTTACCACAAACTTAAATAAATGCATGGCTGCAAATTAAAATGTATTTATAGGGATCATTACATTCACAATGCTTCATAGGAGTGGGTAGTTGCTGTGCTCTTTTGCATGATTTTCTTAGTAAGGCGACTTTTCTGATTGGTGGATATGTCTTCAGGATTATGAGTAAAAGTTCTTCACCAGATTGAAAATATTTTGGAAATTAAGTTAGAATCTACAGAAGCACATTTCATTCTCAGAGCTTTTAGTACAATAGGACTTGAACTATTTGGAGAGAATTAATGGGATTTTTAGTCTGACTTTTACATTCAAGTACTAAAATCTGGAAACAAAGCATCGTTCTGTTAGCACCGTTAACAGTTTTTTTCATGTTTTTTTATTCATTTTTTCATTTTTTTAAATAAAATATATGAAATAATGGTTAGCACAAGTGTTAGTTCACCCAAAAATGAAAATTCTGTCATTAATTACACTCTAAAAAAAAAAAGGTTCGATATGACACAAAAAATGGTTTGTCGTCATAATCAGAGGAACCACTTTTGGTGCTATATAGCACCATATCTTAACATGTTCTGTATATGATAGTGGTGCTATATAGCACCTTAGTGGTGCTATATGCTATATAGCACCTTAGTCAAAGAACCGGTGAAGAACTACTGAAGCACCAAAATTGGTGCTATACAGCACTTAAAAAGTTACGAGCCAAGAACCATTTTGGTGCCATATAGAACCTTTTTTTTTTGAGTGTACCCACCCTCATGTCATTCCAAACCCGTAAGACCTTCATTCATCTTCGGAACACAAATTAAGATATTTTTGACGAAATCTGAGAGCTCTCTGACCCCTCCATAGACAGCAATATAATTAACACTTTCAAGGTCCAGAAAGGAAGTAAAGACATTGCTAAAATCGTCCATGTGACTAATTAAGGTGAACCATTGTAGTCACATGGACGATTTTAACAATGTTTTTGCTACCTTTCTGAGATTTGAAAGTGTTAATTAAATTGCTGTCTATGGATAAGGTCAGAGAGCTCTCGGATTTCATCTTATATCTTAATTTGTGTTAATATATCTTAATTTGTTACATTTTTGGGTGAACTAACCCTTTAATATTGTCATGTTTAATTATATGACATCAAATGCATCTGTAATACCCCATGCATGAATTTTTTAAGCCTAGTGGCCTACACTGGTTCATATGATTGAGAGGAACATTAAACATCATCACATCATGATCACCAGCTAGATCAGAATCACAATGTTAAAGCTGTAGAGTTCTTGAAAACACAATCAATCAATCAATCAATCATGAATCAATGAATCAATGAATGAATGAATGAATGAATGAATGAATGAATGAATCAATCAATCAATCAATCAATCAATCAATCAATCAATCAATCAATCAATCAATCAATCAATCAATCAATCAATCAATCAATCAATCAATCAAGCAACCATTAAACTATAGAAGCCAAATAAAACATTTGTATTCCACAAAGACTATCCAAAATACATGCATGCATGAACAAACAGAATCAGGGAATTTAAAAAAAAAAAAAGTATAAAAGTGTTGTCACAAGCTTGGTTGTCAGAAGAGGTGGTGAGTCATGCGACTATGGTATAGTTTTTTAACTTCTGGTGATTGTATTTAGGCTTCAAAATTAATTTGTGAAGAATATTTTGATGAAAAAAACGTGTAAGAATCACACACTTTTGTCAGGACCACTACCATCAAAGATGACAATTAGACAACCTCCTTAGGGTAAAAAGAACAGAACCAACATAATGTACATGTCAAAATTGAATGTACAATATAATTCGGGAATTTAGTCAGATTCAAGGGGAATCAGAATGCAAAATCATGACTGGATGAGAAGAGGAGCTGGGGATGGAGGAGGGTAATTAGAATTAGAAACGCGATAGCTGCTGATAATACTGAAGGAGCTTATATATGGATGCTTTGATAGACATAGACATGATCAGCTGAGTAGGCTCAGTCAGCTGATACGAGCTTGACTAACGTGACCTGCCAGAACCAACGCTACGCTTGGATTTTGTTCACAGAGCTTATTTCTTTAATAATCCAAAAGCCAATTGAAAAATCCTATTGGCTTTTTTGGTGAGGGAACCGTGATGCTAACTTCCAGGCTGGCCTACAAAAATTCGTCATCATAGCAGCGTTCTATTCTGTCAGCCAGCTCACATCATGTAAATCCTGTCTTTCCCTTCCTATGTCTCTCTCAGGTCCTGTATTAGTATAATAATGGATTGGCTTGCAGTAGTTCTGTTGTGTCTTACTTTTCAGAAACGGAGGTTCATTAATCATCACATGTAGTTCTGACAAACGAACCACAGGCTCCATCAGAACACACCCAACGGTCTAAACACACCAGCACGCAACTACTCCAATGCTCATTAGAGATGATCAGGGGACTGCTGTGTATCTTTCACAGTGTGTGAGTGTGTGTGTGAACATGTTTCTACAATAAGTCATCTGTTAGGATGGACTTTGTAGCCATGACGCAGGCTTCCAAGTATGCATGCTCAATGGAAGTGGTCATTTCTCGTTTTTTAAAGCTGTATCTGGCTAAATCGAATTACAACCATGGCGCCTGGTTGGCACATGCTATCAGGAAAATCCCCCCAAAAAAGCACCAGCCTCACTCATGTCTGTCATACTTAAACCATAAGGTCATCATAAATGAGCCACTGAAAGAGGCTGGTGATATTTTGAGCATTGACGAAATAAAGAATGACACATGAAGCAATGGTTCTGAAAAGACCCTTGTGAACTTATTAAAGGATGAGAGTGAAAAGGTGAATAAATGAATTAAACAAACAAGTGAATGAATAATTTATTAATGATTGGATAAATGAGAGAATGAGTAAATCCCTGAACAAAATAATTTCTAATGAATTAATGAGTGGTGTTGGAGCAAATTTGTTCAGGAAATATTATTCATATCTTTATTGCATTCTCGGTGGAGACTTGTCTGTTGTTTTTGAGTTTACTGACAGATAAAGCAGAAAACACACATTTCCTTGCACACACATACGGAACATAAATGAATTAATGATCAAACAAATGTATAAATGAATGAAATAATCTATTGTGTTGATGCATCAAGAAAAGCATAACACAAACACACGGGCAGGAAGGAAGTAGAAACACACATTAACACACTGACACATTAATCTATAGTGCTGGATGACAGACAGATCTATGAGTGTGTTCGTGTGTGTGTTTGTCTGATCAATAGCCATCAGTGACCCTCCGCTCAGCTCTCACAGCTGTGATACACACATCGAGTGTGAAGTCACAGTGTTCTATGTTTTTTGATCTGTTGTTCTGCTTCAGTCATTGCTAAGCATGCAGGGTTTTTTTTTCTTTCACAGAACTACTGGTCAGTGGTTTTCAGAGGTATTGATCAGCTGCCACACATCTCTGTCAAAACATAATTATTCACTACAGCTGCCTTATTACACAGGATTGAGCCACTGCCTTGTCGTTTTGCCATTTTGCAGTAGTTAGGAGTAAGGGAAAAGGTGCAAAATACTTTTCTGATGAACAAAATATTCATAGTAGAAAACCAGCAAACTAGTACAGGTTTGCACAGGCATTTCCTTGAAGCCTGAACACGGTCCATAAACAAGACCCTGTGATCTGATCCAACCTAACTTGACCAGGGCTGCATTTCTCAAAAGTATTGTGAGCTAATTTAATCGTATAGACAATTGGTGGCAATGCTGAATGCAAAGTGGAAATGCAGCCCTGTACAGTCAAATACAGACAAAATCCAAGCTGAAACCAAATTCACTCGCTGTCTGTTTATTTCCTCTTAAAGGGATAGTTCACCCCAAAATGAAAATTACCTCATGATTTACTTACCCTCAAGCCATCCTAGGTGTATATGACATTCTTCTTTCAGACGAATACAATCAGAGTTATATTAAAATATGTCCTATCTCTTCCAAGCAGTATAATGGCAGTGAATGGCAGCCCAAAATTTGAATCCCAAAAAAAGTCCATCCATTATAAAAGTAATCCACATGGTTCCGGAGGGTTAATAAAGGCCTTCTGAAGCAAATCGATGGGTTTTTGTGAGAACAATATCCATATTTAACACGTTATGAAGTAAAATATCTAGCTTCCACATTCAACTTACGAAAAAAAAAAAACTTAACTGGCGTGATGATGAATCAACTAATTTCTTTACTGTCTGATGTTAGCAGTTTGCTAAGTTAAGGCTATACTCAGCACACAAAATACACAATGGATAATTACAGCAGGTAGGCTAATGAATAGTATATTAATATTAATAATATTTTCTTTTAAAACTTAATACAGTCTGTTTCCTTAAAGAAACACTCCACTTTTTTTATGAAAGGCTCGTTTTCCAACTCCCCTAGAGTCAAACAGTTGAGTTTTACCATTTTCGAATCCATTCAGACGATGTCCAGGTCTGGTGGTAGCACTTTTAGCTTAGCATAGATCATCTGATAAGACCATTAGCATCTCGCTCAAAAACATGACCAGAGAGTTTTGATATTTTTCCTATTTTAAACTTGACACTTCTGTAGTTACATACTAAGACCGACGGAAAATGAAAAGTTGCGATTTTCTAGGCCGATATGGCTAGGAACTATTCTCTCATTCCTGTGTAACAATCAAGGAACTTTGCTACCGTGCCATGGGTGCAGCAGGCGCAATGATATTACGAACTTCCGTCAACATAACCAACGTGACAACCTGCTTGCACAGGGAATGTGCTAGGGACTATTTTCAGACGCTGAATAATATCATTGCACCTGCTGCACCTGGCAAAAAAAATTGCAACTTTTAATTTTTTTTAACTTTTAATTCTTAGTACACTATACTAACTACAGAAGTGTCAAGTTTTAAATAGGAAAAAATATTGAAAATCCTTGGTCATTTTTTGGTCTAATCAGATTCAATGATCTATGCTAAGCTATGCTAAAATTGCAACCGCCAGACACGGAGAGCGGCTGAATGGATTCGAAAACTGTAAAACTCAACTGTTGAAAATGAGCCTATTTTCAAAAAGTGGAGTGTTCCTTTAAGAGAGAATATTCCCCACAGACTCTTTTTCATTTGTATCCGATTGAATATGACATCTACCCTGAATAGGGTCTATTTGTGTATTACACTTGTGGTTAAGTGCATGTACAATCTGTAAATATACAGGAACAAATGAAGAAACAAACATTCGTAAATAAGACATGCAATCACAGGGCAGACTCTAATGAGGAAGTCAGTCACACGTGTGTAGACGCTAGCTATAGAAGAGAATAGTGTTAATTGCTCTGCTAATTAACGTATGATTGCATTGCACTTGTTTTGCACTTGCAGGTGATTAAATTTTTAACGAAACATATTACTTGGCACAGTTAACAGGTGCCCATCACACACACAGTTGTGGGGGAAGCAGGGTAGATTCAGTCAAGCTGTGCTGCACTGGGCTAATATGCAAAGAGCAGCAACCTATTAAAAATTGGCGCGGCATTCTGGGTCGTCCAGATGCTATAGTGAAACCCACCGAGGCGTTATCAAAAAATTAGGCAAAGTCCCGGCTGCCAACTCGCACCAGTCCACACTCTTCATTTAGAAAACATGAAGCCACCGCAGGGACGGCGTGTGCTCAATATGACAGCGAGTTTGGCGCGTGATTTATTCTGTCCCTGTCCGTGCGGGAAAATCTGCATCTGTCCCGCATGCGGAGCACACGTAGGGATCCGATACTACAAGATCTCCTGAGCCAGGCATTCACATCAGTAATGCAGTTACCATCATAACATGTTATGTAGAAACATTTTGACACATGCAATTTCTAGTTTTAACAAAATAAACACTAGATATCCTGCGTACATTAAGGCAACTCACTAAGTCAGTACATGTGAAACTTTTATTATTCACTGGCTGCCACAAAGATTTATGGGAAATGTAGTTTGGTTGCAAGTCTTTCTCTTCATTGACCAAATGAGTAGTTTTATATCTAGCATTAGTCTGTCACTATTTTCATCAACAGTAGGCCTATGCACACTACGTTCAAACTAACTTCACCATTCATAATTACAAAGGTCAAAACAATTTGCTTCTGCAATGATTGTTTAATTTACTAGGGCTGCAGGAAAAATGTAATTGCAGTGATGACTGTCTGATGGCACTACATGAACATGCACATTCCCAAGTACTTAAAGGATTAGTTCACTTTTAAATAAACTTTTGCTGATAATTTACTTACCCCCATGTCATCCAAGATATCCATGTCTTTCTTTCTGCAGTCGAAAAGAAATTAAGGTTTTTGATGAAAATATTCCAGGATTTTTCTCCATGGGGGTGAGTAAATTATCAGCAAAAGTTTATTTAAAAGTGAACTAATCCTTTAACTAGCAACTATCCTGCTAGTGAATGAGACAAAAGTGGCATACAGAAAAAATAAAGTCCCTGACAAACATCCATTGTTGTATAGCAGGTGCTAGCTGCTAAGTAAACCTGTCAAGCATTGACCTCTTCTGTGATGCTGCCTTAGATTTCAGCCAAAATGATATAGGCATCTTATAAGGAAGTGTAATTTTGCTGCTTACTGTTTGGCACAGTCTTCCTGTCAGGAGTGTGTCTAAGATGCCTAAACCCATTGCGTAGGCAGGTAGCTCAAAGAGTGATGATTTATCTTAAAATCATAGTATGGTCATAGCAGTTCTGGGCTGCACAAATCACAGCTGAATAACATGTTACTATTCACAAAAACCTAGACACAAAAAACATTCCACCACTTTTCTTAGAGTTCAGCGAAAGATGGAAATCTATATACGCTACCTTTGATAAAATGAGGAATAAGAAGAAACTCTACTGTCTTGTTTTTCCACCCAAAAACTTTCAGTGTGATCGAGATCAATGGGTCCAGTGAGAAAATAAATTCTGGGTTGGGAGATTGTATTGATCCTGCTCTAAATCAGAGGCCTGCAGGGGAAGCAAAGCAAAAAATATCTGAGTAAAAATAAGATACTATATTGTCTTGAACCATCAACCTGATCCATTGTTCACATAAACCTGACGCATTGTTCAGAATATTGCAGTTTTCAAATATGATTAGACTTTTTTTTAAATTGGTCCCACTTTATACATGTCTTTAACTATGTACTAGGGATGCAACAATACAGTTAGTCCACGGTTCAATACATACCTCGGTTTTTAACCACGGTTTCCGGTTCGGTTCGGTTCTGATGGCTTGTCACATACATATTTTGTTATTCTATTCTTAGGCGACAGGAACAGCAAGAGGTTAAGGAGAAAAAATACTTTTTTTTTATTGCAATAGCCTACTCTTTCTTTATTTTACTTAAAATAATTGAAAAACCTGTATACCTTAAACTTAAAACTTTACTTAAAAAAACCCCTTGTATTCCTAGTGTATTGTTTAATATAAAATAAATAAATAAATATATATAAAGATTTACACTGGCAGCTCAGAGCAGTACAGCAGCATTAAAGTATGAAATTGAATGAATGAATGTAAAAATAAAACACTATAGACTTCACTATAAAATAAACATTGATTCTTATTAAAGCTACTGTATTCGTTTTTCAGTCAAGAGCATTGAGTGATTTTCTCCTTGTCTTTTGTTGTTGTATTAACATTAAAGGGATAGTTCATTCAAAAATGAAGATTCTGTCATCGAGAAATGAATACAGGTTTGGAACAATATTAGAGTGAGTAAATAATGACATCATTTTAGAGGTGAACTGTCCCTTTAAAGGCGACATGAAATCAAATTTTACAATTCGTATTTTTATATTAATATTGTAGGGTTTACTATAACTGATTTATCTGTGCACTTCATTATTTAAAAAAAAAAAAATTTACCCTTATAATCTTTAATCAAATATGTTAACTTTCCCTCCCCCATCGAAACGACCTCTCTTCTCTCACGGTCATGTGCTATGGCGTGAGGGCGGGGTTATCGCCCCCTGTCTCGTTTCTGCCCCGCCCCTCAGAAACCTGTCACTCATCGTAGCAATATGGTGGTTAGGTGCATTTTTCTCGGTGTACACAATACCTTCTTCAAGAAGGACTTGAGGCAAAAAGAGAGAAATATATGAGAAATAAAAGCTTTTTTTATGTAAAAATTTCTCAATATAGTCGGACGAACAGCTTGTGGTGACAACGGCTCGCACTTAAGAATGCAGCGCGTGTGAACGCGCTTACGGCGCGCCCCCCTTATAAGGGAGAGCTGAGAAAAAAGTTTTACAGAAATAAAGCCATAAAATGCTTAAAATAAGTAAAATCTGTAGCATAAACCAGCGAAAAGTGAGGAAATATGCTCAGTAGAAAAGAAAAGATTTAGAGAGAAAATACATTTATTTAAGAGATAGATCGAGTTTTTCTCCACAACTGAGTGCAAACTTCAAATCTGCCTCCATTTTCTTAACAACGCCCAACTTCCAACGATCCAATCAATTCCCGAAGGACGAAATCAAGCCTCGCCCTACATTTTTTCTAATTTCAGAAGCCGTTTCACTTGGATATATGTCACAATAAGGAGAAAAAGACGATCTCAACTTCCGTTTCAAGCCGACTTTAAGGATCGTGTGTTCACTACTGCGCTGTTGTCAATTTAAGAACTGCGTGCATCTATACAGACACACGCCGATTTTACTTTCACTTTAGACATAACCGACTGTTTTAATGTTAACATTGTGTGTATTTGACAGTATTAGCGCAGTAAGACGACTATTTAGTCCTGTAATCACGTGTTTGACAGGCGTTTAGTAGGCCTACACGCGCTTCGAAAAGTGCATGTTAAAACCGCGCATGCGAATGAGCCGGCATGGCTTTAAAACGCATGCAAATAATGAACTTTGGTGATTTTGAATATCTATAGTGTTCCATGAGTATAATTCTAACACTAACGTGTGATGTGAATGTATGTCGCGTTGTTCAGTAGGCCTATTGGGATGGAGGCAAATGATGGAATTTGTAGAAAAATAATTAATTAAATGCAAAACCGAAAAAAACGCAATTCACAAGCGCGTATTGAACCGTGAATGCCGTACCGAACGGTTCAATATTATATTGAGAATTGTGGCATCCCCACTATGTACTAACATTCAAATTAATCATTTGATACAATGCACTTACTGTGTAGTGTGTACATAATTTTTTTTTAGATTGTACATGTAATCTCTAATTACACTTTTGACCCTTCCCTTATACCTTATACCACCATCAAACCTAACCCTTTATTTATTTATATTAGGATATAAGTAAATAGTAGTACTAGTTAAAGACACCTAATATAAAGTGTGCCCTGACTGGTGAAACCACTGAAGCATTCCTCACTTGTGACATGTCAGGCAACTGACATAAATACTAGTAAACTTATTAAGAACTTTCATAGAACATTTCTGAATTTGTTCTGTTTTATTTTCTGACCCTCATTCCTAACATGACCATCATTGTGGAAATTAATTTTAAAACAGTAGTTTGCTAAGCAAAAAAGATCTAGCTATTGATCAGCTGGCACATTTTTTTTTTTTTTTTTAAATTTAAAGCAACTTCAGTCAAGCTTAACAGCTAGTTTATTACAAGGTAACAAACTACATAGAAGCTATTTAAGAGGGAAATATATTTTAAAATAAATATCAGATACTATAAAGTATAATTCAGATCAGTAGGCTATTTACTTTCCAAAAAACAACAACCAGCTTTTTTGAAATAATGAATCTTGATTAGGGTGACAGCACTGAACTTGAAGAGAGAGAGAGAAAAAAATATTCTAAATATAAAAACAACAATGATGAACAGCAAAATTAAATACTTCACTATTGAAAAAGACAAAATCCCACACATGGACTGTGCAATTTCTTTTTGGATAACCACCAGAATAAAATAATTCACTAAAACAAATCAGACTTTCCGGTGCTACATGCTGTATGTGAAAGGCAAAGGATGTTTTAAGAGAGTGAGTTTGATAGCTGTCTCATTCCACTTGGCAGTAATTCTAAAAAAACAAAAGGAAAAAGTGGCAATGGTAAAACTTCACTGTTTTGCAAACATTTGAGCTAATATTATGCTACTGAAAATGTTGTTAAATTAACAGCATTGCTACTATTAGTTAACTACTCCCCTCCACTGAGCATCAGAACATTTTGGTGTTTGCGTAGGTTTGCAAAATCGTTCTCGCTAATATAGAGCTGAAACAGTTTCTGGGTCTTGATCCAGCTGGCAGAGACTAATGCAGTGGAGTTCTGCCCTCAGCACCCACCTCCCCCTTAGCTCAAACCCGCTTCATTGCATGCGGCTGCAGGTAGCCAGGCCTGGGTCAAAGGTCAAAGGTGAGAATGTAGGACACACCCCAAAAATGTTTGGGTGTGTCAGAATAATTTGCTATGTGTCTCTCAGGTGCTTTGGATCAGTGTGTGTGTGTGTGTGTGTGTGTGTGTGTTCATGTTTTTCTATCCCGATGGGGAAACAAGTTTATAAATCATACAGAATGAGTTTTTTTGAAAATGAACGTTTTCTGTTATGGGTTTAGGGGTAGGGTTAGTGTAAGGGGATATAATATAGTTTTTACAGTATAAAAACCATTACATCTATTGAGAGTCCCCGAAAACATAGTGAACCAGATGTGTGTGTGTGTGTGTGTGTGTGTGTGTGTGTGTGTGTGTGTGTGTGTGTGTGTGTGTGTGTGTGTGTGTGTGTGTGTATCTGCATATTAGGGATTTAATGTGGATCCATGTGCAATGAAGTGTCATGCTTGACTCTTGCCTCTAGTTTTGTGATGATAACTGCACATTGAATGAGCATTCAAATTAATAGCTTTAGTCACCTAAATAATCAATGTGATGATATTATGTACACACCATACTAAATAAAATATTTTAGAATTTCTTAATTGAAGCCATTATACAAGAGTGTTGTCAAAATGTAATGTTGGTCACTGTAAATAACCTAAAGTTTTAATGAAGGCATAAACAATGTTATTTATGACTTAGTTTTGGGTTTACTTTAATTAGCAGATTATCAGAAAGTATCGAAAAGTGTATACAGAGATATAGATATACAGTTGCCCTAAAAAAGTATTTAGGTGTATGTATTTTCTGTATGTATTTACTGTATGTATTTTCATGAATTAATAAATAAAACATTTATAAAAAGTATTTAGGCCAATACCTGCTGTGCACTGTACGATTTTTTGAATCCTTTAAAGGATTAGTTCAATTCAAAATGAAAATTTCCTGATAATTTACTCACCCCCATCTCATCCAAGATGTTCATGTCTTTTTTTCTTCAGTCGAAAATAAATAAAATTTTTTGAGGAAAACATTCTAGGATTTTCCTCCATATAATGTACTTCAATGGCAACCAACGGTTGAAGGTCCAGATCAATGCAATTTCAAAGCGCTCCGAAGGGCTTCAAAGGGCTCTGCACTATCCCAGCTGAGGAATATGGTCTTATCTAGTGAAACGATCTGTCATTTTCAAGAACATATAAAAATGTATATACTTTTTAACCACGAATGCACGACTTTAGTGCTGTGATTCTTCACAATGTATGACGTCATCACGCCGGAAAGGTCACGTGTGGAAAAATGCCGTTTGATTTAGTCTTTGCATGTTTGTTTTAACACTGGGTCAGTACTTCCACGTACATCACGGCCATCTGTGAACGTCACACTAGGCGACCAAAGACTCACAATTTTACCCTACGTCAACAGAAGTCCTTTACGTTCTCAGAACACAAAATCTTGGCCAAAAATGTCCTTGCATTAGATGATAAACTCTCAAAGCAATTGTCTACACACAGATGATGCAAGAACCATTTACCGTAGCGGCTTTCACAATTGCTTTTAATGCCACTTTTTAGACAGTCAGAACAAATTCCCAATTCTGAGCTCAGTGTTTCAATCATGCTGTGTTCCAATAATTTAGAAATCTCCAGCATCTGCTTGAACATAACCAATGGAACATTTCTGTAGTCACATACATTGTGAAAAATTGTTAAATGACACTAAAGCTGAGATTGATTGAGCTGCCCCAACTTTACAAGTCAGACCTCTATCTCTATACCAAGGCTTATCAGTGAAGTTCACACAAGTGTCTTAGCAGACTATCGTATTAACACCATGAACCAAGGCCATAACCATGTCTTGAACATTGGGGGAGAACACATTTGTTTTTATTTTTATAAAGCATAAAGAAACAGAACAGTGGACGGAAATCTAGGTCTAATTCTAGTTGGGAAATAATAATTTTGGGACTATTTGCAAATGACATTTGCATTAGTTTGCATCAAATATATTGTTAGTCCAGAGATTCATCACGTTAGTGAATAAATACATAGATCCGCTGTCAATATATGAAGTCCCTAGTGGTCTCATGGTAGACTTTTTGCAAACCTTGTCGAAGGTTAGAGGTTCTAACCCATCCTCATATAGATTTCTTCTTCATTAAAATCAAAGATGTTCATCAATTATTGTATATTAAGAGCAGGGACATGTTTGTGTGCAGTTTGTTTTATGATTTCACCAGAAAAAACAGAGTCTCCACTCTTTCCGCAAGGCATTAAACAGCTTGTCTGTGTGAAGACTGTGCACGAGCCAAAAGAGAACATAAGCCCTTCTTTGATTTGGCCATCTACATCATTTTTTACATTGACAAGCGCTGTTAGACCACTGAGGCCGACCAGACTAAAAATAACTTACAGAGTGCTGCGATGAAGTGCAGTGCAAGAATTTTGAATATCAGCCATTTGGCCATTCAAATTATTTGGGGCAGACTTGTCCCCCTCTTTGTCTATTGTGGTTACGGCCCTGCCATGAACATGTTCCAGTAACACTTGCCAATTTAAGTGGCAAGTCAAACAAGCTTCTTTTCCTAAAACTAAAAAACTTTTGTGGCCCACTGTAAATTGTTTGGGGTGAGAAACGGTCCTGTCTCTCTCCACTACTCTCTCAGACTTTTGAACGAAGAACAGGCATACAGAGACAACAGTAGCATAATATTAGACTGGCCTTAAAACACACCAGCATCGAAAGTGAGGTCATTATGAAACAAACTCTTCCTCTTATGTAACAGTTCCAGTTTCTTGTAATTGGGCTGTGACAAAAGTCAAAGCATCATCATGCCATGGGTTCAGGTGTCATGCACAGAGACGGGCTATCATTTACCTCAGCTGCAAAATCCCAGCATCCAGTTGTCAGTCTCTCTGGCATCAGCGTGCTGCTGACTGCTCCATAAATATGACACCTTGTTTTGTCCTGCTGGTGTCTGGAGGTGCAGCGTGGCCTTTGAGGGGGAGACAAGTAAACTAATAGGCTCTCTCTGATGCATGGGAACACGGGCTCGCGGCTCAACGATCGCCCTGCGGCGACTCCTGACAGCCACATAATGACTGTATACCTGTCAACTGAAGGATATCTGTCGAGCCATAAATACAGAGTTGCCTTTTTGACATCATTTTTTTTTCCAAAACTCAATGATCAACAGAACACAGGCCGCTTGCACCCAGCCTTTTTTCCACACACAAAATCACAAACTCAGACACGCTCAACCGCACACACAGAAAGCAGTTTCTGAGGGGAAATGTATGCTGTTATAATTGCGATTTTCTGCACTGTACTGCACTGTGTGCTATGGTGTGTGTTTGTGTGCGAATTCTACACAAGGCGAATGAGATGTAGAAAACAAGCACGCATGGGGGTACACTGCCTAAGGGTTACAGGTGAACACACTCTCTGCTTTGTTAGGCTGCAAACACTGTGCAGCGATGAGTAGGTAGAAAAATCACAAAAGAGATCTCTTGAATATCTTAGTTTTCTCGCCTTTACAGCACTGATATAAATATTAATGGAGACTTCTGCTTATTCTCAGATTTTTCTCCTAAAAACCTAAACAAACAACCAGTGATCTCTAGAGCAGTGGTTCTCAACCAGGAGGCAGAGGCCCACTGGGGGGCCTCGAGATTAATTAAAATTATTTTTAAAAAGCATTAAAATAAGCTAAAATGAATCCTCTTTTAATTCACAATCTCAATTTTATTTTTATTTTTTAATCTTTGAAGAACCAGCATTCACACAGTCTCGGAAAGCCTGGGTAAACGAGAAAGTGTGATTTCTAGACATGGAAAAGTCATGTGAATTAATACAATCTTAAAATCTCATGGCATTTGTTCTACCAAGCGCTACAATATTTCGTCATGTAGAAATAGTGAACAAAGCATTCAAAAAAATCCTTATCCTTAATCTGTCACAAACGACTGGAAAAGCCATGGAAATGCATTGTTTAAAGAGTGGGATTCCTAAAGAACATTAATGGCAGGGCAGGCACATTTTTTCAAAAAACACTTTTTGTTATTCTGGTTGAAACTCTCTACACATCCTGATAGCAATCGCTAATTGAAGTAGTCTAATTATTAAAATGTACATATATCTTCCGTGAAAGTCTCAGGACCAAAAAATATCTGTCTAATCATTGCATTCAGACTGAATGCATTGATACTACATGCCTGTCCTACTTGCCTGTCAACATATGTATTTCCATACCTACGCGCACCCTGTTCGCACAGACATCACATGTCATCAGTGCGTTCCGTAAGGCTATGCAGAGTTGTAGACAGACAGTTACAGAGCGCCACAAACAAACAGCAGCCACCTTTTACAGTTCCTCCTAAACCAAAACAACAAGCTTATGCTGCGTTCACAATATGTTGTAACCATAATTACAAGTTAACCAAATTACATGTACCTGGAGATGTTCATGTCCTCATGTTGCCTGTGGCAAAATATTTGCAAAATGCAAAATACTTTGCGCCGTGCACGTTTCGCGACAGTTTCAAAGTGAAATGTACAGTGAGTGGCGCTAAAAGCGTGTTTAGTTTTTTTCCGGAACAGAATACCGTACACACACTAAACCCTAAACATACCCCATAGTGTTAACAAAAGCAAATGTCACAAAAACGAATCCACTTTTGCTAGTTTGACAACGCAAAAAATGATTGGAGCATGGTCTAAAACGGTTGTCCATTTTCTCTTAATGAGTCATGGGTGTGTTTTGGGCATAACATGCAATAAACCAATCAGAGTCTCATCTCCCATTCCATTTAAAGCCAGTTGCGCTTTCACCATGGTGGATTCACTATTAACATGGCAGAATTTGTGAGCGGAAAGACTGAACACTCCTTTTATTTTTCATATTTAAAAATGTTTGTATGCTGTATGTGTAATAAGCAAAGTGTACACGCTTTGTGGACCTGCCTATATGCATATTACTAACGCGCTTTTTGATTTTCAAAAATAAAAATATTGCACCATTGACTTTAGACCAGGTTTCTGTTCGTCAATGGCGTAGTCGTTTTCAGTTACCTCAAAATAGCAACGCACCAACAATGAGCCTGAACACATTTTCTATGGTGGCCCAGTAGTGCACAACACAACGAAATTTAAAAAGCATACATAAGTTCACAACACAACGAAATAAATCCACAACACAACGGAATGAAACCACAACACAACGAAATCAAGACACAACACAACGAAGTCAAGCCGCAACACAAAGAAAAATCCACAACACAACGAAATCAAGCCACAACACAACGAAAAATCCACAACACAACGAAAAGTCCACAACACAACGAAATAGCCACAACACAACGGAAATGCTCCCAACCACTAGGGGACTCTCGGAGTGCGCTAAAGTTAGTTTTCCTTGCATTGTTCTATATAGATTCGCCAATCTTACAAATATTTAAACACTACGATCAGTTTTAAGTGTGCAGTTGTATATCGACATGAAATATCAATTAAAAATCACTTACGTGCATAATAGCTGCATATTTATACTCGAGAACGCTTTGACCCGCTGCCTCGGCGCTAAGGGAGCGTCTGCCAATTCCACCAAGTTGAAATAATTTGTATGAATTAAATTAACTTGTTTTTTTTTTATTTTCAAATTCCAATGTTGTGTTGTGCATTATTAAGTCAATTTTACCAATACAATCAAGCTGTGGAATTTTAACATGTCTGTTTTTAAATGTTAAAAAGTAATTTTAATTCATACAAATTATACATTTCAACCAATTGGTGGAATTGGCAGAGGTTGCCTTAGCGCCGTGGTATCGGGTCAAAGCATTCTCGAGCATAAATATGCAGCTATAATGCATGTAGGTGATGTGATTTAAAATTAATATTTCATATAGATAAACAATGGTTAGCCTACATACTGTTGAAACTAATTGTGGTATTGATTTCTTTGTAAGATTGCCAACTCTATAGAACAGTGGCAACTTTACAGCGCTCCGAGTGCCCCCGAGTGGTTGGGAGCATTTCCGTTGTGTTGTGGCTATTTCGTTGTGTTGTGGATTTTTCGTTGTGTTGTGGCTTGATTTCGTTGTGTTGTGGATTTTTCTTTGTGTTGTGGCTTGATTTCGTTGTGTTGTGGTTTCATTCCGTTGTGTTGTGGATTTATTTTGTTGTGTTGTGAACTTATGTATGCTTTTTAAATTTCGTTGTGTTGTGCACTACTGGGCCACTGTAGTTTTCAGACCAGCATGCCCATGGGCGCACAAATGGGCGCAAATGTATTTGCTATTTAAACAATATGTGAAAATTATGTGAAAATGATAACTGCAGGCTAAAAATAGCAAAAAACACTTGCGTCACGCATTGCACCAGGTGTATGATAGGGTATGGCCCTTTGTCTTTGAGCCATTTTATCGTGACTCGTCTTTCACGGGATTCGTACCCGAGCTTTCCGCATTGCAAGGACAATTCTGGATAACACTTTAGGTTACAGCCCGGAGTACTGCGTAAGTAAAACGAATTTACAGCGTAACTATAGGTAATTTTTGTGTAACTATAAAGTATGTATGTGTAGCTATAAGGGAATAATATATAATATTGGGGAAATAAAGGGGTAACTACCAGGAAAATTAACAAATCATTTATACTGTAAGTATTTTTTAATTAAGGGGTAGTTATCCGTGAAGTTACAGGGTAAGTGGTGCTTGTTATTCCATGTAGTTACAGGGTATCGTGTGAATCTGCGGGCTGTAAATTAAAGTGGTGTTTGTTACCCTCTTGTTTCATGTAGTTACAGGGTAAGCACAATAAAAACACACAATCTGATATCACTCGAAAAACTTTATTTGAAAAACAACTTTCAAAACAGATTGACGACACTTATTCATTTATTCATTTTTTAAAATAAACTTTTCATTTCAAATACTAACGTCCTGACAGAAAGACACATGTTTTATCCCTTTTTTGTTTCTCTTGCTTGACTTCTCCTCCTCTTGTTCCTCTTTTTCTATTTCATTATTTCCAATGAAGGAATCCCATGTCTTTTTGCTATTTATTAAAAGAAAAAGTACACCCAGAAATGCCAGTGTTAGAAGTAAGAAGTGTAAATCTGTTTTGAAAGTTGCTTTTTCAAATAAAGGTTTCGGAGTGATATCAGATTGTGTACATGTTTTTATTGTATTTACCCTGTAACTACACCACTTTAATTTACAGCCCAGATTCATACCTACCCTGTAACTATATGAAACAAGAGGTTAACAAACACCACTTTAATTTACAGCCTGCAGAATCATACTTACTGTAACTACACAGTTTTTTTTTTTTTTACAATATAAATAATTTGTTAAATTTCCTGGTAGTTCCCCCTTTAATCCCTGAATGTTATATATTGTTCCCTTATACCTACACATACGTACTTTACATTTACACTATACTCACCAAAAGTTATGCTGTAAATTCGTTTTACTTACGCAGTAGGCCTACTTTCCGGGCTGTAATCTAAAGCGCTACCCAATTCTGCACCAGCTGAGCTACCAAGCAAGCTTAGTGTGTCCGAAAAGCTGAACACATGGAGCTGGTTAAGTGATGCAAACTACACAATTTGTATTCCTACAAAAAAGTATTCGTTATGAATTCATGCGCTATGGTGTTTTGAGATCATAACATAATATTGTGCAAGTTGCCCCTTGAAAACAAGTAATTAATCCATAATCTGCCCTGCAATCATAATTGTGTATGAAAAGGATTAAAAGTGCTTGATGTTTTACTGCCTCTAGTGTTCAATTATTATGGAAACTGCAGTGATATGTACGTATGAGTACGTTTTTAGCTTTTTGTAAAAATATTGCCAGGTAAGTTTTTCCAATGAGCCTGTGTCAGACTCAGTCCTCAGAGGTGGTACAAGTCCAAGCTCTCTAAGTTGTATACATTCATTATTATTGTAATGTTATGTGCTTCCTTTGAGACAAGAGGTAATTCAATGCAGTCTCTTACAACACTTTGCAGAATCTGCTTTGGCTGTGCGCTGCCATGTGTTTTGAAGGAGACTTTGGCTTTAGAGAGATCTCTGAATGGAGGGTGGGATCTAATGCTTTCAAAGCTTTCATAATTTGCTATTGCTAGCCAAAATTGCCTTACCCTACCATTAATGTCATAAAACGGATATAATTATTTTAATTTATTGAATTATTTTAATTTAGTAATTTTTTTAAATTTACAGAAACTAGAAGTGCCCATAGATTAAACTAAGGCTTGTGGGCTATCAAATAATGTTGTAGACAATGGTGGACCTTGGAGTCAAAAAGAACGTCAATTTCTGCTCGCATGCCAGTGCCAAGATAGCAAAGTCTTCAAAAGTCAGAGATCTGAATATGAATATTTCCATTAAATTCTCATAAGACCAATATATCTGAGCTATGCTAGTCACATTCTTTTTAGAGCTCTATATAACAAAATACATCTCATTTGTGTCTATATTTATTTATCCTATAATATATATTTACGACAAATTTGCTGAAGCATAACTGATATCTCCAATAAGCACCTGAGCTATGAAAAAACTACTTCTAAAATAATAAATTGTTGGGAAGACCTGTCTTAGTCATGCCAGACCCTGGACACACTCTCTGTAGAAAACAATGCAGCCTTAAAATAGAACAAGCTAATTGTTGTGTGGAGATTCAAAGCAAATGCACATTAAAAATGCGAAGCACCGGGCAGCCCTCCATGAATGGAAATTATCTATTCTGAAAGCATATTAAGAGTCCATTTATTTATATGGAGGGTTATTTACAGCCACTAAGCGAATGCATCTTTTCAAGATCAAGCTGAGTATTTTTCTACATGAGATATGTGTGGTCTGCTGCCAAGGTTTTCTTAACTGTCTCCTGCTTTAATATTTCTCAGTGCTCGTACAAATAATGGGGTTGTATGTATGGGCTGTCTTGAGGACAGTGGTCCACATGAAACTGTGACCTCTTATCATAATGAAAAAAAGTAGTAACACATAATTTGAGAGAGAGAGAGAGAGAGAGAGAGAGAGAGAGAGAGAGAGAAACCCAGCAATCCTCATACATCTTTTCTCTGCTCGGCACACACATGTAGGAACTCTTTCACACATATCAGTATGAGCTACATTTGTGTAAATTTGGAGAGAGAATTATTGAACCCAATGAAATAAGTGTGTGACAGGAAGAGGAAATGAGCAGCCGTGCAAATTAATCACCTCTTATTAGTGGCTATGCTAATAATACCTACGTTCATACGACACTCAAATTAATTGATTTAATTGTATAAAAATGGAGGAAGCAAGGTGAAAGATTTTCATTCTGCATTCATTCACTTCAAATGCTGCTGAATATGCTTTAGAATAAATTCTAAATAAAATGAAAAGACTTAAATGTACAGAAACTTTCAGACAATGCACATACACACACACACACACACACACACACACACACACACACACACACACACACACACATGTTTGTTTTTGTGAAATGTGAGGACATTCCATAGGCGTAATGGTTTTTATACCGTACAAACCGTATTTTCTATCCCCTTACACTGCCCCTGCCCCTAAACCTAACCCTCACAGGAGACTGTGCAGTTCACTTTCTGTGAAAAAAAACTTGTTCTGTATGATTTATAAGCATTTTGAAAAGTGAGGACATGGGGAACGTCCTCATATTTCACCCTCTTTTTGTAATACCTGTGTCATACCCATGTCATTATACACATTTGTGTCCTGATATTTCACGAAAACATGACCACACACACACACACACACACACACACACACACACACACACACACACACACACACACACACACACACACACACACACACACACACACACACACACACACACACACACACACACACACACACACACACACACACACACACACACACACACACACACACACACACACGCATGTCTGTGAATTATCTACACATTTAGCTATACACACGTCTTCATAATGACAGCGAAAGAGACCAGAAAAACCTATAGGGACAATTTCACACCTGCGTCCAAACTGGCATCTATTAAAGGAGTTAACTGAGCTAAAAACAGGAACAGCTGCTACACACACACACACACACACTTAACACAGACAGGTGACAGTGTGTCACAGCGGTGTATCAGTGACAAACACTTACCATGCACGTGTGTGTGTTTGTTTGTGGCCAGCGGCGAACCATGAAAGCTGTGGCAGATGACGAATATTTTATTGAAATGAAGCTCAGAAGAGACGTTATGAGAATTGTACTTGTGGGTGAATAAACAGACACAATTGAGCATAGCTCAATGGGATAACAGAGAGAGATATGCTTAATAGTGCCATGACAATGTGAGAGAGAACTGAAACAATTCATTCATAGGAAAGAAACATACTCAATACAAATGAACAAATGTGAATATGAATGCCTGGCCAACACATTGCAAGCATGTGGACCTGTTGTACATACACTATATTACCAAATGTTTTGGGACACCTGCCTTTACATGCACATTAATTTTAATGACATCCCATTCTTAATCCGTAGGGTTTAATATGGAGTTCAGGGTTTAATATGGATTGATTTTATATACCTTTGGCCATGGAAGTGATTGGAACGCTTGAATTCAATTATTTGGAGGGGTGTCACAAAATGTTGGCAATATAGTGTATTATTGTTCTTGTATCACTGCAGTAGCCATTAACCGTGCAATGTCATTTCAATCAAACAAAAATTGACGAGTTATTAGTTAGCTATACACATTTAGATATCTTTAACTAACTCACTTGGTACACAGTTCTCTACAGACTGTTGCTCTGCCAGAAGAGTAGTAGTACCTGAAAGAGAAAACTGATCGTCTAAGAAGACAGTTTATAGCCTACTTATAGAGTCCTTTGTAGGCCATGCTGAGAATGGAACACATAATTACATATTATTAAAATTTGGCATGCTATAAGTTCTGAACTATCACTACAACATCTTGAGACATAATCTGCAACATGTCTCTTTAAAGTACTGCAAAACTAAAGCTAACATGTTTTCAGCTCATTGTCCTTCAGTAAACTGACATATTTTTGAGTGAAACAAGATATTCAAAGAGGCAGAACTGTTGGGCAGGTTTTGTCAACAGGAAGATTTTTACATATCAGAATGGAGCTTGATGGTTGGAGGCGACATGTTGAACAGTAAGAGGAATTTGTGAAAAAGAAGGTGGTTTAGTTATGGTAAAGTTATTATTCTTTGTGATGACATTGTTGGAATGATGATTGACCAGGAAATATTCATATTTAGAAAACAAAAATCTTTTGTATTTCTGTCCTTCTGTGTGCTTCCTCCCATAACTATAACTTCACCCATTTTCAGATCATCCAGTCTGTGGATGGTCTCTGCCTGGCACATGTCGCCACTGCGTTCTGTTATCCACACTGGGTTTGGGTGCGTTTGGATGTGCTCACACTTTCTGTGGCAGTGTATTGTGGGCCAATGCAGAGCCTCTTGCCCCAGGCATCCTCTGTTTCAGGTCCACGCGGCCCAGTGCTCACAGATGTTCTCCGTTTGATACCGCTCTCCCTGCACTCCTGGAAGCGTGGGTGGCCAACCATCACGCCTGTTGCACCCGCCACTGCCACGCCATTGGCTGTGATGGGGTGACGCTCGTTGAGCAAAGGAGCGATAGGCGGTTGACTTTTAATCCTGAGAGCATGAATAATCCCGGTGAAGACCCCTGAAGAGCTGAAGAAGACTGAGAAGAGACAGAGGAACGTTTCCTCCAACAACCTCAAGGAGAGTGACACAATTTTGGTTTTGATATTTTTTTCAGCATTGTGTTATTACAGTTTTTCTCAGTCACTTTGGTACATTTCTCGAATCATCCTCGACATTTGCAAAACAGTAAATGCATTTCTCAAAACAATTCGGACAAATAGCAAAACACCATGGATAACCTGCAAAAGCCAGTCTCTTGCTCAAAATCCTTAGTTCATCTCTCAAAAGTAAATATCTGTGTCAATGAACATGTCAGTGCCATCAGAATGACAAGTCCTTGTATCATTGTGTACGGATAAGACAGTCAAATTGCTTAGTCATGTTGTCAATATAACAGTGTACTCTGGAGGGATGTTCTGATGTAAACTATGGCTAAAGTTTTGATGACAATTATTGTAAATTGTTGGTTACACCTTAGTGTATGTGTGAGTTTGATTGTAAGAGACTGGACAAGATTCACATACACTTTTACTGTTTGTAATGTAATTTGTTGACAGACCATGTCATTGCGATACAGAGAGAAAAAGACAGCACTGTATAGCACAAAAGAAAAAAAACTGAAAAACAAAAGTAGAAATATGAACGTCTAACGGAAATGTTTAGAAATATGCTTGACATATTATGACAACTTGTTCAACCATTTTGCATGTAAAGACTTATGCTATGAACTAATGCCTAAATGTTGTGGGGGGTAAGACTATTCAACAGAGACCCAATATAATACATTTTGATCAACATGACATAAGCAACTGATAATGTAGGAAACAGCAGAAAATTGTACATAATCATTTGCATGGATGTACACAAGCATTTCTGATCTGAGAAATGTACCAAAGCGACTGAGAAAAACTGTAAATCATTTAAACCGGGAGTATTTTACTTACTACAAATAATTTAAAATACTTTAGCATGACTGTCATTGTAATATTATGGCATTTCTGAAGTGCTTTGCTGCAAGAACTGTAAAAATAAATTAGCAGAATTTAACATTTTGCACTTTTAACATAAACAGACTAATTAACATAGGCAGGATGCAAGACATGTCCATAACATATAACAGAGATCAATAATGCTTTGTTATTTAACATTCAACAAAGATAACTCAACATAACAGGCTCACAAATTCTAGCACACTGAAAACAGAGAAATAACCATGTCATTTATTTAAAGTGCATTTTTATTTTGGTCTAATCGGAAATCATGGTTTTCGATTTAAACCTGTTTGGTTCAGTTCAGCTCGAAAAAGCAAATAACATTGGAATGTTTTTTTTTTTTTTTTTTTTTTTTTGCTTGACACCTGAGTGTTGATGTGCAGAACAAAACATTGATGATAGATAGATAGATAGATAGATAGATAGATAGATAGATAGATAGATAGATAGATAGATAGATAGATAGATAGATAGATAGATAGATAGATAGATAGATAGATAGATAGATAGATAGATAGATAGATAGATAGATAGATAGATAGATAGATAGATAGATAGATACAAATATGGCGCTGACATCTTGGGTCTCAAGTCTGCACAGTAGTGAGCGTGAAGTGGAGCCATAATATCAATGTACCGCCCACACTCCCGTCTAATCAATTACATGCTCTCAACCTTTTGTGAAATAAACGTAGAAATTAAAGTTAAAGCTCCAATCTCCTCCCAAAGTTCCCAGAAAAAGTCAGTTGGTGCCTCAGTGACTACTAACTAATCAAATAACTAACTAAAACCAAACTTATTTGAAGAACGAACACTTGAACTAACATCAGCGTTATAAAAATTGCCTAAAATTACAGAAACCATCCTTGTAAGTATGATTGTTTAGTTTGTCTATGTCCCATTACATTACATGGAGAGGGTGGGGTTTATAACCTATACTGCATCCAGCCACCTGGGGGCGATCAAAACATATTGGCTTCCTATTTCAGGACTCATGTGGCACGCTTGGTTTATTTTGTTATTGGGAGGAAAGCGTGCAGCACATATTTACATGTTAATTTAAATGTTGCTTTCAGCACGTGGCATCTGGATGTTCGCTAACACTATATTGGTGAAAAGGTATAACTTCTTTTTACTTCTAAGCAAAGAACGAAACAGAACTTTGCCGTGAGTATATCGGGGCATTGAATCACGTTCAGTCTCTTGTGCTTTATGTCAGAGTCCTGCATGCGGCCAGGTATCTGCAGGTACCCGACGGGTGACCCGCTAATATTTGATGTAACGGTGGGAATAATATTCCCAGATTATTTCGACCTAATCCGGTACACAGTGATAGACAGATGACTCCAAATGGTGCCGTGATTTTGTTTACGCTCTGTCTCCAGACCGTTAAAGGCTTCTGCGCAAATTGCCCCTTTAAGCACTGCCAGTCACGCTGCATCTGATTGACAGCTATAGTAATTATATTAAAAAAGAAAATATTTATATATAATATAGTTTACACGACAGATGACGCTCTCTCTCTCTCTCCTTCTTCATGTTAACATGATGGGCTGCGTGTCTATTAATTGTTCTTGGATGAACTCATAATGCATAATGTTTATTGCTTACGTTACATGAAAAAAAAAAAACATTATCTACTTTGTGTGGGAAATGCAGGTGCAGGTCGGGTCTCAGTTTTCATGTCAAGCGGGTCGGGTCGGTTACGGAATTAAATGAGTGTTTCTGTCGGATATCGGGTTGGGTCAATATATTCTCCAAATCATGTCTTTGGCCATGCTTATAACAAAATATGCAATGATTTCTTAAAGTCCCTATGCACTCATCATAGTTTTTTTTTTGCATTTGCACTTTGACTTTAAAGGGCCTGTGATGTGATAGCAGGAATGCTGCTGAACTGCTCTGAAATTGTTGGTCTAAATGCCGGTTGGATTAGCAGTGACAGGTTCTACTCCCTCACTGGCCCATTTACAGTGTCTCATCTGATGAGAGTGAAATATAGTGACCCCTCATCAACTTACTCCTGGAAACACCTCCATTTCTCTCTCTCTCTCTCTCTCTCTCTCTCTCTCTCTCTCTCTCTCTCTCTCTCTCTCTCTCTCTCTCTCTCTTTCTGAACTCTGATCATTCGGACATGATTAATGGAGCAGATAGATCAGTCATCCCACTCTCAGGTCAACATATTACTTTCATTTTCCCCTGACTGAAAGAGGGAATGTGTACACAGATCAGGCAAAAGAGCAGAGAAAACCGCAGAGACAGACAGCAGTCGAGGAAGAATGGCAGAAAACAAACACAGAAAGAAACAAACAAAGAAAGAGATAGGCAGGAGTTTTAATAGAACAAAAGCAGTCAGAAGGAGCAGGAGTGTGTTAATGACAGATGAAGGGATGTGTATTAATAATGGAAAGTGGAGTGGAATAGAGTTTTACTTATTCAGGACTGCTCTCTCGCCTCTTTATCCCTCTCACACCTTCATACTAGAGGAACAAAGATTATTTCGATATTCTGAAGAAAATGTGACTGCTTGCCATCACGATTCAAAGTGATCTGAGTGATGTACTTTTTGAAGTGTTTGTGTGCTGATTCTCTGTGGTTGATAACTAACCCAAATCAAAAGACCCCACCACCAAATCGCAAGTCACTGCTAATATTCTGGTGGACTCTAGTATGGCGCTAGGTAAGTCTTCTGATTTTTCATTCAAGCCAGTTAAAAAACAAGTGAGATTGCTTGAATAAGCAATAGCACACATCTCATCAACAAGTTGCATGATTTCAGGTCTCATTGGTCCACAAAATGAGACACGTTAATGCTTAACTCAAGTATGAGTAATAGCGTTTCTGTAGCTCAACTCATAGATTATCATGCCACGGTCATGGGTTTGATTTCCTTAATGCTTAATGTAATAGTGATGCTTGACTTCTAAGTAGATCTCCAGCTGCTGCAGGTATATGGAGTGAATTTAACAGCTATTAGTTTTGTGTGCGGTTTATGATGTGCTCCACCCTCCTGCAATGCTGTACCAGTCTAATCTTTAACCACAGTGCGCTGGTTAATGAAACTACTGGTGCCCTAGCAATCATGTTATTCCCATAGTCTTGATTGTTGAAACAAATTGAATGCAAATGAAACTCGAATACAGAGAAAGGGTGTTTGAAATGGAATCAAAGTCATAGAAGAGAGCCGCTCTGTGTGTGATTGATAGCAGAGAGTTTAAGCGTGTTTCCACAGAGCTGCGCTCACATGCAGCTGCTTTTACTCATTACAGCCAAGCATAACTCACATTGTGATGTTGGCCGTATATGTCAGGGAGTCATCTCAACCCATCCACCGCCCTCTTTCTTCTGCTGCTTTCTGTCAATCCATCACAGGCCCAGCCACACACCTGCCGCCCTCCGGCAGGCCGTAGCTGTAGGCCACAACTGCCTTGCCGGTGACTGCTAGCACACTATGAAGGAGCCTCATTTCCCTGTCAGATGTTGAGTGGGCGCTGCAGCAGCATTTGGCATCTAGAGTCTCAGGAGGCATTACTTGTTTGAACGTAAACTGGATTATTGCACTTAAAAACAACGTCTGCGAACGGTGCACAAACCGCATGTTGAGTCCTCCTCTGCAGGTTCACAACAACTTTAAGAAGCATTTTATCTCAATTTCTCATTCCTGTTAATAAAGAATAGACCAGAAAGCCATTTCAGACACGTTTTGGTGGTTATAATTTAAAGGTTTAGGCAGATGTCACGATTACAGCTGTCCGTTTGAAGTAACTAGATTAGCGCCACATTTTCATTGAAGGTGAGATGTGTTTTTGTTCTTGCGCTTCCAGAAAGACCTAACTAAATTCTTCCTGAATAAAAACAAGGGCTTTAACCCTGTCAGCTTAGCTCGCCTCTAGACAGAGATTCCTCCACCGAAATAAAGAAGCACACGTTGTAGACGTCGCCAGTCTGTTCGAGGGCTGAGTCTGGTCATGGTACTCATGCAGTCCTGGAAAACAGAATACACAGGCGTTACACAGGATTATTGAAGACACCGCACAAAGACAATGGTGGGAGTTGATACATCGAGAGAGATATGCACGGAGTGACAGCCATGGCAGGCGCATGGAGCGCAGAGATATGAGGAATTAGCGCCGTTACAAGGCCGCAACAAAACCTATTGTCTGCGCAAACATCAACAAGAGCTCAGCACTCTCCAACTTGTGGATTTGACGGCCGAGATTGAGATGATGCGACCAAGCTCATTGTTTTCTAAATGCTATTAACCGCCGCGCCACTGACGCATAAAACTACGCACTGATGTAAATGACAATTCCGCTGTCATAATCCACGCACTGATGGGAAACCTTACAGCAGCCTTGTGTCTTAACAACAGATTACTTCCTGAGCCCAGCTCTTCACCTCTTTCCAAAGACTGATGCCACAGGATTTCTGCTTCTTTATACATCCGTTGATGTTCATTCTCTCTCTTTCATTCTTCCATTGATCCCTCTATAGCATTCAGGATCTGCCAATGGTTCATGCCTGCAGGGGTCCACAAAACCCATTATCAGGTAGAGCACCCAACTCAAGGATATTTGTTTTTTGGAGGGTGTGTATTAGTCTGTGTGTGCGTACATGTGTCTTTCTTTTAACCTTTGATGGGATTCAAAACCGTTTTTTCTAAAATAATAGTAATAGCAATTAATGTTTACATATC
Source organism: Gobio gobio (assembly GCF_949357685.1). Lineage (NCBI taxonomy): Eukaryota > Metazoa > Chordata > Actinopteri > Cypriniformes > Gobionidae > Gobio > Gobio gobio. The sequence goes on along the minus strand of NC_137119.1, from coordinate 14,553,253 downwards.
AGAATGCACAAGGTCACTTTACAGTCAAATTACAAGCAAAGTTGGTAACTCTATCCCTAACCGTAAATCTGAGTGCATGTAGTTAATTAATATTACTCTGTACTTAGTGTAACCCTTCATTTTAAGGTGTCATTGTAACAGTGTAATTATATAAGTACTGAGTAATAGTAGGCGTAATAAAGGAAAGGATTAGGGTGTTTAAAGGGATAGTTCACCCAAAAATGAAAATTCTGTCATCATTTACTCACCCTCAAGTTGTTCCAAACCTGTATGAGTTTCTTTGTTTTGCTGAACACAAAATTAGATAGTTTGAAGAATGTTTGTAACAAAGCAGAGAGCAACCATTGACTACCATAGTAGGGGGAAAAATACTATGGTAGTCAATGGTTGCTCTTTCTTCAAAATATCTTCTTTTGTGTTCAGCAGAACAAAGAAACTCATACAGGTTTGAAACAACTTGAGGGTGAGTAAATGATGACAAAATTTTAATTTGTGGGTGAACTATCCTTTAACTGTTATAAATGTGGCAATACCCCAGTGATGGGACACATGAATCCCGTTAAATGAATCTGACTACTTCACCCTGGTGGAGGACCAGGGAAATACTCAAAATAAGGACACAAATACGTTTTACCAATTGAAGGCAAGGGAATACGTTGTGAGATGGGGTATCGTTATAAAGATATATTTTATTACAAAAGCATTAAAACTCTTGTGAGACATGTCCAACATCACAATAATTGTTCTCCGGAGCCAGGTTTCGGGAACAAGGCAGGCCAGCTGTAACTCAGGAGGTCGTCCCAACCCACCTCGAATTCACACCAAATCAGGCACCATGCGCACACACTCTATGAGGAAGTTGTGTCAGCACACACAGCACACAGTGAAAGAAACACCACGAATGAAGCAGCTAGCCTCCCCTGTTCCACACTGGCTCCTGGAGGAAAGAGAAACACACATTAACACCAGACCACAAAAGAACTTACGCAAATTACACTGAATAATAAAAGAAGAACAAAAAGAAAATTTACAAACACTGAGCACAGGATCCCTGGTGACACCTACAGCAAGGGCAGGTGGACAGCACCTAATGGTACCAGGGCCATACATTTAAGAACGGAATGAAAAAGAAAAGAAACTGCAGAAATAAAATACATTTGTAGACAAAATAAAGAGATGAGCAGCCCCGCAGATGGCAAGGCTCGTACGCAGGCAGCCAAAAGCAGAAAGTGATTGGTGCAGCCTCATACACAGCACAAATACATGAACAACAACGTTTAAAAAAATGGCCATAAGCAAAACAGCAGCGGTATCACATGTAGCGTCTTCAGAGAGCAATAAGGATTAGATATCTTGAAGTTCAATTCCCCTTCTACGATTTGGGTTGAATAAACACCAGACGCAAAGCTGTATGGTTACTCACAACAGGTACCGTGTATCAGTTTATAGGCCAGCGTTTGACACATGCTATTGGCGCTGTGCGAACTCTGCCACAAACTTGCCACAGTGCAGACGCCACCAACACCGCTCTGAACTGTACACAAATGGGGACAGGAAAAGGAAATGCCAGGGGGAGAGGGAACCCTGAAGCAGCAGGACCGTACAAACCCGCCACAATAAGGGTCCTTAAATATTACTGCCACCTGCACCTCATTGGCTTATTATCCAGACCCAGGCAGGCCAATAAGATAAGGCCACTTATCCTGCCACATTAATATGGTAAATACATGTAACATATGTAACAAGGACACTGTAAAATAAAGTGTTACCAAATAAAATGTAACCAAAAAGTCTTAAAATTACATTTGCACACTGCATGTTGTAAGTAAACCACACTACTAACTGTATTCTTGACAATATGGGCAAGTGAGTTCTAAGATCGTTTGGAAAGTTCACATATAAGCGATAATTCATGTCAACCGCTCTCAGACTCCTAAAACAAACCAGGTTAATCAGTAAATTACTGTGGGAATAGAGCCATTGCGGTCATTTTCAACTGAAGGACTCTGGTCAAATGAATGCTCTTATATAATCAGGCAAATTTTAAGTAGTTCATTTTAAATGAGTTTGGCAGCAAAATGACATAAAGAAAGTGCTCAGAAACTTGCATGCAGAAAACCGCACGCAAATGAAGTGATTATAACACAAAAAGACATGCACACACTGCATTGGGCATGCTGTAGTTTTAGTTAGCTGTAAAATCCTCTCACTCTCTTTCTCTGTGTGTGTGTGTGTAGTGTTCCCTTTACCAGGCTGTGCAAATACAGTGTGTGTATGTGGCTGGCAGCAAGGTTTTTGTTGGATATCTGCCACCCCCAGATAATTCACTTTTCAGCAGACACTGGATGGGCCACAGGGAATCGAGCCAGAACATCAGAACTGAGTTGCATTGGCTTACGTTCCAGTATTTCAGGAACTCTCATTCATAATAAAATAAACCAGTCACATGATTTCAGTTCATTCTGTATCACTTTTGCCGTTTTCTGGACAGAAATCAGATTCTTTTCATGCAAGGTGAAGTAGATGTATATGAGTGTTACAATGTTTATGCATTCATGCAGGCCCAGATTAAGAACATGTAGGGCCCTGGGGCTATAACAAACCCAAGGGCCCCCATAGTAGCCGATATTGGTGCCACAACGTTTTCTACCACAGAAATAATTAGTATTTAAAAAAAAAAAAAAAACGAAATCTTCAAAGCACAGAGATACAATGAGTATATACTGTCTGAATATTACATTTTAATATTAAGTAGGCCTATACTGTATATAAATATTCCAGGCTGCAACACATTAACAGCATAAATGCATTAACTCCAGATATGAGGTCAAGCAAAACAACACAACAACTTTTGAGCATGAACTGCCTTAAGGAGTTTTAAAACCTAAAAGATCCCAAATTTAAGCTACTTTTGGGGTTTTTGGGGGGCATGGTCCCCCAACAAAATTTTTATTTCTCTGGTCTATATATGTGCATTTTAAGATGTTTAAAGTCTAAAAAATAATAATAAATAGCTTTCAGACCCATGTTAGTGGACAGTAGATTATCTGTCATACGCTCTCTCATTTCTATCACTCTCATAATTTCCATCACTCTTTCACTCTTTCTTTTTCTCTCAGTCTCCTTCTCTTGCCCTGTCTCTTCCCCTCCTAAAGCTGAGATCTGGCTGATAGTCTTTTCATTGTTTACCATTTCTATCCTAAAACAGCTGTCAAATATGAAATGTTTAGTTTAGCTACTTACACTCACCTAAAGGATTATTAGGAACACCTGTCAATTTCTCATTAATGCAATTATCTAATCAACCAATCACATGGCAGTTGCTTCAATGCATTTTGGGGTGTGGTCCTGTTCAAGACAATCTCCTGAACTCCAAACTGAATGTCAGAATGGGAAAGAAAGGTGATTTAAGCAATTTTGAGCGTGGGATGGTTGTTGGTGCCAGACGGGCCGGTCTGAGTATATCACAATCTAGGATTTTCACGCACAACCATTTCCAGGGTTTACAAAGAATGGTATGAAAAGGGAAAAACATCCAGTATGCGGCAGTCCTGTGGGCGAAAATGCCTTGTTGATGCTAGAGGTCAGAGGAGAATGGGCCGACTGATTCAAGCTGATAGAAGAGCAACTTTGACTGAAATAACCACTCGTTACAACCGAGGTATGCAGCAAAGCATTTGTGAAGCCACAACACACACAACCTTGAGGCGGATGGGCTACAACAGCAGAAGACCCAACCGGGTACCACTCATCTCCAATACAAATAGGAAAAAGAGGCTACAATTTGCACGAGCTCACCAAAATTGGACAGTTGAAGACTGGAAAAATGTTGCCTGGTCTGATGAGTCTCGATTTCGGTTGAGACATTCAGATGGTAGAGTCAGAATTTGGCGTAAACAGAATGAGACGGTGAGACGGTGACAGACCGCAGGCAGGGCAGCTCAGATGAGAAGACATCCTTGCAACACTAAAATAGTGTTAATACTCTATTAGTCAATTATTTCACAACATTTATTATGTACACCTCAGAAAAAAACAGAGGTCCGGACCTCGTAGACATCATGGCTGGCTACGGCCATCGTGTAGGCAGCCTAAAGTTTACCTCAACACTTCAGTTTACATGGTCGGAGCTTTTCAGTCTGGTTCAGCTAGTTTCACCACAGAGCCTTTATTGTACACATGATGTTGCACTTGTTGCACAACTGCTTGGCGCTCGTTATGACTTCAATAGAGCGGCGAAAGAGCCGAACGAGTTCGTCAGCGTTGTGCGTGAGACAATCCAGCTGCTCTCGCACTGTTGGATGCACGCGCGATTAAATCAGGTAGTGCCGTTTCTTCAACTGGCTTTTGATTTTCCCATGCACTCGCTGTACTCCAGTAGCGTAAATAACAGTGCTTAATATGTGGGGGCGTGGTGGGGTTTGGCGAGCGGCCCACCAGGAAAGGTTTGGGTGCTCCTGATCGACTGTCAATCATTTCCTCGGCCAATCACAGGCCCCCTCCGTCCCCAGGCCCTGGGGCTTCAGCCCCACCTAGCCCTTATGTTAATCCGGCCCTGCATTCCTTTGGCACACTAGGTATTACTTCCTCTATTGGCTTTGAAACCTGAGGTAGCAGTTCCTGTGACCCATGAGGGTCAGCAATGCATTGTGGGAGTCAGATGCTTGGTCATAATAGCATAGCTGTTTATTCAGTACTAATGAAAAATTCCTAACTCTGCACTATTTAGAATACCCTTTAATTTCTATTCTTTTTTTTAAAGGTGGGGGGGGGGGGGTATAATGCTATTTCATGCATTCTGACTTATTTACACTGTTAAAGAGTTGGATTCTCATGCTAAACATGGCCAAAATAATAATAATAAAAAAAAAACGAGTTTACGCTTCCCAAAAAAACCAGTGTTAAGGAAACAGTGGATGCAGTTTGTTTTTCCAGAGCAGCAACGGAGTTCTGCAAGTGTGTTTGTTTGTTCCCGGTCATGAGTCTAAACTGCAGGCAGTGAGTGAAACTGCATCAAATGTGTGTGTTTTGTTGTCAATCGTCATGTGTGTGTGTGTGTGTGTGTGTGTGTGTGTGTGTGTGTGTGTGTGTGTGTGTGTGTGTGTGTGTGTGTGTGTGTGTGTGTGTGTGTGTGATTGTGTCTCTTTAGCTCCTCCCACTGCATGTCTGCAAAAGTTCGGCTGTTTTCGAAAATAATCAGTACAGCGTATCGGTATTTTATAAATATGATAAAACTAAAGACTCTTCGGAGATATGAAGGATGCAATACTACTCTATAGGTACTCAAGATTAATATGAGATTGGCAGATGAGATTATGTACCCTTTAAAGTTTGAATTGAGCAGAACCAATGCAGAACTTTCACTTTAATTGAAGAATTCAAATAGAATGACTACTAAAAAAGTAGTTTCTTGTATTGTTTTCATATGGGGATTTCCAAAAAACATAAAATATTAATGATCAATGTTCAAAATTTGCATTGAAATGATTTAAATTTCATTATATTTCATTAAATATAATTGTATGCACCACGATGGGATACCATTTTATTTCCCACAAGGGTTCAATTTACCGTACATTTTGATGAGAAAAAAAAGTATATATATATATATATATATATATATATATATATATATATATATATATATATATATATATATATATATATATATATATATATATATATATATATATATTATGAAAAGTATATTTGAAATGTTTGAAACCATACATAAATGGGCATAATTCATGAAAATGTATGATTCAATTATTTATGTTTATTATAAGACTTTGATGTTTGCAGTCGAGTAAATATCTCTTCCTGTCATTTCAATTAATTTCTTATTCAACATCCTGTGAGGTGTGGCCAATGAACTAAAAAGGAGCCGATTCTTACATTTCTGTACATAAAACCAACCAAATGCACATAAGAAAAAGAAAAAGAGACTATTTGTAAAGGTTAATGTGGAAAATCAAGCATATACACATGTTATTGTGTGGTTGTGTGTCTATGGATTTACTATGCATGAGCGTGTGTCCCTCATGACATCAAAAGACAGAGATGGAGAACGTGTCGCTGTGTGTGTTTGGCGGCACTTGAAGTCGGGTTCTGTCCCCGCGTCCCCATTTCCTGAGGGCTCGAACTCAGAGTTGTCACCTTGGAGTATTCCAGGGCCTGTGAAGCGCTCCAGTCCTCTGTGAGAATGTCACGTCCCGCCCAGGGCAGTTTTGACAAACAGAGTATATATTGATACATGATAAAGTATGCTAGAAATCACCCCACTGCTAAAGGCTACTATAGTTTTAATATCATCATTTGAATTAACAAGCATTCTGTGCAGGAATAATGAGTCTTCATTATTCAAAACATCATCCTTAGCCGCGGAGCTCTCGGGCTATTACGGCATGAGAACTTAATGAAGAGAAGATAAAGAAGGGTTGAGATAAAAGTTTCAATGGCCTCTCTCAGTAACCAGAATTAAATTTTAATGCAGGGTGGGAGGTGATGGATGGGCAGACTGGAGCTGATGCGTGCTGAGGTGGAGGACATCTGATGACCACGTACTGGAGCTGACATATGGATCCTGTCTATGCCAGCCTCTAGGTTTGGGTTTTACGATCAAATGGCATGACCTGACAAAGTGCGATGAGATTAACGTCTAAAAAACGTCTACGTCTAGCAATTCAGGGACATCCAGATTTAAGGATTAGTTGAATGAAAAAGAAAAATTCTTCCAATGAAAAGATCTTCTGCACTCCAAAAAAATCTTCAGACCTAAATTCAGGATTTATGTATTTAAATTGCAAAAAAATTTCATCCATAACATAACATATATTTATTCATATTTGTCAGTCATACTGTACATACACTGATCAGGCATAACATTATGACCACCTTCCTAATATTGTCACACTTTTGCTGCCAAAACAGCCCTGACCCGTCGAGGCATGGACTCCACTAGACCCCTGAAGGTGTGCTGTGGTATCTGGCACCAAGATGTTAGCAGCAGATCCTTTAAGTCCAGTCCAAGTTGCGAGGTGGGGCCTCCATGGATCGGACTTGATTGTTCAGCACATCCCACAGATGATCGATTAGATTGAGATCTGGGGAATTTGGAGGCCAAGTCAACACCTCAAACTCGTGCTCCTCAAACCATTCCTGAACCATTTTTGCTTTGTGGCAGGGTGCATTATCCTGCTGAAAGAGGCCACAGCCACCAGGGAATACCGTTTCCATGAAAGCGTGTACATGGTCTGCAACAATGCTTAGGTAGGTGGTACGTGTCAAAGTAACATCCACATGGATGGAAGGACCCAAGGTTTCCCAGCAGAACCCAGCATGGGCACCCTGACTGGTCTGCAGCTATGCCGCCCCATACACAAAAAAACTGCGATACACTGTGACACCTTTCTATCAGAACCAGCATTAACTTATTGAGCAACTTGAGATACAGTAGATTGTCAGATTGATCGGACCAGTTCAGCCTTCACTGCCCTCATGCATCAATGAGCCTTGGCCGCCTATGACCCTGTCGCCAGTTCACCACTGTTCCTTCCTTGGACACTTTTGAAAAATACTATACAAATAAACTTGCCTTACGCTTGCCCATTTTCCTGCTTCTAACACATCAACTTTGAGGACAAAATGTTCACTTGCTGCCTAATATATCCCACCCACTAACAGGTGCCGTGATGAAGAGATAATCAGTGTTATTCACTTCACCTGTCATAATGTTATGCCTGATCGGTGTACATGAAACAGGTAAGATTGTACTGGGAAAAAATCTGGCATAGTTTACTATTAACTATTTTCATTGAATATAAAAAAGCTTATTTAAAAAAAGCATTTAAATATTTAATCTGTTAATTGTGAAAACAATTACATTTATTAAGTTAAAAAGTATTAAATAAAATATGGGTAGATGTGGAACAATTATTTAATAATTATGAGGACAAAAAATGATTTTTTGATGATAAATATATAAACCTGGTTATTCAGTCCATTAGTACAGAAATTGTGTCTGTTTCATATATGTATGATACATCAGTGCTTAAATATACATCACAGTTTAGATTGTGTTAGAGGACATGCCCTTTTGTTTTTGGGGTCTACTAGAACAGATTTTAGTGCTTGAATGTTCAGAAAAAAATAATTTCCCCCACATATTTTACATTGTTGCAGCTCCATTTTCCCCAGGCTGTCAGTAATACTGTTTAGTTCCTTTCTCTATGAAGCCCCTCCTTCCAATAAGCGCAATGTGCTCTGATTGGTCGGTGGGATCAGTGTTATTTTAAGCATGCTTTGGAAATGTCACTTAGTATAACTAATGCATCTCAACCCCCTTCATTTTGAGCATACCTTCACATGATGTAATTAATACTCTCAGAATGTTCAACAATTCTTCCATATAATACAAAATGCCATTTGCAGCTGTTTGAAAAACAGGTAACGTGGAGGCCCAAAATATTAATAATAAAAAGTCAGCCCTTGCATATCATGTATATGATATTTTTATAGATGAAAACTTCACTCATAGTAGTGTAATGTAGTTTACACATTTTAATGGATATGTTCTAACTGGAACAAGGCTTGTTTTTGTTTAGAAGATCTCACAAAAAGAACACAACTCACAAAGCACTTGCAAGTGTGTGTGTGCGTGTGTGTGTTCTCCCAGGGGCTTCAAACTCGAGTGTGTTTGCCTGCTGAAGCATTGTGATGCCCGCTGGAGGACATCTCTGTGAATGGAGACATCTGATGAATGAATGGGTCTGGTGACCAATCTACACTCTGCTGGCATATAGCACGTGGTCTGAGTGAGAGAGAATCACAAATCTACACATCTCTGACTCTAAGACACCAGAAGCCCTCTAGCATGCAGATGCAGACATGGACGAGTGTGACACTTCCTGTGTGCATTTCAGCACTTGAGGAGAACTGTGACTTCAATGTATCCAACCGCAATCATGTGAATAGGCTGTTTACATGACTTTACTAGCCTCCAGGGATACAATCACTGTGTAAACTAACAAGAGAGAGTCTGTGGATGGTAAATTAAAGCAATAAGCCACGGGAGGTCGTGCGTTACAGTGATTTTACCATGGTTAAGGGATGTTGTTAGGCTCAACATGAAGTGGAACCAATGCTCAATAAATAATTAGATTTGTTAAAAATAAACAATTCTTTTGCCACGTGATTTACCTCATTAACTGTAGGCTGTTTACAACTTAGTGTATTAATACAATTCATATGGTCTTGAGTCACAAGTGTGCATATATCAGCTATAGAGTGAGTGAATGATGCATCATCCCTGTAAGGGATGGCCCAGTGGTCATAGGAAATAATTTTAACAAGCTGGACAGAAGTTCAGTGGATCCCAAAAGAAGGTGGTTTTATTAATATGAAAAATGAAAAAAATATATATATTTACATGGTCACATACTGAAATACCAAAAAAAACCTGAACAAAACAAAACTGCAACAATGTGCAAAGAATGGCTATACCAAGTAATTTGGCCCAATCTGCAACAGGTCTATCCTTTGGCCATTAACAGACCAAAAACCCTCCTTAAGCTCTACAGCTTCCCATTTATAAGGCTAGCTCCACCCTCGACCTGTACCAATTGAACAAGCCGGGGCCAACCATAGAATGCCATATACACAAAAGTATAAAAATAATAAAACACTAAACATATACACAAATAACAATCAATATAAACCCATGGGCACTTAAACACACTAGATAAAGAATATAAAAAGGAAAAGAAAAGAAAATAAACATTCAGCTGTTATTCCCCCTCCCCCCAGACAAAACTACACATGGTTCAGTCCAAATTAGCATGCTAATGCTACAAAAACCAGTTTGATCCAGCTGGACTGTTTGATGGTACAGCCTGGAAATGGAAGACCAACGGACAAACAACAGGTTTGGTGAATTCTCACAAGAAATAAAGGTAATTCTGACTGAAATTAAACTGGGTTGTGAGTTTTTTTTAAGGAATTATTGAACTGAACAAAATGTTGGAGCAAACAGACAAAACAAAAACCAGTATCACACTCATTTGAAATAGGTAAAACAATTACACAACACCTTCTGACTTATAAGATGTTAAATGCCGGCATAATCAGGCAGTGATGTGTGCATGTGTGTCAAGTCCATGTAATTCCATATGTCACCAAGCTTAGCTTGTGACATTTCCCTCCCCTTCTCCAGACGCCTCATGAGGTGTCCGTGAGAGGTAGTCAGCAGTACAGTTCTGGGTGCCTGCTCTATAAAGGACTTCAAAATCAAATGGTTGAATGGCTAAAAACCATTGTGTAATTCTAGAGTTAGTGTCCCTCATTTGACCTAACCAGGACAGGGCCCGATGATCAGTTTCCAGTCTAAATTTGCGCCCCAGCAAATAATAACGTAAGGAGTCCAGGGCCCACTTGATAGCCAGACACTCCTTCTCCACCGTAGAGTATCTAGACTCACGGGGAAGGAGCTTCCTACTAATGTAAGCTACTGGTCTTAGTTGTCCTGACTCTCCCTGCAACAAAACGGCTCCAATGCCGTGCTCAGAAGCATCTGTTTGTACAGTAAAAGCCTGTTCAAAATCAGGACTCTGCAGTATTGGCTCTTTGCAGAGAGAGTCTTTTAAGTCCTGAAAAGCAAGTTCACATTCATCAGTCCACACTACCTTGTTTGGTTTGTCCTTTTTGGTGAGGGTGGTCAGTGGAGCAGCTCGAGCAGAAAAGTTTGGTATAAAGCGTCTATACCACCCACTGAGCCCAAGGAAGGACCGCACTTGTTTCTTCGTCTGTGGCCTTTCAGCAGACTTAATAGCCTCAATTTTGCTGACTTGGGGCCGAATCACTCCATGTCCCAGAACAAATCCCAGGTACTGCGTTTCTCGCTTGGCCAAAAAACACTTGTCGGGGCGAAGAGTGAGGCCTGCACTTTTAATCCTTCCTAGAACATCCTTCAGGTGAAGCAGATGTTCTTCCCATGACTGACTATAGATGACAATGTCGTCTAGATAGGCGGCTGCATACCCCTCAGTACCTCGGAGGAGCTGATCCATCATCCGTTGAAAGGTGGATGGTGCTCCGTGGAGCCCAAAAGGTAGAACCCGGAAATGGAAGTGTCCAAACGGTGTTCGGAAGGCTGTCACTTCCTGACTCTCTGGGGTCAATGGGACCTGCCAATAACCCTTACATAGGTCTAGGGTGCTGATGTACTTAGCTTGTCCCAGTCGCTCCACAAGGTCATCTACTCTGGGCATGGGATAGGAGTCAAACTTACTCACAGTGTTTACTTTCCGGAAGTCCAAACAGAATCGAAGGCTACCATCTTTCTTTGGCACCAAGATGACTGGACTACTCCACTCACTGGCAGATGGCTCTATGACCCCCAGACTCTGCATGGCTTCCAACTCCTCTTTAAAGACAGGCAGGAGTCGTTCTGGTATTCTGTAAACAGGTTGGCGAATGGGTTTAGCACTGTGTAGGGTAATGTGGTGCGAGACCATGTTGGTCAGACCAGGTGTCTCCTTGAATAGACCCGGTGGTATCAGGTCTAGTAATTGCTGTTTTTTATGCTCTGACAGTGGGCTCAAGTCCAGTTGAGAAGATTGGTGAGGAACAGGGAAGTACTGTTCCTCTAAATCCTCTTCGTCCTCCACTGCTCGGATGAACAAGGTTTGCTCTGGGCTTGATTCACTGGTGGCAGTTGAAGAAACAGAGGTTGGAGGGCATGTATGCCACTTCTTGAGTAGGTCAACATGAAATGTCTGCAATGGCTTGCTTCTAGATGGAATGTAGACTTCGTAGGTGACTGGACCTACCTTCCGTTGAACCCGGTAAGGGCCCTGCCACTTAGCCAGTAGCTTGTTTTCTGAAGTAGGCAGAAGTAACAATACCTCATCTCCCTCCTCAAAGCTGCGGGTTCTGGCGGTTCGATCATACCATTCCTTTTGACGTGCTTGGTTCTGAAGGAGGTTTTGCCGAGCCATAGCCGTAGTTTTCTGCAACTGTTCTCTCATCTTCAGGACATAAGAAACAATGTTTATTGGACTTGGCTTTTCTGGTGCTTCCCAGGTCTCTCGTAAAACATCAAGAGGACCTCTGACTGGATGAGCATACAAAAGTTCAAAGGGGGAAAATCCCGTCGATGCTTGGGGTACCTCCCGATACGCAAACAGCAGGTATGGCAGCCACTTGTCCCAATCTTTTCCAGTCTCTGAAACAAACTTTTTCAGCATATTCTTCAAGGTTTTGTTGAACCTTTCAACCAAGCCATCTGTCTGAGGATGATAAGGGGTGGTTCTTACTCTCTTAATTCCCAAGATTTGATAAACCTGGTGAAGGGTGCGGCTCATGAAATTTGGTCCTTGATCTGTTAGGACTTCCTTAGGTATGCCTACTTGTGTGAAGAATCTGAGAAGTGCTGTCGCTACCTGCTTAGCAGTGATTTCTCTGAGAGGATAAGCCTCAGGGTATCTAGTGGCATAGTCACAGATAACAAGAATGAATCTATTCCCTGACTGGCTCCTTTCCAGTGGACCTACCACATCTACTCCAATACGCTCAAAAGGCATATCAATGACAGGTAATGGGTTCAGTGGTGCATATGCAGGTTTGTAACTAGTTGTGATTTGACACTCGGGGCAGGACCTGCAGAACTCTTTCACTTCAGTATACATCTTAGGCCAATAAAACCTTTTAGAAATTCGCATTAGAGTCTTCATGAATCCTAAGTGACCAGACCAAGGAATGGTATGTCCAAGCTCAAGCACTTCTTTCCTGTAAGCTTTTGGTACCACCAACTGAGTTCCTTCCTCCTTACTCTTTCTATAGAGTAAGCCTGCCTTGAGAACATATGTTTCTCCAAAACCTTGCAAGAGACAACCTTCCTCCTTAGCCTGCTTAAAACACTCCACTAGAGAGGGGTCTTCCTTTTGTAATGCATCTAGGTTGTTATGTATGGTAACATCAGACTCTGCTAGTTCAGGTTCCCCCAGATCTAGCTCAACATGGTCAGTGTTGCCAACAAGTCTCTTCACCTCCTCCCTACGCCGCTCTAACCTCTCTTCCTCAGTGGGCTTAGGCTCTGCCCCTATGTCAGCAGTTGAAAAAGGCATCTCATTCAAATCATTAGTCTCAGTCTCCTGCCTTATACGCTGGGTTTGAGCTCTCGTAACTACACCACACCAAGTGCTACTCTGCACTAGATCAGACAAAACAGGGATATCTGTTCCCAACAAAACGGGGTAGGGGAGATTGGTGGCTACCCCAACTCTCATCAGATAAGGCTGGCTGTGGATCTCAATATATACATCTGCTGTGGGTAACTCTGTTCTATCTCCATGAACACAGACAATTGAGACCGTTTCCTCCTCACTCCATACGTCCCTAGGGATGTACTGAGTCTGTACCAAAGTACGGGAGCAACCTGTATCTATCAGTGCAGTGAGTGGTTTGCCATTAAGCAAGACAGTTATAGTGGGATCTGGATTATGGGAATGAGTGGGGGAATGATTAGGACGGGGCACCCAACATAGACTGGTTGTTTTGGGCTTTTTCAATGGGCAGAGGGGGCTAGTGTGACCGGGTTCTCCACAATTAAAGCACACAACATCGGCTTTGTCAGAACGTTGCCCTGATGGTGGGTACTTAGCTGTATACGTCTTATTGTGGCTGTGCTTTAGTATCTTAGTTTGGCTAGTAGAATGAGAGTTTGAACCAACCCCAGTGCCCTCAGACTTACCTCTGGCAGGATGTAGGATGCCTGCATACCTGTAGTTTCCAGGGCCTTTTCGTGCAGCAATGTAGGCCTCCACAAGCGTAGCAGCTTCGGCAGCAGTGGAGGGATTTCTTTCTTTGACCCAAGTCCTTACGTCCGGGTAGAGCACTCGTAAGTATTGCTCCAACACCAGAATCTCCATAATGTCGTCCTTGTTGCTAGTGCCAAATTTTACCCATTTGCAGAACAGATCCTTGAGGCGGACGTAAAGTTCTCTGGGAGTCTCCTCTACTGCAGTCTCGTGAGCTCGGAATCTCAGTCTATAGGTTTCAGAGTTTATTTCATATTTGGCCAGGATTGCCTGTTTAACTGCTTTGTAGTCCTCTGTCAACCTAGGTTCCATAGAGACAAAAGCACTCCGTGCTTTACCAGTCAACAACGGGATAAGGCGGATAGCCCAGTCCTCCCTCGGCCATTTGTAGACTCCTGCCAGTCTTTCAAAGGTTGTGAGGTAATGTTCAATGTCATCGTTGTCCTCCAGCCTTGCCATGCGTGGCTCTTGGTCCGTCACTCGAGCTGTTTTCCCCAAAGTAGTAACCCCAGCCCGGGTGTGTTCAAAGTCCATCTGTATCTGGTTGACCTGATGTTGGATGACTTTGTATTGTTGTTCCCGACGTGCCGTCTCTCTCTCTTGCCTCTCATCACGCTCTCGCTGATATTGCATGAAACTCTCGAACATATGGGAGAGACTTGCGATAGCTCCTTCTCCTGCAGATGTCGTCACTTCAGCAGTAGCTGAACCTCCAGTTGCACCTGGTCCCTCCTCTTCTCCAGTGCCCTCCTCCGGCTGACTCCTCAGCTTTGGTGGCATCTTGGTGAGCAACAAAAATCCAGCTTTTTTTTTTTTTTTCCGACCAGGCTATCCCACTTCTGACACCAACTGTAAGGGATGGCCCAGTGGTCATAGGAAATAATTTTAACAAGCTGGACAGAAGTTCAGTGGATCCCAAAAGAAGGTGGTTTTATTAATATGAAAAATGAAAAAATTATATATATTTACATGGTCACATACTGAAATACCAAAAAAAACCTGAACAAAACAAAACTGCAACAATGTGCAAAGAATGGTTATACCAAGTAATTTGGCCCAATCTGCAACAGGTCTATCCTTTGGCCATTAACAGACCAAAAACCCTCCTTAAGCTCTACAGCTTCCCATTTATAAGGCTAGCTCCACCCTCGACCTGTACCAATTGAACAAGCCGGGGCCAACCATAGAATGCCATATACACAAAAGTATAAAAATAATAAAACACTAAACATATACACAAATAACAATCAATATAAACCCATGGGCACTTAAACACACTAGATAAAGAATATAAAAAGGAAAAGAAAAGAAAATAAACATTCAGCTGTTATTCCCCCTCCCCCCAGACAAAACTACACATGGTTCAGTCCAAATTAGCATGCTAATGCTACAAAAACCAGTTTGATCCAGCTGGACTGTTTGATGGTACAGCCTGGAAATGGAAGACCAACGGACAAACAACAGGTTTGGTGAATTCTCACAAGAAATAAAGGTAATTCTGACTGAAATTAAACTGGGTTGTGAGTTTTTTTTAAGGAATTATTGAACTGAACAAAATGTTGGAGCAAACAGACAAAACAAAAACCAGTATCACACTCATTTGAAATAGGTAAAACAATTACACAACACCTTCTGACTTATAAGATGTTAAATGCCGGCATAATCAGGCAGTGATGTGTGCATGTGTGTCAAGTCCATGTAATTCCATATGTCACCAAGCTTAGCTTGTGACAATCCCCCTTGCACATGCTGTGTAGTGTAGGGGGAAAAATCCAGGTTACTATAATAACTTGTTCACTTGTATAGGGATTGTAATATATTTGTTTATGTATATGCTGTACAGTACCTGTCAAATGTTTGAAAACATTCACATTTTTTTTGTTATTGAAATAAGTCTCTTATGCTCGCCAAGGCAGCATTAATTTAATAAAAAATATTGTGAAATATTACAAATTAAAATAATTGTTTTTAACTCCACCCATTCGATCGCAGTCATCTCACCTGCTGCATCTAATCAGGACTGCCCATAAATACCCACACAAACAGTCATCCTCTGTCTGGTCTCGTCAATGACCTCATCAATTGCCAACCTGACAACTCACCCGTGGATCTTCTGTCTTCTACCGAAGCCCTTCATCTTCTTCTCCATGGCCTTGTCCATTCGCATCTTCACATCTGTTTGAGAACACTCAAACTTCTGTTGAGCTAAGTTTTGCTTACCTGCTGGCATAGTGTATTCCTTATAATAAAGTTCCTCAACAATCACCTAGCGTCTCCTCTTCTGTGTGTGCATGACAGTAATTCTAATATCCTGAAAAAAAGTATCACCATTTCCACAAAAATGTTAAGCAGCACAACTGTTTTCAAAATGAATAATAAGAACTGTTTCTTGAGCAGCAAATCAGCATATTAGAATGATTTCTGAAGGTTCATGTGATACAGATTTTTGTAGTAATTATGCTGAAAATTCAGCTTTGCCATCAAAGTAATAAATTACTTTAAAAAAATATATTAAAAAAGAAAATGTATTTTAATTTGTAAAAATATTATTATTATTATTATTTTTTTTTTTTTTTTACAGTTTTTACCTATAAGTAATTCCCCCTACAGTATATGAAGCGTTGCATCACAAGTATACGACACTGAAAATATAATTATTAATGGTGGGCCGTTATCGGCGTTAACGTGCTGCATTAACGTGAGACTCTTATCGGGCAATAAAAAAAATATCGCCGTTAATCTATTCTCAAAGTTGGTTTGGGAGCTGGTTCTATACTACTCAAGATATGATGACTTTCACCTTGATATTTTAGCGTGGATGTATACCTAGCCGAATTGCACTGTAGGGGGCGAGAGAACGAGTCTTCGAACCTGTATGCATACTAGTGTTGTCAAAAATATCCATATTTCGCTATGTATCGATACTGAAATATCTGAAATGATACGATACTCATTTTCTACAGCATCAATATCAGCTGCGCTCTCCTATCCTCTCCGCCCGACAGCGAGTTGACACGCACCCGCCTCCTCTCATTCAGTCCGGTTAACCCTCTAAGCCAACGGGTGTTCTGTTGGATTTTTCATGACAGTGTGTTAGTATTGGTGTGAATGGTCTGAATTTGCGCGGGGTTGCACATAGCGTTAATTCTACTAATTCCCGCAGATTTCGCGATCGCATCTGAAGTGCACACATCTGAAGCACACACACACACATACAGTAGGCTAATAGCCGCCTCTGACATACAAGTGCAAAAATGAGCTCCTTTTTCCAGCTTATTAATGGTCAAATACACTAAAAAATATCTCAATGCCCATCTTGGTGAGTTTTAACGTAAACACAGTCATAACCAGCTCACTGGGACAGTGTTTGGGATCCATGCGTGCGTCAGGTCTTAAAGGGACAGAAGTTATTTATTATTCAAACTGCAAAAAGACAAACGATCACTTACGAGCACACATATTCTGAATGCCTTCGGCAGAATTCAAATGAGCCATTTTAATCTAGATTAATCTAGATTCATTCCAAGATTACAGTGAGATTAATCTAGATTAAAAAAATTAATCTATGCCCACCACTAATAATTATCTGCAATTTTTTTGTTTCCGTGGTCTAAGGCCAAGGCTCTGACATTTTCAGACGATATCCTTTTTTACCATGAATTTATGCATTTAAAATCAGCAAAGTAAATTTTGATGAAGACATGATGTAGATTTTACAGGTGTATCTTATAGATGAATTTCTTCACAACATTTTTCTATAGGGGTAAATTCAGGATGATTGGGACACTTTTTTGCCATTGAGGTGACTTGGAAAGAGTGTCCCAATCAACTGAATTCACCCTAATAATAGTAACTATTGTAAGTAGTAACTATGATAACCAAAATGTGTTTTCCTCCCTTACTAGGCATGCTACTTTCTTGATTATCTGTAAAGCCTTGAAGGTGCTAGCTGGAGGGTCAGCTGGTAAAGGTAGTAAAGGCAGTAGTCCAGTTTTGAGATAACAAGAGCCTGGGAGCTACACAGCACAAGATACTGTAGGTAAGGTCTGATTTTTTTTTTTATGTTATTGAGCATGAATTTGCATTGCTATTGCTAATTTGTCAATGGCTTGCAGGAGAGACCTGTGCGGGACAGATTTTTCAGTCCCACTGCAGGATTCTGTCCCATTACATTCTACCACCCGCAACATTCATGTTTTGTCCCACTCCCGGCCACAAAAGCCCAAATAAAAGAATAAATAGATTTTTTTTCTGTACGTCCATGAAATGGTTTCAAGTAATTTAACATAAAAGCAAGTGTGTTCATGGTTTGGCATGGCAGAATGCGCACAAAGGCGTACACATACACGCGGAATCACACGGCGTAGACATACACTCGGATAGCTCAAAATGCGTACAGATAACACGCCATTTGGCTTTAGAAAGTGGCGTGTATGTTTACGCAAAGTCATGATGTCATGTTGCGTATTAAAGATTACCTGTGGTGAAAAGTTTTTAATGTTGTTTATATGTCTATGTGGTGTTTTTAATATGCTTTAATGCAAACGATATGCAAATTCATAAGTCAATGCCATTGCTGAGTATTTTCTCCTTAAAACTGCAGTGAACCAAAGACAGTCTCAAAAACGTGGTTTGAAATCGCGGGTGAAATCGCAAGTGCCAAATTGCCTTTTAACCAATCACATGGGGGCGGGATTTAGCATATCATTAACTATGCTGTGAAGCTGGGGAGTCTCAAGAGAAGCCAGGTGATATTTTTCTGTTGATATTAAAAAAATGGGTTACATTTAGCAATATAGCGGGTGAATATATTATGTTTATTACGATGTTATGATGAACTATATGCCTTTCTCCACTGACGTTCTAAGTTGTTCAAAGTGTTTCAGAGGATACTGATATTTAGAAGGCAGCTATAATAAATGAGATGGTTGTTGACAGGAGAAAGCATCAGTGGTCTCAGGTTTTTTACGAGTGCCACCCCATGGTTCAGGTAATCGGCCCAGTAAAGCCACCGCGTCTGTGTTTGCTTTGGAAAATGACTTACACCTTGTCACCATACATCAGGACTCCATACATGTGCTGCCAATGTGCATTTCAGTATATAAAACGCTTATGTTGGCCTGTATAATCTTTTTAAAATAACCAATTAATGCCTCTACTAGCACAATAAAGTTGGACATCAAACTCAGGTACTCTATGGAAAAAGTAAATATCATTTGAGTGTGTTTAGCTCAGCGGTTTTACAGCTCTAAGCAGAGTGCATTTCACACTTCAAAGAGTGAGTTTGGTTTTCTCCACTCCCATAAAGGATCTCCCTTCATAACATCAGTCTATTTATGATGGTCATATAACCATAATTAAACAGAGACATGTGTTTCCTTGCATTGCTTGGAACAGTGATAATATGTAGACAGGAAAGGTTCTCTCTCAGGATCTCTCTTGCACTCAGCCCCTTTTTCTAACAATATTTTTTAGATAAAGAATGGCAAAAAAACAACAACAACAACAACAGATCACTAAAAACAGAACATGGGAAAATAGTTGATATAATAGAACATGGGTGCATCACAATATGGATGCCTTGGTGATTATTTTTTATACTTTTGAAATGACAAGGAATAACAAAGAATACAATTAACATAAACCTTTTCAACCATTATTTTGTGTGTTAAAACATATTAGGAAAATTATGACTGTCCCTTAGTATAATTTCTCCCAAAACAAAAAATGTGCCCCAATAAAAGATAAAAGTGCCAAGGAGACAATAGAAAATGTGTAGTGAAAATAAAGAAAAATCAATTTATGATACATGAATCCTCAGTTAGACAAAGCAGTCTGTTGTTTAATTTTTCACCCCAAAAATTGTAATGTACTGAACTAAATGCCATCCAATAAATCTACATAAAAATTAGATGTGGTTGAACCGACATTTGTTCATAATGGTCCACAGGGAGTCGGGGAAAATGAGACAGAATTCACCTTTGAGACATGTATGCATGACAAACTATATTTTTGAGTTTTGAAAAATGTGTTTCTATAAGTTCTAATAGTTGAAGAAACACCAATTTATGATGTTTTGTGAAGTCCAAACATGTACTCAGTAATGAGTTCAGTGAGTTATTACTGGTCAAATTCAGCATATGGTAGCTGGCACACAAGAAAATATATCATGTATTGGCAAAGTGTAATCTAAAGGAATTTACAGCATCATGAACGCCAACTTTACTGATTACTTCAACCTCTATAATTTGCCCCATTGCATCATTTCAGAGGGATTTATAGTCATGGTCCACATGGCTGGAGAGTGCCGCCCACTTCTGAATCCAAACAACCTCACTGCAAAAATTCACAAGCCCCAACCAGACAAAACTATAAAACAGCCCACTAATCATTTCAATCCATGGCAGGACTGCAAAACCTGACATAACCTGGTTTTCTTTCTTTCTTTCTAAATTCTTTCTTTCTTTCTTTCTTTCTTTCTTTCTTTCTTTCTTTCTTTCTTTCTTTCTTTCTTTCTTTCTTTCTTTCTTTCACTGATTTTTAAGTTGAATGACGTCCTACAACTGTTGGGGCCAATCAAACGTTTAACCTTCTCAAGGTCAGTTCTTTTCAAACTCCTAACCAGATTTCCTCACTTCTGAAATGCAATGACAAGCTGTTATTGAGGCTCTGGTACAATGAAGGGCTGATTTGGTTAGTTTTGGAATCAGTTGACACCCACAGGCTTCTGTACAGGTATTTGATTTACGAAGAGGAGGAGTGCCTGGCACAGAGCATCGTCTCCAGAGAGAATCTTTCCTCTGATTTCCCTTGAAATCATAAACAGCTGTTGTTTAACTAGATCGGATCAGTGTCACACGGCTCCAGGCCAGAAGAGGAGCCACAGCAGTCCTGATCATGCAGTCTGTCATTTAAATATATATTGCACTTTCACTGTCCTTCTCTCTCTTGTGAAGTTTAAGATTTACTAATGGACATGTTACCTGTGAATGAGAAGAGAAATTGGAGGAATATTTTAAAAGCCTGAATATTTGTTATCTTGCATGGTAAAATACTACCTACAGTGTCCTACAATAAGTCTCTTAAAGGAATATATTTTACCCAAAAATTGACTTTTTTTTGTCTAAATGCACTTTTCATTTAGTTTAACTGAAAACAAGCATGGAGGCAAATGTATTGCAGTATATAAGGTAGTGCCTGATTTGATCTTTTAGCAATCAGGTTTTAATCAGAACTAGTATATTTCTTTTATCACATTTATTTAAAAAATGGAACTTCATATACAGTATATATATATGTTTTTTGTTGTTGTTTTGTTTTTTATGTAACAGTAGCTATTTATTACTGACAATAATTTAGCAATTCTTGTATCCAATATTCTATCACGGTGGCCCAGTAGTGCACAACACAACGAAATTTAAAAAGCATACATAAGTTCACAACACAACGAAATAAATCCACAACACAATGGAATGAAGCCACAACACAACGAAATAAAGCCACAACACAACGAAAAAGCCACAACACGACGAAATCAAGCCACAACGAAATTAAGCCACAACACAACGAAAAATCCACAACACAACGAAATCAAGCCACAACACAACGAAAAATCCACAACGAAATCAAGCCACAACACAACGAAATAGCCACAACACAACGGAAATGCTCCTGACCACTAGGGGACTCTCGGAGTGCGAGTAAAGTTAGTTTTCCTTGCATTGTTCTATAGATTCGCCAATCTTACAAATATTTAAACACTACGATCAGTTTTAAGTGTGCAGTTGTGTATCGACATGAAATATCAAGTCAAAATCACCTATGTGCATAAAAGCTGCATATTTTTAGAATGCTTTGACCCGCTTCCACGGCGCTAAGGGAGCGTCTGCCAATTCCACCAAGTTGAAACATATAATTTGTATGAATTAAATTAACTTGTTTTTAATTTTCAAATTCCAATGTTGTGTTGTGCATTATTAAGTCTGTTTTACCAATACAATCAAGCTGTGGAATTTTAACATGTCTGTTTTTAAATGTTAAAAGCTATTTTAATTCATACAAATTATACATTTCAACCAATTTGTGGAATTGGCAGATGTTACCATATTGGTATATATTGGTATTACCGCAGTGGTATTGGGTCAAAGCATTCTCGAGCATAAATATGCAGCTATAATGCATGTAGGTGATTTTAAATTAATATTTCATATCGATAAACAATGGTTAGCCTACATACTGTTAAAACTAATTGTGGTATTGATTTCTTTGTAAGATTGCCGACTCTATAGAACAGTGACAACTTTACTGCGCTCCGAGAGCCCCCGAGTGGTTGGGAGCATTTCCGTTGTGTTGTGGCTTGATTTCGTTGTGTTGTGGCTTGTTTTCCGTTGAGTTGTGGCTTGTTTCCGTTGTGTTGTGGCTTGATTTATTTGTGTTGTGGCTTGATTTATTTGTGTTGTGGCTTTTTCGTTGTGTTGTGGCTTGTTTTCGTTGTGTTGTGAACTTATGTTTGCTTTTTATATTTCGTTGTGTTGAGCACTACTGGGCCACCGCATCTGTCAGCTGTTTTTGTGATTAGCGATATCTGCTTCACAGATTAATAAAATAAAATTCAATGCAGCTTGTTCTGTATAGTGTAAATAGCTACTTAAGGACATATTTAAATTAGCTAATTATCCTGTGGCTCTGTTTGCTACTTTTTAGTAATTTAGCCAACTACAGTCACTCTTCTTGCATTTTCTAACCTCTCTATATACTGCTTTAGATAGAAATGCATAAGAATTAGACATCAAAAAGCCAGGACCATTCTAGCCTTCAGACGTTGATTTACTGCTCAGAGAAGAACCATAGTTGAGCATGGTCCAAATCAAGAAAAGTTGCCCCAAGTTTAACTTCAGATGAATGTGTTTCAAAGTTCACATCTGGACTATGCCAATGAAGATCATCGAGTACCAACAGTTGACAGAAGTGACCCATTGCAACATTTTGATGGAATTAGTTTGAGATTACCAATCATTAGTATATTTACATAACTACAGTTTTTCTTCAATAATGGAGTGTCTTGAAACTTGCTTTTAGAGGGTTTTCTCTTTTGCATTTTTTGTTGTTGTTGTTGTTGTTGTTGCTTCTTTGGATTTTCTTCCCAATTCCATTCAATTTAAAATTTTAATTTTTTATTCCATAGGCAACCTCGGTCCAGCTAATTCCGATTATCACAGGTGGTTTTAAATTTAAAACAATTTAAACGAAAAAGTTTTTTTCCCCCAATGTTTTCAAAACTATCACTGTTCACAAGGATCCTGTATGATGCATGCCAGGCCAGTAGTTAGCGATGTCACTTTGTAAAGAAACAATGTGTGGCAATAGACTGCACACGTAATACGCATATGCATGACGTCACCGTTTTCATTGTTTACATGAAGATGATAAAAATATAATTATCAAAAACTTTAATTTCAGGCTGCCAAAACACGTTGTTGTGTAAATGAACAGTAAACAACACATAAACACATAAAAGTTTTTTTTTTGTTTTTAGCTGAACACGGTGTCATGTAAACATCTCCTTATGATGAACTGTTCTAGATTAATGCCTACTTCTGGATTAATTTAAACCCCCCGGGAAACGGCTTTATATGTATATTTTATGTATAATGAGTTATATTACACGTATGTGGTCTACTACTGTGTTAATTGTGAACATTTCTGCACCACTAGCATCACCTGTTTACAAATTTCTGAATGCTCCAATTTTTGTCCATTAGTTATGTAATGGGGACAACAGAATAAGTATTTTACTTTAGGACTCAAAATTGACAGTATTTTAATTTAATTCAGGACTCAAAATAAATAAAATATGATTGTACAATTCAAAGGGGTTACAGTTAGAAATATTCCTGCCCCAAACCAATTGGTAGACATGTTGGGATGCTCAAACAAACAGAAAAGTTTTGAAAGTCATTTTATGCAAACACTACGTTTTGCATAAAATTACAACTTTAAGAGCTCTATTTTAACGATCTCATGGTCTGAAGTGCATGGCGCAGATGCACTTAGGGTGTGTCCCAATCCACTTTTGCTAGTTTAATGACAGAAAAAAACAGTCGACAACTTTAAGAGAAGAAGAAGGAGAAGGACTTTAATGAGTCATGGGTGTGTTTTGGGTGTAACGTGCAATAAACCAAACAGAGTCTCATCTCCCATTCCTTTAAAAGCCAGTTGCGCTTGCACCATGGCAGATTCGCTATTTACATGGCGGAATTTACAAACGGAAAGACTGAACGCTTCTCCAGAGAGGAATCCTTTTATTTTTCATATTTAAAAATGTTTGTGTGCTGCTGTGCATCCCTGTGTGTGTAATAAGCAGAGTGTATGCACATTGTGCACCAGCGTATAGGTGCATATTACTAATGCGCCCTTTAAATAACACAAAAAATACTGCGCTATTGACTTTAGACCAGGTTTTTGTTGGACAATGGAGCAGTCATTTTCAGTTGCCTCAAAATAGCAACGCGCCAACAATGCGCCTAAACACATCTCGTTTTCAGACCAGCATACCCTTGGGCGAACAGATGGGCGCGAGTGCATTTGCTATTTAAATAACGTGGCGCTGGACATGAAAATGATAACTGTGTTGGGCTGAAAGTAGCAAAAAACACTTGTGCTCAGAGACATGCACGAGGGCAGGGCTGATCCGGGGCTCATGCAAGAGCTGCGTACAGCCACCGACCTCGCCCTATGGGCGGCGAAGGTGACGTTCCCTTGGTCAGGTGATGTCCAGGTGATATCCCCCTCTGTCGCCAGACCCCTGTAAGAGGAGGTCGCTATGTAACGCTCGTCCTTCCCTGGCCTCCTCTGTCAGGACAGCAATGCCCCTATCATGCGTGTGGAGGTTGCCACCCTACTGGCGAAGGGTGCGATTGAGGCCGTCCCTTCAGGCGAGATGAAGTCTGGCTTCGACAGGCCTTCCTTCTTTGTACCCAAGAAGAGTGGTGAGTTACGACCAATCCTGGACCTGCGTGTCTTGAACCAAACCCTTCACAGCCTTCCATTCAAGATGTTGAAAGCCAAACACATTTTTGAATGCATTCGTCCGTCGGATTGGTATGCAGCATTTGACCTGAAGGACACGTACTTTCATGTCTCCATTCTTTCTCGACACAGACCGTTTCTAAAGTTTGCTTTTGAGGGGCAGGCATACCAGTACACAGTACTTCCATTCGGGTTTGCCCTGTCTAATGAAAGTCGACGAGGCAGCCTTTGTGCCACTCAGGCAACACGGGGTTCGCATTCCTGAACTATCAACTATCTCGATGACTGGCTGATATTAGCTCACTCTCGAGAGCAGGTTTGCAAACACAGGGACCTGGTGCTCCAGCACCTTGCCCGTCTGGGCCTTCGGGTCAACTGGGAAAAGAGCAAACTCTCCCCCATGCAGAGGATCTCTTTTATCGGTATGGAAACCGTCTCGTTCGTCATGTACCCGCAGCTTACGAGCTGTTCAGCGACACACAGGTAGATATGTTTGCCTCCCCAGACAATTCCCATTGCAGCTGGTATTATTCCCTGACCGGATGCACTTGCGCACAGCTGGCCGCGGGCCTATGCAAGTATGCTTTTCCCCCAGTGAGCCTTCTCGCACATGTTCTGTGCAAAATTAGGGAGGACGAGGAACAGGTCCCTTTGGTTGTGCAGCATTGGCCCAGCCGAACTTAGTTCTCAGAACTCGTGCTCCTCGCGGCAGCCCCTCCCTGGCCAATCCCTCTGAGGAAGAACCTCCTTTCTCAGAGATGGGGCACCCTCTAGGACCCTTGTCCCAACCTGTGGAACCTGCACGTGTGGGTTCTGGATGTGACACAGAAGGTTTGAGTACACTATCACCTCAGGTGGTGGCTACCATCACTTCTCGAGACACGCCTACGCTCTGAAGTGGAAACTCTTCGTCACCTGGTGTTCTTCTCACCAAGAAGATCCCAGAAAATGCCCAATTGGGTCTGTGCTCTCCTTCCTCCAAGAAGGGTTGGAACGAAGGCTGTCTCATCTGCCTGGTCATCAGGTTCCTTAGAGGGGTGATGAGGTTAAATCCGCCTTCGCCCTCTTCAGAAGCCCTCTTGGGACCTCGCAGTGGTTCTATCTGTCCTGCAGAGAGCTCCCTTTGAGCCACTGCAGGCAGTTGAGCATAAATACCTCTCTAGGAAGGCGGTGCTCCTGATTGCTTTGGCCTCCATCAAGAGGGTATTTTCGGTTGATGAAGCATGCCTGGAATTCGGGCCAGCTAACTCTCATGTGATCCGGAGACCCCGGCCTGGATATGTGCAGGACTTACGCAGGGCACTGGAAGACGGCCATTGTGGCTAGATTAGACATAGTGACCCCCATTCCGTCAGTCACTGATGTAATGCATAGTGACTGACTGAAAGGGAACGTCTCAGTTACGTATGTAACCCTCGTTCCCTGAAGGAGGGAACGGAGACGTTACATCCCCGTGCCACAACTGCTCGGCTCCTCAGCAGGTAACATAATGCAAGATTGCATGCGTGGCTACTTATATATCCACACGGGTGGGCGGAGTTTGCTATGTCAATTATGCAGACCCATGGCATTGTCTTGCCATTTGCTCATTTTGTAGAACTCCACGGTTATAGGCTTCTAAGCGAAACCCCCATATCCTCAGTCACTGACGTAACGTCTCCGTTCCCTCCTTCAGGGAACGAGGGTTACATACGTAACCAAGACATAAGCAACCATTCACCAACTTTCAGCAAATCAGTTGTTGCCAGATGAACATAACACCACGAATATTTTTATGAGCAAAGATGATACGTTCTATAAACATAGCATTTCTCAAATTATTCATATGCCCATGCTTTATAAAATATAAAATTTGTAATACGAGACACTGTTCCTTTATTCTCAATATCTAATGCTTATATATACAGTATATATATATTATTACATACTACTAGGTGGGAAAGCTGAATTTATGGTCTTGTGCAGTGTATTAAGCAGTACAGTGAAATTGATCCTGTATCTCAGTGAGAGTAAATGATAGCATGTCAGTCCTCTGGTCTGGCCTTCAGTGTCAGCGGAGCCTGAACTTTAAATATCAAACACAGCCGCATTTCCTGCAACTGTCTGTTACTGTCTGACAAAGAGTACAGATCTACAGGGCTCAGTCTGAATGCATGAATGCACAGGGATGAACATGGGGAACTAGGTGTTTTCTTGTGAGCAAGTGTGATGTAAGAATCCTATGAGTTGTGTAATGTGTGTATGTTTGAATAGAGTTTCCTCTTCACACACACTTCCTTAAAACTTACACTATAGGATTTCTTTTGATATAATTTCAGAAAATAGTTATTATAAAAAATAGGGGTACAAATAGGTCTGTGTACACTGTACAAAAAAATTCTATCCTTTACAATTGTTACTTGTCAAATTATACAACAGAACACAAATGAGAGCTTCCAAAAAGCCAAAGCATACTGTGTGACATCAACAGCCTTTTATTTCATACTGCACAATATACATAGGATCCTATCATACACCCGGCGCAATGTGACACCAGACGCGACACAATTGTTACCCCTATAGGCGGGTACACAACGCCGGTACACTCTTATTGCTGCTTATTACACACACAGGGAAGCGTAGCAGCACACAGACATTTTTAATTATTAAAAATAAAAGCGTTCAGTCTTTCCGCTTGCAAATTACGCCATGTGAATACCGAATCTGCCATGGTGCAAGCGCAGCTAGCTTTTAAAGGAAATGGGACATGAGACTGATTGGTTTATTGCATGTTACGCCCAGGACTCATTAAGAGACTAGGTACAACCCTTTTGGACCATGCGCCTACCGTTTTTCGTGTCGTTAAATTAGCAAATTTGGATTTGAACCCCCTAAGTGCACCTACGCCATGCGCTTCAGACCATGCGCTCAGATTGTTAAAATAGGCCCCTTAGACTTTATACAAGATTTTTGTCACAACTGGCTGTATCTCTTTGACTGTATCAACTTTGACTGTATCTCGTTCTGACATCCTCCTGGAAATCCTGGAAAACACAAGCAAGCGCTTATGCCATTGTTGGAATGAAAGAGGCAATTTGTTGATTAATTTTTCATAGGTGATAATGAAGTTAAGATGAAATGTTGCATATCATATAGACTAGCAAGTAACATTTTTAACTGAATACGTTTTAAAGTATCTGGAGAAATACAATTTAGTGTGTAAATTTGTTATGAAATATTGCAGTATTTATTAGAAATAATTTATCTGTGCACATTATTGTAATTTTTTTATTTTTTATTTATGTGTCCTCATAATCTTTAATTAAAATAACTTTCCCTCCAACTTGAAGTGAAATCTCTTCTATGATGAAATGTTTTTCATTTTCATTCACAAGCTATCAGCAATATCAAACGACAACGATCCAATCAATTCTCAAAATCAAGTCCTGCCCTACATTCTTTCTTGGTCGAGAAGCCATTTAATTTGGATATTTGTTACAAAAGAGAAGAAACGACTATGACCAAATGACTAAACTTCTGTTTAATGGTGACTTAAAAAAACTGTGAGAAAAAAAAAAATTAAATGTATATACAGTAGATAGCAAAAATCGGGACGCACTAAAAGTAGGTATTCAATCTTCCACATTCATAGGTACAGACCAAAAACACACTGTATCTTAATAACATCTCTTTATGTCATGCTTCAAGTTTAATAATACAAATATGATTTTATTTGTGTCTAAAACTCAATATTTCAGTTAGCACAGTGCAACAGGCTTTTTTTGGTCATGGAGGGGATTGGCACTGTTGAAGAAGAGATAAAGGCATTTATAGAGAGGTGTGTCATGACACCACCAGTGCTGGGTGTATGTTTTTGGCATTCTTAGTTGGCTGTTGTTATGCCGTATACTTCGCTTAATTGCTTCTCTATGTAAAAAAAGAAGAAGAGAGAGACAGTTGTGTGTTCATGTTTCAACAGATCCCGGTCAGTTACAGCCACACAATGAGACACAACAGAAGCAACTGAACTGAAATGGTACATTTATCATTTCCCACAACAGACTGTCAAACACCCGCAAATGTCAATATGTGGCACTGCAGGAGTGGAGTTTGTAAACTCTACTTCCTGCTTGCATGCTTTATATGAACATAACCAGTAAACACCCATTTTTTTTTTCCTGGAATTGTATTTTCCATTAATTTTCTCCACAGATAATAATAAAGAAATAGCATTATACTGTTCCATTCACACTATACTCAAATGAAGATGTTAGACCAATAGAGCATGAAGAAGTTACCTTGCAAAAAGGTACAGCATCCCATATTAACAAATGTTGCAAACATTTCAGTGTTTCATGTGGCAACATCTAAATGTACTGGTTTTATTTAAGACAAAAATATGACAGAATCAACTGACTACATTAAGATACATTAACAAGATATCAGAAACCGTTTCTTAAAGAGCAGTGATGAGTGCTACTGAAACAAGAGGTTGGGAGGGAACTGTTTTAAAGGCCAGGCTTTACTTGACGTCACATCCTAAAACCATGATTTTTAAAGCAAAATTATTATTTTGTCCCAGACCTCCAAGCATTGGTTCCTTGGTTTTTCATTAAAGCTAGAATACTAAAAACATAAAACCAATTGTGTGTGTGTCTGTGTGTCAAATTATTACGCAGACACAAAGCAACATTTTCTGTTATTTGAGCTAATCCAAATGAGATTTTTGTCTGAAAAATATAAACACACTCAAGTGTGCCACAAGTGTGCCTCATTTTTAGCTCTCAATAATGGTAAGAAATAAGTATTCTTTGTTTAATGATTGTTTGGTATACCACGTAATCTACTAATATTGAATAAGCATTTATCTTAGAACCGAACAGTCACTAGGTTATTATAATTTTGATATACATGTAGTTTTCATTATCTTTTGTGATGCTAGCTTACTTAAATCTACAGACAGTTTAAGCCATCTAATGCAATTTTTTTTGAAAAAAAAAATCTTGGTTTAAGCTAGTAACCCATTTTGAATTCAACAACCATGTAATTTTAATATTAACCTAATAAGGCTTTTTTTGTCAACAATAACAAAGACAAGATGAAAAATATGAATCCTGATGATGATAATTACACGATTTTAAACAAACAAATTCCCCACATAAGATGTAGGCTGTGGACACCTCAAGGCTCATACTCCGGTCAGAGCTATCAGGTGAACTTAAATGCTTTTCTGTGCAGTTATGTAACCACATTCTAGATACATTTGTTTTTTAAAACAAAATAAAATGCAAAAATGCCAAAAAAAAAAAAAAAAAAAACATTCTGTGAGTATGTGCACTGTTAACCTATCCAGCAAGAGAATTATAATAACATAAATACTGAATAATAATATATTCCGTGACTAACATGGAGTGCTTTCCAAATATATTCACAGGATCAACAACATAAATATAAAAATGTATTTATTATTTTCTCAGATCTGGAGAAGGGATAGGGAAAGAAGAGTGCTAAGTTTTTTATCACATTGATTTTTTGTCCATCAATTATGCTGTGCAGAGTAAATGCTCAGCTGCATACACATTCTAAAACTGACAAAAAAATGTTAAATACTTATTTAATTAGGTCTTATTAGGTAATGGTGAAATGTGGACCACCAAAATTATTAGACATAATTCAAACACTAGCTGAAAAAAAAGAAAAGAAAACATACAATATCTGTTACATGAGTATGGTAATATGGCATATACTGTCACTGCATGAAAAAAGGTGTATCCGGACCAGGATACTCCTGTATACACTGCTGAAATTCGGAAGAATCCAGGAGTATACTGGCCGGATAGGTCAAATTCCATGGATCCGTATATGTCCGTATACATCCGAAATGGTACCAAATCGGATGTATGTTGTGGCCGTATACTCCCATGCTACAGCCATTTGTTGCCATGGCAAATAATCCCATCAAGTTTTTCCCAGGAGACATTTTCACACCTCTAAACAGCTTTGCCTTCCACCCCCTATTGGTCCTTCATCTCAAACTGGATTGGTTGTTTTTTTTAAAACCACTCCCAAAACCCAGACTGCTATTGGATGACAGGACGCATTGAAAACCCAGTCAAGTGACTTTATTGGTTACTTCTAAGGCTAAGGGTGGGCTAGGTTTTGTAGCATAGGGACTTGATTGGTTATAGGCCAGCTATGCAGATTTTGCTCATTAATATATAATATATATATATAAAAAATAATCCCCTCTCCCTCCCAAAAGAAAAATACACACAAAACAATTTGAGAAAGTCTGAAATATTTATTAAAAAGGTATAAAAAAAAAAAAACACATTCTTAACAGCATTACAAACGAACATTAAAACAATGGTGAAACAAAAACAAGTGAACTAAATGTATTTAAAAGGGATGAAAATGTAAAGGAACAAATGTAAAAATATAAACAGTCCAAAGAACATAAATATACGTTAAAATGAATTGGTAAAGAAACAAAAAGGGGGAAAAAAAATGAACAAAATGCATTTAAAAGACAGAGATGAAAAAAAATAAAATACACAGTGAACATAAAAAGGAAAAGAATAAATATACAAATTAAACAATATAAAATGAGAACAATAAATTTATAAGACAAAAAAAGTGTATATAAAATATATTAAAATACATATAAATATTCCAAGTAAACAATATAACCAAATAAAAAGAACAAAGAGCATTATAAACATACATTAAAATGAATGGGGGAAAAGATAAGTGAACAAAATGTTTCTAAAGGAAGGCGACGTAAGAGGAACAACAATACAAAACATGGAGATCAAAAGCAACATGGACATCTAAAAAGGAACAAACATACAAAGTATACAATATAAAACGAGACAAAGAAATCTATAAATTAAAAAGTGTATATAAAATATATGTAAATGTTCTATATATGGGAACCAATAAAAGTATAAGTATATAAACATAGGAATAAAGAAAATATAAAATGGAACAATTGAATATTAAAATTATAATTATAAAATAATTGTGACCAACTCTAACACAATGTTGTTTGAGTTTTGAAATTTTTTTCAAACTGCTGTGATGGGCTGGTGATGTGATGCGTAGCGTGGGTCAGCCTAGTCTGGTTTGTAGTAGCTAGCCAAACCATCCACACTGGCCTTCCATCAACAACAGCATCATCTTCATCAGGTCTATAGTTGCGGTCTTCCACAGGTTCTGTGTTGGTTTGTGCAACCCTGGACCTGGTCTCCAGCAACTGCAAAACATGACAGTAAATTAACCACTAAAACTCAGAGAGGAGTATAGTAACATTCTGGAGGGAAAAAGCTTAACCGGTTTCTTAACTTACCCGTCTCTTTCTCTGACGGTTCTGTGTGATGTTCTTCATAGTGTTTCTTTTCTGGGCCTTTTCAGACTGAGCCAAAGAATACTTCCTCAGCAAAGTCTCACAAAATAAAATACATCTTGCAACCTGCCAAATAAATCATGAATAATATATAGTTAATGCCAATAAAAGTAAGTAAAACAATTCAATTAAAATGTATTTGTATAGCGCTTTTCACAATACATATTCAGGGTTTTTCCTGGGTCAAAAATGGTCTTCGGTGGTGGCTGACAGACATGGTCATCCACACACACACACACACACACACACACACACACACACACACACACACACACACACACACACACACACACACACACACACACACACACACACACACACACACACACACACACACACGGTAAAAAAAAAATACCCTACCCACTTGATCTGCAAGCGCAATACTGACAATACATTTGAAATAAATTCAAAGAAAGTTTGTAACTTTTGCTTATCTTATTTTGATACCTTGATGTTTGTTTTTGTTCCTCATTTTTACACTATTTACTGATAATTGTTTGTTTTGGTAATCATATCAATATTAAAAAATAGTATTAAAAAAATGAACAAATAGCCTAATTTTCTGCCATATACAATCAGCTAGCTAACAACAAATATGTTCTGGGTTCACCTCACTCCAGTCTAAACTAAATGATTGTAGGCTATTTATTTTACTACACATTGTCCACACATTGTCCACATAAATAAGCTGAAAGACTGTTGATAATTAAAAATAATTCTTACTATCCACTCTTGCTAAATTGGGTAAGCACACCTGTATTCTCATTTCAGGTGTTGTTCTGAGTTAATGATTAAACTAATTTGTGAGTTCAGTGTTGGACAGATCAGTTCTAACCAGTCGTTAAAATGATTCAGTTCAAAGGAGTCATTAGGTGGCGAATCGGACATTAGCACACGCGTTGTGTGCGAATCCCGTCTTTAGAACATCGCAAAAGATTTGTCAACACACAGAAAACACTTCATAACCGGATAGGATTTGTTTCCTGTTTATTTAAAGTATGCTTTGTGTCAGCTGGTCAGAGAATCAGTCAATGTTTTTTGAGCGCATTTCACACCCAGCGGTAATTAAAGGAAGACGTCTGATAGCGCCACGTGCAACATGGATTCGGTCTTCCGACCTTTTGATTTTGATTAACGTAAAATTTGAAACATTAGAAAGCTAAGAATGCTTATTTTGAAGACAGAGAGCGTGCGAGCGGGGTAGGAGCTCCCTGGTCGTTCTCTCTGTCACTCAGTTAACTCAAGTGCAGCACTCATCTGTTCTACATCACTCATAAATCCCAATAACTGATCAAATAAGGCTTTGGCGGGACAAAAATTTGTTTTGGCGGCCGGCAAAAAATTCTCAATGTAGGAAAAACCCTGATATTGTTTCAAAGCAACTTCACAGAAAATGCATGCGTCTACATTACAGAAAAAAACAGAGAACATTAAAATAATGACAACATATTTAAGATTACCTTTTACACATTCAGGGTCAACATCTGTAAAAGTTCTTCAGGATCATGGATCCAAAACTTCTGGATCATGAGGGGGGAAGAAACATGCACACACACAAATGAATATTAATTTGTTTGATAAAACATTAATATTAATTATCAACTTACGGACATGGACTTGCAAAACATACTCACCAGGCCCATACAAAAACTTTACAGTAGATCCAAAATCCTGGTTTTCCTATAATTCTTCAGAGTCCAAGTATGGTGTTTTCCTGTCCTCTCTGCTGAATGAGTGAACATGATCTCAGATTACTCATTCCAAAGCTCCTTTACATTTATGACAAGCTTGATCTTAAAACTAGCTGACAGTAGGGATGGGCATTATGACCATATAATTATACATACATGAGAAATTTTATTTTACAATAACGATATCACAAAATATTTATTTTGATGGATATTTTATTAAAATGCTACAGAATAATACTGCTTTAAAAGTCTTCACTGTATGATATTCAATTAATTAATATCACTTAATTCTTAAAGAAGCAGAAGGTCTTCTCTATTATTTTGTTTTATTAAAATTATGACAAAGCTGCAGCCGCTTTAAAGGGGCTATATGCAACTTTTTCCCCAAAATAAACGTAACAATAGCCTTTTTATTTTACCATTTATGACTCAAACATCTCCTGATGAGCATACTGACACCTTGTCCGCTCACAGTGGGTGCACCTATAAGCCTGTATCCTATTTTTCCTATTTTCTGGCGGGTCGTCTTTTCCCGCGCTGTCTGCGGATGTGACGTCACCACCGCTGCGAGAGCGAGCAGAAAATGAGAGCAGTTCTGTTTTTTGGCCACAGGTGTCAGTTGCGAGTTTAAATTTCAGAAAAACGCATATAGCCCCTTTAAGAACGGATACACAGAATGACACGCATCCGGGTTTCCCCATGTTAACTTGAACTGTTTGACTTTACTTAAGACATAACTGACTGTTTAAATCAAGTGAATACCTCACATAATAATTGATTTCGGGATCGCATGCTGTCTGAGAGAGGCTTATTTTAACACATGCATGTCCCGTTCATTATTCTACATTCATGCATGTTTCCTTGTCAAAATGTCAAAAACTTTTAGTACAGTCAGTGCTGCGTTATATACGCTATATTCCCATTCCGCAATATAAAAAGGTAATGTTAAAGTTTACAGCAAAATCGCTAACAATAGTCAGTATCATCAGATCGCCATAACACCCAGTCCTATCTTAACAATATTACAACACAACAAAACACAGAAACAGAATATGTAAGTTAATCACGATTAGCATATGACTTTAATGCACTAACGTTATATCTTGATGAGCAGTAGAAAAAATATAAAGGGATTTACGTTACCTTCTGCCGTCTGCTGTCCGCCATTGGAAACTTAGTCTGTTCGTATTCATGTTTTTTCGTTCTCAGTCGACATCCCACAATCAAAATTCGTCCAAAATAAGATTTTAACAGGTTTAAATGGTCCATGCAATGCCATTAATAGACCGACGTGAAGATTAGAAGCCGCGATCGCGTCGCGTCCCCGCGAGCCACGATCAACTCCAACGGCAACGGCAACGGGTGTATAATTCAAACTGAAGGCGCGCACTGTCATTGGCCAGATTTCTGGATGACGTTCAGATTGACCAATCACGCTCAAAAGAACACGGAAAGAAAGCATAGCCTTGCAAATAAAGAAAAAAAATGTTTTAAACCACAGTTAGAAAATGTGTATATTTAGTTTTATTTGCTGTTATATTTAATTAATTGGTCAAATGGTGTTTTGTGGTGTGGGCAGAGGCCTGGAAGTTTCAAACTGGAGAGCAGTGCAGATTTGTACTCTTTAAAAACAATTATTGTTTGATATTTAGTTTGCTATATAGTTTGTTATATTTGTATCCAGAATTGAATGTAAAACCAGTTTGAATGTAAAAATACACCTTCACTGTAAAACAGAAAATTAAAGTAAAATATCTTAATTTAAATAAGGAAAAATCTGTAAACTAATAGTGTTTTCTCTAAAACGTTTAATGTAAATTTCTGTGAAGTTTTTTAACTTTATTTGACTTAAGATATTTGACTTTAATTTTACGGTTTTTGTTTTGCAGCTGTAGCTGCTGTTTTTTTAGGTTTTTATTTTTACAGTGTAAATATAAAACTAATAAGATTTACTTTAAAATGACAAAGAATAATGTTAAATTGTTAGTATGGACATAAACATAAACCTTTAATATAATAAGCTAAATATTGTATTACAGTTGTTAATTTACAGATATTGTTTGTAATTTTGCATGAATTTGTTATTTATGAAAACAGAAAAATAATACAGTGATGTTCCTGTATAAAAAAATGAGAATTACTGTAATTTGTCATTAATGATATAATCCTTAAAATAACAGTCAAGTTGTTTATTTAGATATTGTTTGTAATTTTACATCGTTTTAAACATAATTCAAAATTACAAGAAAATACTGTAAAAGTTTTTTTCTGTAAAATTAGGATTATTTTTATTGGTTGCCTTATTTTTATTGGTAACCTTATTGGTTGCACCTACATCTATTGTGAGTGGTGGATTTCAAACCTAAAAACGCCCCTCTTTTGCAGCGTGTTAAAGTTAAGAATCTTGGAGTGACACTTTTTGTGAACAGTTGCAGAGCTGAAAGATCTGCTTGTGTTTCTGTGTTTCTTGAGCAAGTGAATCCCTGCTCTTTTTTATTCCATATTTTTATTTTGAGCATATCAGTTTTTGGTGTTTTTAAAACAAACTTTTTCATTTTCCACATTTCATCTCCTTTTTATTTAATTCTATTATTGCCTACAATTTGTAAAACTTTGCAAAAATTGTTTGGGGATAGTCTAAAATGTTTGGTTAATTATCCTTTGTTAATTCCATTACATTTCTTTGTTTATTTCATTACCTATTCAGATTTTTTTGTGAACGTATATGTTCAGACAGGGTTTTTATTTTGTACTGTTTTTATAAAAAATATTTGATTAAGAGACTCTTTTCATGCAGTGGTTTTAAGGCCCTGACACACCATTCTGATGGTTTGGCCCAGACCCAGGCAACGTGAACCAACCCCACAGTCGGCTTTAGTCATTGCTAGTTCAGTTTAGTGTTTCAGGGCCTTAACAATTCTTTTTTCTGTGCAAAAAGCTTGTTTGCTGTAGCCTACAGTAGACCAGAGATAATTCTCAATCCTGAAGTCCTCCCCTGCCCCCCCTCTCTCTGAGAACAGCCAGCACTAGTGTCAGTCATTAACATATGAAAGGTCTTCTTCACACCTAACAGTCTTCAGTCCTAGCACACCCAGCAGTGTTTCAGCTGTATATGTCCGTGAAATTTCACGGATTCCTGTATACGTCCGCATACGTGAGGTTTCCGGGTTTTTCTGGAAATATACTGTTCCGTGTTACTCTGATCCGCTTTTTCCCACATACATCCGGTAAACATCAAATTACACAGGAGTATACCATGCCCGGATAGTGCCGGATTTCAGTGTTTTCATGCAGTGTGTATTATAAATCTGATACAATCGCTGTATACCATGCTACCACCACAATACTATTGTAAGAGGAGCAGCGGATGATATGATATGACAACCAATTATGTGCAGCTACAAAATAGTACAACCCACTTTGTGTGTGTGCGTGCGCATGTGGAAAAGGCTAGCACAGATTCACAAAGCTCTGTTTCACAAGAGGGAATTGGCCATCAGACACAGAAACACTCATTTCCCATTATTGGGGGGGGGTTTGGGCGGTGTCAGAAAAAGACATTAGAGCTGAGAGCGCTGTTCATTAGCAGACAAGAGTGGCGGCAGGTATGTTGTCCCATTAATTAAAATAATCACATTATAGGTGCTGGAATAATTCATTAACTCAGATTTAGTTAAGGCTTAATTTAATATGTCACTGTTGGTCAGGAGGACAGAAGAAATGAAGAGAGGAAAGACGATGAGAATATTATGCTACAGGATTGAAATTGTCAATTTGTGTAGGGCCGCTACGCTGGGGACAGCTTTCCCTCTTTCTGCAGATCTATCATTTCATGAAAAAGAAAAGAGGCAAACGAATGGGGGTGGGAAATCAGTCGCCTACTATTTTTAACTGCCCCATAAATCTGTTTTTAAATTCCCTTCCATTTAAAATACCCTGGTGAAGCTTGCCTTCATACGGCCTGTTAAGTACCACAATCCATGCATGCCGCTACATTTATCCTAACAGTGTAATTGGTCCAGCTCCCTCGGCTGGTGGCTCAGTTACCGGTCCTCCCCCAGGCCTGCAACCGGGAGAAATCCCAAATCACCCAAGGATCCCACGCACAAAGACCCAGCAGAGAGAGACGGGGAGAGAGAAAGACAGGTATCCCCTCTGCAAATATCTACTACAGTGTTTCTCAGTGTTTTTGTCTTCTATATTACCACAGGGCTGGCAACAATGCTCTGGCATCCCTTCATCGACACCAGTGGAAACGAAACATTTAATATGAATGAAATGTCAATGAGATGCTTAACAGCAGATGCTTAACAAAAGTCATTGAGTACACTGACATGCAATTATCAATCAAAGCTTGCCCATCATTTGTAAGAATGTCAAAGGCAAAGGGTCTTTTTCATAACCAATAGCATCGGCCAAAGATAAGAATATTAATACCCATGCACCACTGGTCAAAACAGAAACTCATGCATTTGGTGGAGCTAGTTGCTGTTTCAGGCTTTTCAGAATGCAAATGCAAAGTAAAAAAAAAAAATTAAAGTTTAATAAATTATCAGATTAACTTTGACTGATGATCAAATAACTTTCAAGTAATTTCTGTCTTATAGGTTTAACTAAAACCATACAGCTAACCCAAATCTTTCCTGGAACCTGTTTAAGTACCCCTAAGGGGATGTGTATCCATGTTTGGGAATCACCGAGCTACTCCATGCTGGCTAATGGTTCCACTAGAGGGAAGTGTGTTTGTGTACGTGTGTTTGAGATATGGGCTGGTTCTACAGTCAACAGATGAAAAGCATCACACACACACACACACTGAAACACCCTGAGCATATTTGCCGTGCTGCACCATGCACGTTACAATTACGTGCAGGAGGACAAAAGCCTGAGAGAGGGGCGGCAGAAGGCCGACTGGCAGCGAGTTTCACCTGCAGCTAAACTCAGAGGAGGGGCCGGAGAGGGTGAACGGCGCATAATCAAGCCCAGCACTAATTTAGAGACTCCAGCTGCTCCTGCCAGAGGGGCCTAGGAACACCTACCACTAACCCCAGACGCTCTCGCTCGCTCGCTTTTCCTGTTAATCATCCAAACGACCTCCTCCTCTCTGCGCTTTACGCATGCCAAAACAAAGAGGCAGCAGTGTCAAACACCTTCAAATGTCAATATGTTTGGGGTGACACTGCAGGGGCGTTGCTTGAATATAGGTTGTGCTTCCTGGTTTCATCCCTTGGCTTTCCCCTTCCCACAAGAACTTCCCTCTGGTCTGGTTCATTCGGATGTACGTCATTTCTTAGGTTGTGTGAGTGCCCACTACTGGCAGAACCCTTGGGTTTAAATGGAATGCCCTAAGCCCATGATCACTTGTGGGTAAATTAAGTATATGTTTACACGACAACGATGTACTAAAAACCGACTACAGCATTGTCAAAATGATTTTTGTTCACATGAATCTGTGAAAATGACTAAAAGGGCTGTATTATGCATGCCAGGCCAGTAGTTGGCAATGTCCCGATGACCCCACAAACACGTAGTACACGTGTATAACGTCACCATTTTCACAGATTCACTTTTTGTTGTTTACATGGACACGGGAAAGGTATCGTTTTCAAAACCTTTAAAACCCGTTTTTAAAAGCTTACGTTTTCAGGCAGAAAGAGCGATTCAAAAACAACATGCTTGTAACAGGAGGAGGAAAACACTATAATGGATGGCAAACTTGACGAGCGTTTATGCGAAGTTTGTGCGTTGTTGTTTTTTCTGAACTATGTTGCAATAGGTAATCCACTACTTTTCTTCTTCAATTCTGCCAAGCGAATGTCCTGTTGATGACACGACTCAGTGCTGCCCTCAGATGTGTGTATAGTATAAAAAAAGTATTAAAAAAAAGAGTATTAAAAAATTGTACTGCTCATATGTCGAACTCTGCCATCCGCGGACACGACTGTGTGCGAGATGCATCTGGATGCAGAAATTGAAGTATACTCGGGGCTTAAAAGTGGAGTTGTGCAGCCCTTAGACAAACGTCAACAGCAAACACCCATTTCTTTCACTGGCTTAGTTCAGGAACGGTATTTTCCATTCTCTGTCTTGTATTATCTACGCCTTTATATATACAGCTGTGGGATATATTATATCCAACTTTATTTTCATACATACAGTACACTCACGTAAAGGGATATATATATATATATATTTATTAGTAATAAATAAAACAGAGTATTAGTATGGTGTTCCTAATAATCCTTTAGGTGAGTGTATATATATATATATATATATATATATATATATATATATATATATATATATATATATATATATATATATATATATACACTCACCTAAAGGATTATTAGGAACACCATACTAATACTGTGTTTGACCCCCTTTCACCTTCAGAACTGCCTTAATTCTACGTGGCACTGATTCAACAAGGTGCTGAAAGCATTCTTTAGAAATGTTGGCCCATATTGATATGATAGTATCCATCAGAGGATGGGTACATGGTGGTCATAAAGGGATGGACATGGTCAGAAACAATGCTCAGGTAGGCCGTGGCATTTAAACGATGCCTAATTGGCACTAAGGGGCCTAAAGTGTCTCGGTTACGTATGTAACCCTCGTTCCCTGAAGGAGGGAACGGAGACGTACGTCGGAACTGACCGACGAATTGGGATCTATTTTCAGAGACCAATCTACTTCAAGTGTATAGAAACGAGCCAATAAACATTGGCATGCGGTTCACGCACCGCCCCGCAGCGTGGGTATTTAAACACGGAAGTGAACAACGCATACCGCTTTTACAACTGAGGAGCCGAGATGTGACTCGGGCCTGCAGCTGAAGCACAGCACCTGGCGACGGGACGTACGTCTCCGTTCCCTCCTTCAGGGAACGAGGGTTACATACGTAACCGAGATGTTCCCTTTCAGTCGGTCACATTCGACGTACGTCAGAACTGACCGACGAATTGGGATCCCTACAAAAACGGCAGAGTGCTGGCCCTTCCAGCGCCCTGCTTAAGCTCACTGGGTGCTCCTAGTTGGAGCAGCAGTCAGGGCTTAAAGCAGGAAGGTTCGACACTGCTGTCTCTGCAAGACCCACTCAGCGTGACTATTGGATAATGCTGGGAAAGCGTGCCCGTCTCGGGAGATGGTACGCTGCGGAGCCACGTCCTCCGGAGGAGGAGAGGTGGAAATACTCATACGGACTAACCTATCTGGGTAGTAACATCATATGGCAGTCTCTGGGGTGGTTCCAACCTGGATCCAGGGGACACACACACACCGCCAGAGATGACAGAGCGGGCTCTGTCAAGGGAAAGACAAGGGGCTAGCCGAGTAGGGTAGCAGGTACCGTGGAAAACACATATGGGGTCGCCGTGAGGGAACCGCTACATATGGACCCAGCCTAACACACACGTTCCACAAGCATACGGCAGGCCTGGCGTCAGACGGCCACCACGTCTGACACCGAAGGGGGACGGAGGAGCTCGACAGGGTTTACCATTTCTGGGGAACACAACTGGAGAAAAATAATGCATGTATCCGGCCATAGGCGGGAGTGGCGTAGCAAGCCGACACAGGAATGGGCACTTCGCGTCTACCGGCCATTGGAGGCGAGTACACAGGAAGAAACCGGCTCCACAAAGAGGCTATAGAATCTAGCGAATGTGTTAGGGCGGCGTTAATCCGAGCGGCGTTACCGCAGCTGCAGATGCCATATGCCCCAGGAGCCTCTGAAAGAACTTCAGTGGGACCGCCGTCCTGCTCTTGAATGTATTCAAGCAGTTCAACACTGACTGGACTCGTTCCTCTGTGAGGCGCGCAGTCCGGTTGACCGAATCCAGCTCCATGCCGAGATAAGAGATCCTCTGCGTAGGACAGAGTTTTCTCTTCTCTCGGTTGACCCGAAGGCCCAACAGGCTAAGGTGACGGAGCACCAGGTCCCTGTGTTCACACAACTGCTCCCGAGACTGGGCGAGTATAAGCCAGTCATCGAGATAGTTGAGAATGCGAACGCCGCGTTCTCGGAGTGGAACAATGGCTGCCTCCGCGACTTTCGTGAAGACGCCGGGCGACAGGGACAGCCCGAAGGGCAAGACTTTGTACTGATATGCCTTCCCCTCGAACACAAAGTGTAGGAACGGTCTGTGTCGAGGAAGGATAGAGACATGAAAGTACGCGTCCTTCAGGTCGATCGCTGCAAAGCAATCTTGGGGACGGATGCATTCGAAGATGCGTTTCTGCGTTAACATTTTGAACGGAAGTCTGTGCAGGGCCCGATTCAAAATGCGCAGATCAAAGATTGGCCGTAACCCACCCCCTTTCTTGGGTACAATGAAGTAGGGGCTGTAGAACCCCGACCTCATATTAGCTGGAGAAACCGGCTCGACCGCGCCCTTCGCCAGTAGGACATCGATCTCCGACCGTAATACATGGGCATCGCTGCTCCGCACTGAGGTGAACAGGATGCCCTTGTATTTGGGGGGCCGGTGCGCAAATTGAATCGCGTAACTGAGTCTGATGGTACGGATGAGCCAGCGAGACAGCCCCGGGGGCTCTAGCCAGGCTCCCAGAAACTGAGCAAGCGGGACCAACGGCACCACAGACGTACCCGGGGTGAGGCAGCGAGGTGGAATGTTCAGACCTGACTCGGACGGCCCGGAGGCGACCTGGAGAAGGGTCTGAACATTCCGAGGTGGGGCAGTGTGTGGGAGAGAAGGCCCGGGGGCGTCCTCTAGCCTCACACTGTCGCCTGGTGAGAAGAGGGGAACACTGGAGTGGCAAGGCTCGGGGGCGTCGCGCACAACGATCTTGGCCCTCTTGGGGACATAGAAAACTGCTCTTTTATTGACAATGTGGGTACCACTGAGCTCCGAGGAGAGGTGCGGACAACATCTCCCTCCTTGCAGACACCATCTCCCTCCTAGCAGATCCATCCGTCCCTGGGCTGCCCGTCTCAGGGCCGCGTACCCTTACGCTTGCCGGCAGACTTAGCGGGGCCCTGAGCGGGTTGGGCGGCCCCCTTGCGTCCGGCGCCCTGCTTCCCGGGTGGAGGCTGCTGCTTGGGTTTAGCAGGGGCGGAGGCGGAGGCAGGAGGACTCCCTCGGCAACGAGCAGGAGGAGGCACTGGACCCGGTGGAGGGGTGAAGGCAGCAGCGGTCCGCCGGGGCAGGATGTTCTTGATCGCCTCCGTCTGCTTCTGGCTCTCGATGGCGTCGCCGAAGAGGTCGGCCTGACTGACAGGACCGCACTTTGTCGGTTTCGCGCATATCAGCCAGGTTCAGCCACAGGTGGCGTTCCTGGACCACCATAGTGGACATCGCCCGACCCAGGGAGCAGGCAGCGACTTTCGTCGCCCGGAGGGCGAGGTCCGTCGCTGTCCGCAGTTCCTGCATGATCCCTGGGTCAGCACTACCCTGGTGCATCTCCTTGAGCGCTTTGGCCTGATTGACCTGCAGGAGCGCCATGGCATGCAGCAATGATGCGGCTTCCCCGCAGGCGGCGTAAGACTTGCCCAGTAACCCGGACGAGAACTTACACGCCCGGGAGGGGAGACGCGGGGCATTCCGCCAGTCGACCGCGGCCCTGGGACACAGTTGCATCACCACGGCGCGCTCGACCGGAGGTATCCCCACGTAGCCCTTAGCCGCACCACCGGCGAGGGTAGTGAGGATGGAGGAGTCAGTCGATCGATGGCGGGCACTGTAGGGCGCCGACCATGACTTTATGAGCTCCTGATGCACCTCCGGGAAGAATGGCACTGGGGTGGGGCACTGAGAACCAGCACGGGCCGCCCCGAGATACCAATCATCCAACTGCGAGGGTTCGGGACACAGTGGAGGGTTCCACTCGAGCCCGACACTCGCGGCGGCCCGGGAGAGCATAGCCGTAAGTTCTGGATCCAGCTCGGACAACGCTACCACACCCGAAGGGGGCAACGCAGCCGGGTCGTCATCTCCAGAACCCATTAGCTCATCCTCCGATGCAGCCAGCGAAATCATATCCTCAGCCGGAGCCCCAAAGGAAATGGCCGACCCCCCGTGGGAAGAACCAGCGCGCTCCTCCGGAAGCTCCACCGGAAGC
The DNA here is from genome assembly GCF_949357685.1 of Gobio gobio. NCBI lineage: Eukaryota > Metazoa > Chordata > Actinopteri > Cypriniformes > Gobionidae > Gobio > Gobio gobio. The sequence goes on along the minus strand of NC_137119.1, from coordinate 14,509,253 downwards.
TCCACCGGCACAGCAGAGGGTGGGAGGGGCCCAAGGGGTTTTTGTCCCGTCGGGGAAGCCCTGACCGTCGATGCTTTGAAACAATGTGTATTGTGTATTGACTTGAATTAATTTAGTGAAAAGATGTTATAGAGCAGGGATGGGCAAACTTGGTCCTGGAGGGCCACAGCCCTGCAGAGTCATGTTCAACCCTTATCAAACACACCAGAACAAGTTAATCAATGTCTTTGGGATTACTAGAGACCGTCACGATAGAGTTTGAAATAGCTTACTTACGGTTTGCGATATAGCTGCTTCATCTTTCAACAAAAGTTTCTTTGCGAACTCTCCATTACACTGTCTCATTTACAAAACAATTTCAGGTCAAATGCTCCATACAAACATATAATCCTCTGAAGCGATCCGGTACACCATTAAAGACCCTCTGTGGTGTATTTTTTTTTTAATGTTGTTTATATCTCTGTGTGGTGTTTTTAAAATACGTTTAAAAAGACGAACCATGTGCAAATTTATCAGTCAACACCATTGCTGAGTATTTTCTCCTTAAAACTGCATTGTACAAAAGACAGTCTTAATGTCATTATTTATAAGGAGGCTGATTTTTAGAAGGCAACTGTCTAACTCCGAGATGGTGAACAGAAACATGGTTTGTGTAACATTAGCAACACATTATTAGCTGTTTGAAAATGTAGTCAAGCCAAAGGCTAATAATATTAATTGCCATTATGTGTTGACTTTTATTTAAATTCTGAATGGATTATACACACCGATCAGGCATAACATTTTGACCACCTAATATTGTGTTGGTCCCTCTTTTGATGGCAAAACAGCCCTAAACTAGACCCCTGAAGGTGTGCTGTGATATCTGGCACCAAGATGTGAGCAGCAGATCTTTTATGTCCTGTAAGTTGCAAGGTGGGGCCTCCATCGATAGGACTTGTTTGTTCAGCACATCCCACAGATGCTCGATTGAATATGGAGGCCAAGTCAACACCTCAAACTCGTTGTGCTCCTCAAACCATTCCTGAACCATTTTTGCTTTGTAGCAGGGTGCATTATCCTGCTGAAAGAGACCACAGCCAACAGGGAATACCTTTTCCATGAATGGGTGTACATGGTCTGCAACAATGCTTAGGTAGGTGGTACATGTCAAAGTAACATCCACATGGATGGCAGGACCCAAGGTTTCCCAGCAGAACATTGCCCAAAGCATCACAAAATGTTCACTTGCTGCCTAATATATCCCACCCACTAACAGGTGCCGTGATGAAGAGATAATCAGTGTTATTCACTTCACCTGTCAGAGGTCATAATGTTATGCCTGATCGGAATATAGCCTAGAAAGTTTGCAAAGAGCACTGTGCATCAGAACTGAACACTAATCACTAAGACGCTGTCACTTATCTCAGTTCGTGATCTCACAAAGTTCTGTTAAAATCAATAAAGTGGTCTACACTGCACAATGAATCTCATATTTACATTGTTTCACTTTGTTAGTCTTGTTAGTTAGGATTCCTTGATGTGTGCAGAACTCCGCACTGAACAAAAACGCTGGCATTTTGAGCGGTGAATGCATTCTTACTAAGCTAACCACCCCTGATTTGTCACTGCGTTCAAGAGATCAGCAAACATGTGATTAGCTACATTGCTCACCACTACAAAAACACTACATATAAATGTTTGGCGTTCTCCAGTGTGCAAACACAAATACACATTGGAGAGTTAACCAAATCTGTTTCGTCAATATATTATTACAGTGGTGCAATATTTCCACTTGCCATTGTGTAACGTTTACTACAGTTGACCGAGTGGATCAGGTAATATTAGCTGGTGCGATGGAGTGGAGGCGGGGACTAATTTGCATATTCATGGTCCACATATTCTAAATGAAGCAAAGGTATAGAGTTACATTTAAGCTATTTTAAGGCATAAAGAAATTAGTTTCACAGGATTTTTTTTTTTTTTTAAATATGTCATTTTTTTAAATCAAAAATTAGTTTTAAGGGATACAATTATTGACTGCAGGGGGACTTTTGTTCCTGATGCTGGAATCTTCCTGAAGTCTGTACAGAGACACAAACAAGCTTTAAACCAGACGTGTCAAAGCGAACGTTCGTTTACTCTTCCATTTGTCCTGTTGTCAGCAGACTAAAGCACACAGAGTACATCAGAATTGAATGGGCATTTGAATGCTGTATCCAGAGTAGATATTGTCAATTATTATAATGGCTTTTGACATGCCACGACACAACGCTTGCGTCAGGTGTAGACAGGTGTCAGACGTTAAGCTTCTGAACGCCAGTATTCCGGGCCTATGGAGCGATAATGTATAACTATCCGTCAATGTCTTGCTCTAGGGGCAGTCATATGCTACAAATCCCATGACACACATCCCACAATATCCAAACTAATCAACTTTAGAACATGGTAAAATAAATGCTTTGTTTGTAATGAGAATGTTTTAAGTTATGAAACTTGCAGGATGTTTTAATGTTACACACCACAAAGACTCTTATATGTAAAAAGATCAAGACATTTTTAATATCATGACCCCTTTAAAGCAGAAATTCTTTCTTAAAGATCACTTAATGAGTGCAGATTTCTTGTGTGGACGTATATTTCCTATTGAAACTGAAGGTTGGGAGGAAAATAGCCAGGCTTTGCCGTATAAGCCTAAAACATGGATTGTCATTGCTAAGCTGGCAGGTGGTATTTTTAATTAAGGGAGAGGGATATTTTTATTACAAAGACTATTCAATTGGACAAGAAAACAAAGTATGCCCATGAATGCAAGATGAGTCATCATTGTTTGGTTTGTTTTTCATTTTAGTTTGTCATTTTCATTTTATACAGTGTAGAAAGCTTGCTAATGTTAGCTATAGCTAACAGAACAAAACTCAACACAACCCTGATTGTTGTGATTTATTGTTTCATAGTGACTTCTTTTATTGTTGGATCTCACTTCAGGAATTTAATTTTTCCCCAAAATGAGATGAAATTACACAGAGTTTTGGTTTTAATAAGATAATATACTATCACTATCAACAAACTAAGAGTTAATAGTAGACTGGCATTTTGGTTAAAAAATCTACAGGCAGACTTTTACTCTCTATTCTCAAGTTTTCATTCCAAATCTAGATTTACTGATAGTGAATGACAGCAGATAAAGGTGGATGTGCTTTTGTTATTTGTAAGATGAACCATGATCTTTATGATCAGGTTGTCTGAACAAACCTTTTATGAAGCACCATGAAGCACCGGGCATGAAATTCATTACCATTATAAAGCTTCATTAAAAGCTGAGGTCAGCCTGCAGCATTAAGTCTGTTCTCTGATGACAATAATTAATTCACGACTGATTGGACATTAAAGGCCAATACCGGTAGACAGCACAAATATGTTCAAAATTAGCAATTTACAGTACAAGAACCAATCCCTCATTTACGCTAAAACACACTATCAACATCAACTGAGTAAGGACTGATAAACTTTTCAATACTATGATTTTTTAAATTATTATTAGGATCAAAAGATTATGTATACAGATTACACTATTTTTGAGTTGTAGAGAACCACATACTGTAGATATGTGGTGGTGTGAAATCAACTAAAATAGTTTGCAGGTATACACACATATGCACAAACACAGCTCTTTATGTGGTAAAATTGAAGCCACAGCTGGGGTCCGTGTCACAAATTCCCCCCATAAACCCCTCATGTGCCACTCAACGCCCCTTAAACACATGAGGCTGCAGTCATTTCCCTTTCGACACGAACAGCTTCCTAACATGGCAAGCCACTAAATCACACACACTCAGGTTAACACACGTGTTGGTTAATGTGTCACTCATGGAGGCTTAAAAAAGTGAGTACTCTGGGAATTGTAAAAAAGTAAGACTTTGTTTCAAGATAATATACTGTATATGATCAAATAATGTTTAATATTGTTATTATTATTATTATTTGTGGATGTTGAACAAATGTAAAATGATGAACCTGCTTCGACAGTTGTCAATATTTCATTTAAAAAGTTATTTTGGTAGTTGTTTACAAGATATTTTATTTTATTTTCATTTTACAGTTAATGTTTACTGTGTTATTTTAATGTCATGTTTACTGGCCAAAAGCAATAAAAATGGCACTTGTGCCATCTCTCAATTTGTAATGTGAAAGTTTATCTTTGTGTGTTAATATGGTGGTTATCAATGTTCCCTTTCAAAGGAACTCCTGTTGCATCAAATGACGCTATGGGAATGCTTGCATGATGAAGTCATGAAGCACATGTGAAATCAGTCCAATAGTGTGAGGGAATGTCAGAGGCGGATGACGTCATGAAGTAAAGTAACTTTAAACAAAACACTATGGCGGATAAGCAGCAGTTTAGAGTGTGTGTTCACCCTTGCCCTCATTTCCTTATGGGTGGGGACACACACATTCTTTGTGTTTCTTGTTTGGGAGAGGAGCATGCACGGTCAACGCTCGAGGGCGCTGGCTGTGAGCACTGCACACAACATCCGCCTTAGTGGGTAAGACTTATTCAGCTTCTGGTCAGGCTGCCGCGTGCTTACACACTATGTCGCTGCCGCAGGCCTACCAGGCTGAATTATTAAGTGATATTGATGAGGGTGGGGGAATTGGGCCCGATGTAGTGTGTGAGCTACGTCGGGCCACAGATTTGTCTCTTAGGGCCACCAAGGAGATGGCCAAATCAATCGGCCGCTCTATGGCAGCCTTGGTGGCTACCTAGAGGCATCTCTGGTTGAACCTCAGTTCGATTAAAGAGAGAGACAAGAATTTTCTGATGCGCCCGTGTCTCCTTCGGGCCTGTTTGGCAACACAGTTAATGCAGAAGCTCCTCCCCCGCCGCTCACATTTCACTGGGGCTACTGATCACACAGAGCAGCCCCAAACATCAAAAGCCAGCTCTTCACACCGTGCCACTCAAAAACAAAGTGTGGCTTCCCGTGCTCCCCCTCAGAAAGATTGGGGACAGGGGAAGCGCAATCTGCCGCAGCCTTTGAGGGGTAAGACGGATCTGCGGACCGTCATTACTTCCAAGAAGGCTGCGGGGAAAAGTTCCTGACGCCCGAGGGGTCAGGATTATGGAGGCGTTCCTCCCTGAAGGGAGGCAGTGTACACCTCATCATACGGTGCCTGTCTCCCTTCGGTGCCCTCTGGGGGTTGTTCTGCCAACCCTGCCACCTCTGGTGTTACAGGGCGCAGCGGTCTCCTGCGAGTGTGTATCCCAGGGTCCACCCAGAAATGTAGTTTTCCTGGGCTGCATGCCCCCTCCGAGGAGGGTCCTAGAGCAGTCAGTTCAGGTGTTCCCTGCCGGTTCGCCGTTACGGGGCACCGTACTGACAGTTCAACAAAAACCAGAAGCCATTCTTGGGAGGATGGTACCTCTAGAAAAATTTTTGGCAGCGTAGAAGCTACTGCCAAATGTTTCTTGTTGGGTCCTGCACACGATAGAAAAAGGGTATCACATACAGTTCGGGTCTCACCCGCCCAGGTTTATGGGGGTCCTACCCACGCTGGTGAGCCCCGAGCAGGTTCTGGTAATGGAACAAGAAGTAAAAGCCCTGTTAGAGAAAGGGGCCATAGAGTATGTACCTCACTCAGACAGGGAAGCCGGGTTTTACAGCCGGTACTTCATAGTTCCAAAGAAGGATGGGGGTCTGCGTCCCATTTTAGATCTTCGGGTGCGGAACGAGGCAGTCATGCAACTCAAGTTCAAGATGTTAACCTTGAGACAAATCGTGCCACAGATCAGGTCCGAGGACTGGTTTGTCACAATAGATCTCAAGGACGCATATTTCCACATCTCCATCTTTCCATATCACAGGAAGTTCCTGAGGTTTGCTTTCGGGGGAAAAACATACCAATACAGAGTTCTTCCATTCGGTCTAGCACTTTCACCCCGCACTTTCACGAAATGCGTAGATGCAGCCCTGGCACCAATGCGTCTGCAGGGGATTCGCATTATGAATTACATCGACGATTGGTTGATTCTAGCTCATTTGCATCAGGTAGCGGTTCTGCATCGAGATGTCGTTCTCGCTCACATGAAGTTGGGGTTACGGCTGAACGCCAAAAAGAGTGAGCTTTCTCCCCTTCAGAGGACCACTTTTCTAGGCGTGGTATGGGATTCAGTGTCGATGCATGCACGCCTGTCACCGTTACGTATAGAGTCTATACTGTCAGCAGTAAAGAATTTGGCATGCCAGATTCTCCTGTGGTCTCAGGGGAAGCTCCTCTCCTTCAGAGCGGCTTATATCCCTGGGGCCCAGAATATAGGAGCAGACATCCTGTCGAGGCAGGAGCTGAGGCCCGGGGAATGGAGGCTCCACCCTGAGGTGGTGGGGCAGATTTGGAGGGTGTTCGGCCGGGCTCAAGTGGATCTGTTTGCATCTCGAGAGACGTCTCACTGTCCACTCTGGTTCTCCCTCACGCATCCAGCTCCGCTGGGTCTAGATGCTATGATACAGGCATGGCCGAGGCTGCGTCTGTATGCTTTTCCCCCGGTTGCTCTGCTCCCGGAAGTTCTGGAGATAGTTTGCAGGGACCAAGTGCACCTTATTCTGATAACCCCACGTTGGCCAGGCAGGGTAGGGTTTCCCAATATAGTGTCTCTCCTTGACAGGCATCCACTTCAGTTGCCGGTCAGGAGGGACCTTCTGTCCCAAGCAGAGGGGTCAATATTCCACCCCCGTCCAGAACTATGGAACCTGTGGGCTTGGCCTCTGAGGGGGCCCATCTCACAAGGTCGGGTCTCTCAACCGAGGTTGTGGAGACTATTCTTCACTCCAGAGCTCCATCCACGAGGAAGCTTTACGCTCTGAAATGGACAGTGTTCACTTCTTGGTGTAGTAACCGTCACCAGGACCCAGTTAACTGCCCGGTCGGTACAGTGCTGGAGTTCCTGCTGGAACGGTTTAATGCAGGTCTATCCCCCTCCACCTTGAAGGTGTATGTGGCTGCCATTGGTGCTTACCACACTCTTCTGGGTTGGTTATCTGTGGGTAAAGATCCATTGGTGTCTCGTTTCCTCCGTGGTACTCTAAGGCTGAGGCCTGTAGTTCACACCAGGGTGCCGATGTGGGACCTGGCCACGGTCCTCCAGGGCCTGTCCCAGGCTCCCTTTGAGCCACTGGAAGAGGTTCAGGCTAAGTTTCTGACTTTAAAAACTCTTTTCCTCCTCGCTATTTCATCTCTTAAGAGGATAGGAGATCTTCAGGCTCTTTCTGTTGCACCCTCGTGCTTGGAGTTTGCACCTGGCATGGTCAAGGCCTTCCTTCATCCTAGGCCAGGTTATATTCCTAAGGTCCCTACTAACGTAGCTAGATCGATTGTTCTACAGGCCTTCTGTCCTCCACCTGTCCTCTTTCCTCAATCCGGACCAGTAGAAAAGTAATTTGCTTTGCCCTGTTAGGGCTTTAGATGCTTACGTCCACAGAGCTGCCCTGTGGCATAAAGTGGAACAACTGTTCATGTGCTTTGGGCCCCCCAACAAGGGGTCCCCGGCATCTAAGCAAAGAATGAGCAAGTGGGTGGTTGAAATCTCACTGGCTTATGAGTCGGTCGGACGGCCTTCTTCCTTGGCCGTCCGGTCCCACTCTACTAGGAGTATGGCGGCCTCTAAGGCCCTTATTTCAGGAGTGGCTCTGCAGGACATTTGTGATGCGGCGGGTTGGTCCTCCCCGCATACATTCGTTAGGTTCTACTCGTTGGACTTGGACTCTACACCAGGGTCTGGGGTTTTGTCGTCCTAGTGCTGCTTTTTCACACTGGACAGGCACGTTTCGCTATGGTGGCATTGGTATTGACGTTCCCATAGCGTCATTCGATGCAACGGGAGTTCCCTTGAAAGTGAACGCCTTGGTTACGACTGTAACCTCGGTTCCCTGAAGAGGGAACGAGCGTTGCATCGTCCTGCCATATCTCCTACATGCCTGTCAAAGCGACTACTTCAGACTTCGAAGCTAGCGCGGCTTTGTTTTGGCAGGCTTTATACTTCCTGGTTCATGATACCATCCGCCTCTGATGTTCCCTCACACTATTGGACTAATTTCACATGTGCTTCATGACTTCATCACGCAAGCGTTCCCATAGCATAATTCGATGCAACGCTCGTTCCCTCTTCAGGGAACCAAGGTTACAGTCATAACCGAGGAATTTTCTGCAGTGTCAAGCAGATTTATGTTAAATGAAATGTGTTTGTATATTAGCCCAATATGTATGCCAAACTAGTGCAATATAATTATTAATGCTTAAAATCACATTTTTACTGCGAAACTCTGGAAAAAATACATAACTACTTAATTTAAAAAAGAAAAGAAGAAAAAAGCACTGTATCCACTATAGATCAAAGACACAGACATACACACCCCCGCATGTAAGAACAACAGAACAACAGTAAATGCAATAGTACTGGATGATTGTATGATGAAAGATTGTGTACTTTTCTCATCTCCCCTCCACAGTTCCAGCGCGCACGATTAAATAAAACCTTGCCTGAGTTTCACTAAATGCATTAGAGCAATCAGATTCCCTAGACAGAGATTAAGGGACTGGCCTCATCGGATTGGATTACTCAGGACAGTGTGCTCACTCTAACACTGCTGTCTCACAGAAGAGGAGCACTTGGACACTCACATGTCCTTTATTGTGTCTTGATTTTGTCTAATTTCACATTGCTTTCAATCATTTCTTGTGTGAGAGGAGAGGGGTGAGGGGGATGTGTTTAAGGTTCAAGCCCCGCAGCAAAGAACTGTGATACTGTAATGATGATGGATCACAAGTATGATTGACATCACGCAACATTCGACAAGAGCCACAGGTTGACAGCACAAATTAAAATATGGAGCACTCAAAAGAAAAAAGGAACAGAAATGCAATTAGAGACCAAACTTTTGGATGTTTAAGACCAGAGAGAACGTGAAAAAGTGTGTGTGTGCTTAGCTATAATTTGGGGACAAAAATTTGATATCTGTCAAAACCTTCCTTTGGAGACATCTGAGGACGTCCTCAGTGAGGAAAAGCAGTTTCAGTATTTAAATAACAAATTTTAATTATAGCAATAAAGATATATCAAAAATATATATTTAATTATTTTATATTTTATATATATATATATATATATATATATATATATATATATATATATATATATATATATATATATATATATATATATACCGATCAGGCATAACATTATGAAGTGAATATCTCTTCATCACGGCACATGTTAGTGGGTGGGATATATTAGGTAGCAAGTGAACATTTTATCCTCAAAGTTGATGTGTTAGAAGCAGGGAAAATGGGCAAGTGTAAGGATTTGAGCGAGCCTGACAAAGGACAAATTGTGATGGCTAGACGTCTGGGTCAGAGCATCTCCAAAACTGCAGATCTTGTGGGGTGTTCCCGGTTTGCAATGGTCAGTATCTATCAAAAATGGTCCAAGGAAGGAACAGCGGTGAACCAGCAACAGGGTCATGGGCAGGGCTGGACTGGGGCTAAAATTCGGCCCTGGCAAATCCAACCCATCCGGCCCATGAGTTCCTCTTGAATGTTTTAACTGGGGTTAGGGCCTTAAATTGGTGTAAATTAATAAATCTAGGACAGGGACAATTATGATGGATATTATCGAATTTACTGCAAATGCAGATAACAAACGTAATATTGCACTTTTGTCACACAGAAATGCACTTGACAGTAAACCTGATTTTGAGCTGGATACATTAAAGTGAATTTACTGCTTTTAAAATCTGTCATCATTTACTCACTCTCATGTCGTTCCAAACCTGTATGACTTTCTCTCTTCCGTGAAACATAAAATATATTTTGAAGAATGTTTGTAACAAAGCAGATAGAGCAACTATTGACTACCATAGTATTTTTTTTCCTACTATGGTAGTCAATAGTTGCTCTATCTGCTTTGTTACAAACATTCTTCAAAATATCTTCTTTTGTGTTCAGCAGAACAAAGAAACTCATACAGGTTTGGAACAACTTGAGGGTGAATAAATGATGACACAATTTAATTTTTGGGTGAACTATCCCTTTAATGCATGGGATCCAGGCTTTAAAGCTGTTTTGTTGAATTATAATTTAATTACCCTACACTCTAAAAAAAAAAAAAAAGGTTCTATACGGCACCAAAAATGGTTCTTGGCTCGTAATCATAGGGGAACCTTTTTTAGTGCTATATAGCACCAATTTTGGTGCTTCAGCGGTTCTTCAGAGGTGCTATATAGCACCTTAGTCAAAGAACCGGTAAAGAACTTCTGAAGAACCACTGAAGCACCAAAATTGGTGCTATATAGCACTAAAAAAGGTTCCCCTATGATTACGAGCCAAGAACCATTTTTGGTGCCATATAGAACCTTTTTTTTTTTTTTTTAGAGTGTAATGACATTTTAACTGAAGGTCAGTTTCATTTAACTGTATGGGCATGGTAGTCACAGGTAAAATCATGCTCCTCATTACCATAGGTATATGGTTTCGAAAATAAATCAATAAATAAATAATAATAAACTATTGAATTTGGTTGTGCTAGAGTGACAAGTTTGTAGTTGTGTGTATTGCTGTTTTCCAATTTACCTCGTGATGTATTTACATGGTCGCGGCTGTTTTCAGCTGATTCACCACAGAACCTTAATGTTCCCATATCACACGATTGTATAAAACAACATTCGGAGTCAAAGTGCCGGTTCATCACTTCATAGAGCAGCAGAAACGCAGCGCACGTTCGTCTGCGGCAGCGCTGTTGCGCGGATATTCGCCTTTTGCAGTTTCATGCGCCCAAATTTTTAAACAGCGCCTAATATGGACACAGTCTAGGGAGGAGGGAAGGTCTCTCTCGCTTTGGCCTGTCAATTCAGAAGACAAACCAATGGGACGCTGTCCCTGCATGATGGGCCAGTCCGTGGCAAAAAATTAAATAAATAAATAACCTTGTATCGGCCCCAAAGTGCGTCGGCCCACCGGGAAAATGCCCTGTATGCCAGATTACCAGTCCAGCCCTGGTCATGGGCGGCCAAGGCTCATTGATGCACGTGGGGAGCGAAGGCTGGTCCTTGTGGTCTGATCAAACAGACGAGCTACTGTAGCTCAAATTGTTTAAGAAGTTAATGCTGATTCTGATAGAAAGGTGTCAGAATACACAGTGCATCGCAGTTTTTTGCGTATGGGGCTGCATAGACCAGTAAGGGTGCCCATGCTGACCCCTGAACAACCCCGAAAAAGCATTAACAGTGGCACGTGAGCATCAGAACTGGACTACGGGTCAGGGCTGTTTTGGCAGCAAAAGGGGGACTTACACAATATTAGGTCATAATGTTATGCTTAATCGGTGTATGTATATATATATATATATATATTACTCTTAGGGGAAGGGATTAGTCTGTTGTCATTATAATTAAGTTGTTTAAAAAAACAATAGAAGTTAAGTGTATTTCCTCATTTAGTGAGCTAAGTAAACGTGTATGTGTGTGTGCCGTGTGTGTGTGTGTCTGTGGGTGTTACACACACTGTGGGAAGATTCCTTAGATGCCCAGTTTTATTAAAACTTTCTGGATTACACCACACACACACACACACACACACACACACCTGACAGGCGCTGACAGGCAGTCAAATCTTCTCCACACCCTTTCCTGTGCTCCTGCTCGCTGAAATGTGTTCACTCTGCGGGTTGAATAACACGACTTGGCCACAGGTATGATCTTTAAACGTCTCTGAAGTTTGCTACATCCGTTCTCATGGCGCATTCAGTTACCATAGACCTGCGGTGTCACTTTCAATACGCTACAGGATATCAGAATGGATCAGAAATGTGCGTAATACATTGCATGAAGAGCAATCTGGATTCTTTCCAGAAACGGTGTGTGAATGTATAGGGTAAGTTACACATCTGCATTCCTGGCCCCAATAAATTAACACACAGAGAACAGGGTCAAGCTTAACTTTCTGTGGAGACACATCTGCTGACACATCTGCACTGCTTTCACCTTGAGTCACTGTACACAAACAAGCACACACACACACTGAATCATAACACAACAGAGAACGTCAGATGTGTGGCGGCACTTCCTGTGGGAGAACCAGCATCAAGTCAGTGACCATGACAGCATTAAATGCAGAAACACTAAACAATAACAATAACATTAACAACAGCACACATGCGCACATGCATAAACACAAACACAGGTTATGTTTCCATGATTTATAGGGACTTTCCATAGGTGTAATGGATTTTATTATGTACAAACTGTATATTCTATCCCCTAACCTTAACGCTACACTCTAAAAAAAAAGGCTCGTAATCATAGGGGAACCTTTTTTAGTGCTATATAGCACCAATTTTGGTGCTTCAGTGGTTCTTCAGCGGTTCTTCAGAGGTGCTATATAGCACCTTAGTCAAAGAACCGGTGAAGAACCGCTGAAGAACCGCTGAAGAACCTCTGAAGAACCGCTGAAGAACCACTGAAGCACCAAAATTGGTGCTATATAGCACTAAAAAAGGTTCCCCTATGATTACGAGCCAAGAACCATTTTTGGTGCAATATAGAACCTTTTTTTTTTTAGAGTGTACCCTACCCTACGCTACGCTACCCTACCCATCACAGCAAAAGTTCTGCATTTTTACATTTTCAAAAAACATAACTTAGTATAATTTATAAGCTGTTTTCCTCATGGAGACCAAAACCTATTTTCCCACCAGGACAAGGATTTTGCATATTGCCATCTTTGTGGTGACATTTTGTCCCCATAACGTAGGGTGTACCAGGACCACACACACACACACACACACACACACACACACACACACACACACACACACACTATTTGAGAAGGCCATATTCATCACTGTATGACGTGTAAATGGCAGACCGCTCCATCATGCAGCCATGTCACACTGTTCAACCCTCATTCACATTTTAAACATTCAATCATTCAGCTCTCATAGCTTAAGCACAGCCTACAGCCACACACACACACACACACACACACACACACACACACACACACACACACACACACACACACACACACACACACACACACACACACACACACACACACATTGGGTTTCCATGCTTCATGGGGACTTTCCATAGACATAGTGATTTTTATACTGTAGGCCTACAACCTGTATATTATATCGCATAACCCTACCCCTAAACCCAAGCCTCATAGAAAACATTATGCATTTTTGCACTTTCAAAAAATATAATTTAGTATGATTTATAAGCTATTTATCTTATGGGGACCAAAAAACAAAAACAAAAAGACAAGAAAAAAAAGCCTTCACAAGTTCAAACATTTATGGTATTATTATTGGTCCCCATTAGGTAGGGAATACCATGATATTTTTTCCAATATCCCCATAGGGAGGTTTTGCTAGATTCAGTTTACATCTGGGGACAAACGTAACTTAGCTATAAGACAAAACTCGTCAAACTAGAGCAAAATAATATCACATTTACTTCAAGCAGAGTTACATTTAATATACAAACATGTAATTACATTGTACCTACATTGTAACAAATTACAGGAGTTTACAGTACATTTACAGCATTTACAGAAATTTACAGTAAAAAAAAAATCCAGAATTTTAGTATGTTATTGTATTTTGATATGGATTCTTGGAGGTGCTGTCTGGTCTTTATTGTAGAATTCACAGCAATTATTCTGTTCTTACTTTATAAAACTACCTACACGTGCTCTAGGCTTACAGGAAAAAAATATATATACTGTATATATATATATATATATATATATATATATATATATATATATATATATATATATATATATATATATATATATATATATATATATATATATATATATATATATATATATATATATATATATATATATATATATATATGGACGGATTGTTTAATGTTTTTAAAAGTAGTCTTTTCTGCTCACCAAGGCTTCATTTATTTGATCCAAAATACAGCAAAAACAGTAATATTGTGAAAATATGTTTTACAATATAAAATAAATGTTCTTTTGAATATATTTTAAAATGCATTCATTTCTGTGTTGGCAAAATTGAATTTTCAGCATCATTACTTACAGTCTTACAGTACAACAGTCTTTAGTGTCACATGATCCTTCAGAAATCCTTCTAATATGCCGATTTGCTGCTCAAGAAACATTTATTATTATTATCACTATACAAAACAGTTTTACACAAAAAAAAGTTGTGTTAAAAAAAAATTCAGGATTATTTAATGTATAGAAAGTTAAAAATAACAGCATTTATCTGAAATAGAAAGCTTTTTCAGCATTATAAATGTCTATACAGTCACTTTTGATTAATTGAATGCATCCTTGTTGAATAAATGTATTAATTTCTTAAAAACAATAAATACAAACAATTTACCGACCCAAAACTTTTGGACGGTAGTACAGTGTAGTACAAGTTCTTTTTAATTTCAGATAAATATTGTTCTTTTGAACTTTATATTCATCAAATAATTAAAAAATATATAATATATGTTTTACACAATTGTTTTCAAGATTGATAATAATCATAAATGTTTCTTGAGCAGCAAATCATCATATTAGAATGATTTCTGAAGGATCATGTGACACTGAAGACTGGCTCTTCATATGATAATTCAGCTTTGCATCACAGAAATAAATTACATTTTAAAATATATTCAAATAGAAAAAAGCTATTTTACATTTAATAATATTTCACAATATTACAGTTTTTTTTTTTTTTTTTTTTTTTTTTTATAAATGCAGCTGTGGTGAGGACAAGAGACTTCTTCTAAAAACATTAAAACAATCTATAGTTTTTCTCAGTCACTGGAGTCTTTGACTGCCAAAATGTTTTGAATAAAGGTGTGACCACAGTCAAGTTTTCTGAAAAACTGTAATCTGAGCCGAACTCAAACCACTATTGTTCAATAATGCTCAAAATAAAAACTATGTATTTCTTTCTTTATTACAATGGTAAAAACAAAGGGAGAACTTTGTGTTGTAGCACAGTTGGACTTTGAATGAAAACAGAAGGCACCGTCATGAAATAAAATGAGTAACTACTTATGAGCGGTCTGCTGCTAGTGTCACTTTCTCACCTAAAGCTGATTGGTTGGCTGAGGGAATAGAAGGTTACCTCATAGCCAATCAGATTAAGTCTTTCTTTAGCTCCCAGCTACCACAAATTGAAAAGATTTGCATCATGACAAACATGTCGGGGCAGAAGAGCTGAGTGCAACAACTCAGAGTAATAATAAAGTGGGCAATAAAACCAGTGGGTGTTGTTTGTGCCAGTGAGTGTGTGGTTGTGAGTGTGTGGTATTGTGACACACATAGGTTGTGTGTAATGCAATGTTTGTCTCTTTTTCTCTGTGAAACAGACCTAACACACAGCGGCCTGAGGTCACAGCCTCTCTCCCTCAGGGGTGTGTGTGTGTGTGTGTGTTAGCTGCTCTTACAATGACAATGCATGCAGCTATTACACCCTGGAGGATAACCACAGACAAACATACTGTACACACACACACACACACACACACACACACACACACACACACACACACACACACACACACACACACACACACACACACACACACACACACACACACACACACACACACACACACACACACACACACACACACACACACACACACACACACACAAACACACATACAAGGCTGGTTTGACCTAGAGGGTTTTAGGAAAGCCTTGCATTTATCAGATTCATCTGTGTTTCTCTAAATAGGTGTATATGGGTTAACTTGGCTAAAGTTTGGGGACAAAAAAAAGTGCACTTTATTTTATTGAATGTGCATTGCAGCGTATTTCATATATATACAGTATATAAGTTTTGGGGTAGGTTTAGTGTAAGGGGATAGAATATACAGTTTGTACAGTAAAAAACCATTACGTCTATGACGTAATGGTTCTGACAAAGAGTCCCCAGAAAGATAGTAAACCAGACTGTGTGTGTTTGTGTGTGTGTGTGTGTGTGTGCGTGCGTGTTGTGTGTGCGTGTGTGTGTGTGTGTATGTGTACAGTTGAGTATCGGGAAGCATTCTAAGAACATCCTCATAACCCAGTGTGCGAGTTATGAAACGGCACTAGTCTCAGCTTGTATGACTAGTCTAAAGATAGCTGCCTTTATCAGCCTCTGATTCTCTCTCTCTCTCTCTCTCTCTCTCTCTCTCTCTCTCTCTCTCTCTCTCTCTCTCTCTCTCTCTATCTCTCTCTCTCTATCTCTCTCTCTCTCTCTCTATCTCTCTCTCTGTCACACACACACACACACACAAACACACACGTAAACACAGTTATGTGGCAAATGTTCTTTCATTTTGGTTTTAAATTACATGCATTATGTATCTAAATCAAACACATCTGACAAACAACCTCAGCTGACATCATCATGATACTGTGAACACATATTTTATTATTATGATGCTGAATAATAATACTTATTCAGCGAATATGCATATCATAATGCATGATATGAGCCATCCACAACTTTTTGCTTTAAATGTTTAACTCAAAAAATGAAAATCTCTTCTTTTACTATCATGTCGGTCCAAACGTATATGCATACCTTTCTTCTGTGGAACACTGGGGACCAATCAACATTGGTTACTATATTTCAAGTCTTCTAAAGCATACAATAAGTTTGTGTGAGGACCAGGCATACATTTATTCACTGAAAATCTTTCCCTTCTCCAACACGGAAACTACCTGTGACACAGGTTTAAAATACCCATAACATGGTCACATGACAGAACTGAACCAATTTTGTTTTGCGTCATTGGTGTCGACACACCAGTTTTGTTGTTTATGTGAGCTTTGTAGTGCATTTCAGAAGGACTTTTCTTTTAAGCCAGTTTGTTCCTTTGAAAATTAAGTTTAGTTTCATATGTCACATGAAGACTAATCACTAATCATGGACATGGGAGATGGAGACAGTGTGGGTGGTGGACACACACAGACACCCACATTTATTAATAGCCAACATTGTCTGGGTCAAAATTATCGATTTTTCTTTTATGCCAAACATCATTAGGATATTCAGTAAAGATCATGTTCCATGAAGATATTTTGTAAATTTCCTATTGTAAATATATCAAAAGGTATTATTAGTAGTAATATGCAATAAGGACTTTATTTGAACAACTTTAAAGGCGATTTTCTTTTTTGGAACCCTCAGATTCGATTTTCAAAGTTGTATCTCAGCCAAACCATACATCAGTTGAAAGCTTATTTATTAAACTTTCAGATGATGTATAAATCTCAATTTTCCAAAAATTTACCCTATGATTGGTTTTGTGGTCCAGGGTCACATTTAACAAAACTATATCTTATACACAAACAAACACCTGTCTGTCGTCATCTCCACCTGACTAATAATGGAATCACACAGATGAGTCACTTTAGAGACTCGTGGGACTTGAGACAGGGAGAGGAAGACAGGAAGTCATGGAGACAATAGTTCTGTTCCAAAATCTAGTGAGCTGTTTTGCTGTGAACTGGCAACAAAGGCAGCTATCTTCTAAGGCATCCTAATGGAAATTGAAACTCAAAAGTGACTAATCTTGTTAAAAAGTAGACTTTAACATACTTAAAAAATGGCTTATTACAGAAATGATATACTTTAAGATATATACTTTAAAAAAGTATGTTCTGTGCAAATATTTAAAAATATTTTCAGACACGTATAACACTTGCATGCTATTTGCAATTAAATGGAAATGTTTTATAGTTTTAATTTCAAATTCAATTTCAATTTTGTTTTCAATTAAATGCAATTAGTTGAACTTAAGAGTGCTTTTTTCCACCCACTTAAGTACTTCTTTACACTGTATGTAAATTTTGACTGTCTTTGAAATACAGTATGGTTAAAGTGTACTAACAAGAATTTATGGTAAACTAAAATATACATGCCACTGTTATTTCCATTAAAATGTGAATGTCATGTATTTAAATATATTTGTAATTACCCATTTGTAATGATGAAGCTGCAATTTAGTACATTTACTGTAAAATATATTAAAAACACAACAGAAATGTCATAAAAATGTTTTATGTTAATGTCACTGTTTCTTTGTTACTGTCACATGTTTAGTCTGTTTTGCTTGTTTGATTTGTTCCTTTGTTCAGTTTCCCGCAACCCCTTGTTTCCATGGTCACCGTCATTATGAGTTAATTTAGTTCAGCTGTGTCTGTTTAATTACCAAGGGGCTCTAAGGAAATGTTTCCCTCACCGGCCCCCACATCCTGAGCCAGAGTCCGCTCCTGAGCCTGAGCTAGTTCCAGAGCCTGAATCCATTCGAGAGCCCTCGTCTCCGGACAAGATGGCCGCTGCCACCATTCCAGTGCCCAAGCCTGAGCCAGCGAAGGATGACTGGATCATTGACTTCTGGACTGAACCAGCTCCTGTCTCCATTCAGAGCCCAGTGACATCCCCTGTCTCCGTTCAGAGCCCAGTGACGTCCCCTGTCTCCGTCCAGAGTCCTGCAATGTCTCCAGCCCGCAAAGAGAGGCCAAAGAGGGCTCCAGCCCCGAAGGATGACTGGATCATTGACTTCTGGACTGAACAAGCTCCAGTCTCCATTCAGAGCCCAGTGACGTCCCCTGTCTCCGTCCAGAGTCCTGCAACCTCTCCAGCCCGCAAAGAGAGGCCAAAGAGGGCTCCAGCCCCTGACCAACTTCCAGAAGTGGCTCCAATCCCTAACCAGAGTCCAGAGAAGGTTCCAGCCCGTGACCAGAGTCCAGAGAGGGCTCCTGCCCCGGAGAAAAGTCAGATGCCGGCTTCCGCCCCGGAGCACTGTCCAGAGTCAGTGCCTGAGCACAGAAACCAAACGTATACAGCACTGCCAATGCAAAAGTGCTCCTGGCCCCTCCGTGGTTTCCCGAGCTTCCGACGCCTCTGTGGTCTCCTGAGCAGAATCTCATTGAGCCCCATGTTAAAATTCCCAACTTTACAGCAGATTAAAACATGTTTACAGCCTGGTACAAATTGTGGTTTTGGTCTATACGGCTAATTTTGCCCTTCATGACAACTGTGAGGGGGGTGCATTTTTTTATAACTCATTATAAAATGATGGCAACGGCCATCTCGTCCATACTCTGCGCTTCAGAATGGCTCATCAGAATCCTATGGGTGACGTCACGGACACTACGTTCATATTTTTTACAGTCTATGGTACCACCCTGGAGGCTTCCATGCCAGTGAGGAGCACCCGGATCACCTGCTGTGGTCCCCAAGGACTCCAGGGTGCCCGCCCCCCCTCCTGGATTCCTGTTGCCTTGTTTAAGTTCTTTGAGAAGTTTGGTTTAAAGTTTGTTTGCTTATTATCTCCTGAGTCTTCAGCCTGTTCCTGTGCACACCCAACCGTTATAGTTACACTTTACATGTATTTACTATAGTAATAACAGTAAATTATGCTTAATTATGTATGCAACTAACCTTAAACCAAACCCTAACCCTATAGTAAGTACATGTTGTTAATTAATATTAAATCTAGTACTTAAATGTGAAATTATATAGTTATGAAAAAAGACAACTTAACATAAAATGCAACCAAATATACTCTCTTTATGTACACTCAAGCTGCCTTTTCTTTCATTAAAGGTCCCATGGCATGGCATTTTTCTATTATTTTATAATGTTACCTGAGGTGTACTTATATTGTTAGTATGATTTTTACATCAAAAAATGTCATAATTTAGAAATAAAAGGCATTTTTTTCTATACTGTTATTACCCCTCTGGCTGAATGCCCTGTTTCAAGGGGCGTGTCTGCTGTGAGACTTCAGTGAAAACGCCCACTGTTGTGATTGGCTGACATCTTTGCATTTGAAATGAGTGTTAGATTATGTTGCGGAGGGGGCGTGGTTTAGCGAGGCACTGCACACTCTGCAGACGAGAGAGAGACTGACTGGGCACTTGTGAACCAGAGACGGAGAGCTGGAGGAAGTTTTATTGTATTGAGTTGTTGAGAGCGCTGTGCTGTTAGCGCAAGCTTATTTTGTTTGTATCTGAGAGTTCTGAATAAACAGTCCCAGTCACGTCGATTGTGTCTTCTTCCACCTTATTCTACGAACTTAGTAACACATGTAATGTACCATTACAGCTGTCGAGAGGAACGAATTGTCAAAGTGTGGATTATAGCATTATTTTTAGTTATTTTCTCATCACATGAACGGCTCCACAGACAGTCTGTTGATCGCGTGAATGCATTGATCTCGAGTGGGCAGATATACTCGCGACGTGTGATTGACAGATCCAAACATTATAAAGAATGTTCTTTGATCGTTCGCTGTAGTTTAATCACTTATATAACGGATTTGTGTCATGCTACTAACAGAAACGATCGTTTTAGTCACTGGCTTGATTCACTGATGCATTACGCTTAGAGCATCAAGACGGCGCTCATTAAACAATCTAAAAAGAAAGTCTGAGTGAACTTGAATGATTAGCTACACATCAGAAATCACTGATCACATATCTGGCATTAATGAATACTGTTACTCACTGTTTGTCACGGTGCTGTCGAATCCATATTGTAAAGTCTGTTTGTTGTAAAGCCTGTGCTGACATAAACTGAATCCATTTTCTCCGAATGATCTGGGCAGGCAAACAGAAGAAGGGGAGGTAACCTTTCCTGGTATAACGACATAACAGGCAAGATTCCAGATCGGCTCGTCTGAGCTCTCATTTTCTCAAAGGCAGAGAAAGACAGCCAGAACTCGGTTTACACCCATCAAAATTTCTAGCCACTTGGGGACCATATACAGGCTAGGGGAACTCATAATAATGTTAAAAAATTTAATGTTCATGCCTCCTTTAATATTATATTATCTGCAAGTACAGTTTTGTTTAAAACATATAAGACTTGAAGTGCAGTACAAGTGCACACTAAAAACAGTTAAAGACACTTCTTTTTCACAAGGGGCTCTATGCCTTAAAAAAAGTTCTTGAATTTTTAGAAAAAAAAAAAAAACATAGATTTTTTAAATAATCCTACATATTCCATTAAATCCACACAAAAGCTACAATAATGTGATCATCACTGTGAGTGAAATCACAGTGATATGTTTAATATCCAGTTGACTGACCCCAGCCTGAATACTTTTGACCCGGGCCAGTAAGCAGCCACCCAAAAATGCACAACAGAACATCATAGAAAAAACACTCAGAACACCCTATCAACCACACACAATGCACTTAAAACACTCATGCAACCACATAGCAATGTGCTGAAAACATTCAAAATGTTTTTACTGCAGCAACTACCCACAAAACCCTACATCATTGTAGTGGTGAGTTTTGCACAGGCAAGCAAAGCTCACGTTTTTCTCAGATAATATAAAAATATAGTTTGTTTTACAGCTCTGCTGATAGAGGCGTGTATGGAGTGATGGAGGAGCGAGTGTGATGAGAAATGTATTGATCTGAATGTTGTGTTTGCTCTCATGAAAAGAGTGTGTGTGGTGACAGACTACTCTATTGACTGACCACACAGGTCCTTCACTAGTGTGAGTGTGGGATATGATTAAGTAAAGACAGAAAGAGCACAACTGTAGGCTACTGTATTGTTGTTCTTACCATTCATAGCACTTAAAATGCAACAAGCTATGGGTTGTTTCCATACAAAATAGTGCAATGAGGATTCTTTTGAGTCACTATTTTGTTGGTCTTTATCATAAAATTGCTGTGAGTGTGGGATTCTAACAAATAACACATATGACTTTCATTAACAGTTCAATCAAGGTTGAGCAGAACCCTCTCTGACCCTTATGGATGGTTACAAGCCCCCAAAACACCACCCATCCCCAGGCCGGGGAGTTCCTCTGTGACCCCGAGTGGCCTTTCACGCAAACCCTTAATGTGAGAACCCTCACAGCTGCTGCAATGACAACCGCTGTTACTTTTCTAACATGCTGATTCCATGTCCATTAGCTTAAGCGGTGCTCGGATGGCTAATACTGAAGATACCATCAAACAAGCTCGAGCTTGCTAGCTAAACCACTCCTAAAGATGCAGCGTTCAGGTGAGTCCAGGCCCAGGCCTGTATGATAATCAGGGGTAATGTTAGAGGCTGTTCCTCTTTGTCTATGTCTGTGTGTCCATTCTAATAGAGGCTGACAGTTAGCTTTGCTCTTTTATGATCTTTGCGTCACTTGGAATCAGTCATTGTGAAATCAGGCGGTAAGAAGAGGGCAGGGCAGGGCGTATGTGAACACCCTCCCTCCCTCCCTCCCTCCCTCACCGCATTCACACAGACACACACAAACACACACACACACACACACACACACACACACACACACACACACACACACACACACACACACACACACACACACACACACACACACACACACACACACACACACACACACACACACACACACACACACACACACACGCCAGGGTGTGGGTGAAAGCCAGGCCTTTCTCTAGATGTGGGTCACTCTGCTCTGGCCTGTAAAGCCGTATTGATTTTTTCTCCAGTCAGAAAAAAACTAATATGCAGCCACTGTCACTCCAGTGCTCCGAATCATTCTCTTGCTGCTTTTCTCTTTTCTATCCTGATATAGACAAACAATGGACGCATTTGATAGAGTGAGGGCCTGATGATTTTAAAGACAGTCAGACAGAAAAGATTTCATCTGACCCCAACCCCCTGCATTAAGAGTGTGGAGCTTCACCCATATGTTTGTCTGTCAGTGCAGAGAATGTAGTCAATTGGAAGGAACTGATTTGACTCTCTCTCTCTCTCTCTCTCTCTCTCTCTCTCTCTCTCTGTGTGCGTGTGTGTTATAGTTTGGAGACAAGACTGTCTAGAGACATTTGGTGACAATTCTCAATTTGAAAAACATTTTTATTTCTACAAAAGCAAGAAGTAAGGTTGTCTATAGTAGTTTTAATTACTTTTTAAAATTGATTTTGAAATTAGCACCAAACTACAGAAAACTTCTTTCAAAATCAATTTTAAAAAGCAATTAAAACTACTATAGACAACCCTTTTTTTAATCAATTGTTGTTGTTGTGAAGAGTCATCTAAATGAGGCACACTCACATGAGATGAATAACAGTTTTCTATAGAAAAGTGTTGTAATAATGTATTCTGCCATGTTGAAATGACATTACCCTCGGTTTCACAGAACAACATTGAAGAGAATCCTCACGATCACTGGAAGAAGCATCTGAAGCCAGATGATAGAAAGATGGCATATCCATATGGCAAAGATGGAATCCATACAGCATTCACAATGTGGATAGAATCCTGAATAGTGATGCTCAAGTCAGTGTATCAAAAAATGATAGCCCATGGCCAATGTATGAAAATGAGCAACATGAACATTAAAACATCTCTTTTTGTGATCCATAAAAGAAAGAAAGAAAGAAAAATCACTTTGGCAATTTGTCACAGTTTTATGTTTTGCCGAATTGTGGCTAATTCATATGAATTCATACAATCTTATTCATTCGTATTTGTATGATCGGCTTATGCTCCACAGACAGTTAGGTTCAGTGCTTGTGTTTTTTTTTTTTAAGTATAATTTTGTATGATTCATTTCATATGGATTCATACAAAATCACTACCTTGTAAAATAGATATGGTTTCACGTGAGTTTGGGTTGGGAAATCTTATGAGTTTGGAAAAGTACGTTTGGTGAGTAAATTACAAAATTGTAATTTATGTGTGAACGATCACTTTAAATGCTTAAAAACATATTCTGAAAATTTTAAGAATTGATTTGTCACTTTTGAGAAAACTCAGACATGTAAACTGAATTTGGAATGACGGGCCAAAACCATGAAAATGAAATGAACAGCACATGTCAAGAGTTCAGAGCCCTCTCAACATCATCGTGCCATGGCCTGACCTTTCCACCCTGTACTGATCTCTAGTAATTCTGAACGGCCAACGCTGAATAAATAAAACACATCTCTGCTGGTTGAAATCCCTGCATTTTCAACACTTGTATGTGGCAGGAATGGAAAGTTAAGTTAAGAGATGTAGCAGAAACACTCCATACTCACTTTCCCACCAGCGCCCATTTAGCCCTCTCATTAGCTCACTATTCGTTATCAAGTATGCTGTAGGCTTTTTCTCAATTACACTCATTTAAGTTCTGCCTGGTAATTACATTCAACTCTGCTACCTGTAAGGTGGGCAACTGTAAATTAATTTGTAAGTTTTTTGTCTTTTTCTCTTGGGAGGTCATGCTAATGGTGGGACGTTATTCAATGCAGCATAGCAGTACAAGAAAATCACCTCATGAATAGAGACATACAAATAAAACAGACTTCTTTATATTACAATGTACATGAACCTTTACGTAGATATGGTGGTATTCACAATTGTCATCCTCTATGACTGGTTACATTACTGAAGGAAAAATATTTAAATCTACTGTCCAGTGCAATATTCATATATAATAAAGTTCACTTCCATGATGATGATTGTGCTCAGGAGCAATATTTTCTGTTGAATGCTCATTTTGCCTCATAAGGCAACTAATGCTTGAGTTTCACAGTTGCTCAGTCCATGTGTGGATTACAGGGATCCCACACGTTTGTATGCAGCACAAACCACCTCATGTGGCCAAATGCCAAACAATTGACCCTTTGCAAAAATCCACCCCCCTTAGTTACAGTTGCTACGTCCGACAAGCCATGCCGCTCTCACGTATCATGTTCTCACGCAGTGGAAAATGCATTGTGGAGCAAAGGGGACACTGACAACAAGCTGACAGACAGGACAGAGCAGGTTACTTTTGATATAAATGAAGTCTCAGCTTTCAAGTTGTCATTTTTTAAGAAATTCAAACAATAAATACTGCTTTGTGACTCTTTATTGTATGGTGACAGATCGCTGTAGCACCTCAGTTCATGTGGCTCGTAAACCGATCATCTCTTCCTACTAGTTAATTTATAGCACCAAATAAACATGAATAAACATCAGTAGGAATGTTGTTTCAACGGCGAAAAGACGTCAGTACACACCATTTTTCAAGTTCAAGTCCACAGGATTTAAAGGGGGACGGGGGGATGGGTATAATGCTATTTCATGGATTCTGACTTATTTACACTGTTAATGAGTTGGATTCTCAAGCTAAACATGGTCAAATTTTAATGAGTTGGACGTATGACAGAGTCTGTGCTAAATACAATAAGTTTTGGAAAGTTTTCTTTTTCGAGTATGGCCCTGTATGAGGTCATAAAGGGTGGAATTCCTTGTATGGGCACTTCTCCCAGATGAGTGTGTGTTCACATCAACCAGAGCAAGAGCAAGAGCACGTCCATCAACAAGCTTAGCTCGGAAGCCGTCGGCAGTGCTGTCATTTTGTTTTTAGACCACGAAATCATCAATGTCACTAAAGAAGTGTGTTTTTGGTTTTGAGGGAAAGATAATTTCCCAAATAACCCAGTGTTAAGGAAACAGTGGATGCAGTTTGTTTTCTCGGCGCAGTAACAGAGTTTTGCAAGAGTTTTTTTGTTCCTGGTCATGAGTCGAAACTGCAGGCGGCGAGTGAAACTGCATCAAATGTCTATGTTTTGTTGGAAATCGGTGAGTAAGTGCATGTAATGTAAACAGCACGACTATAGTGAATTGAAAGTTATCCAGGGATAATGCCATGATGTATTGCAACACTACATTATGTCTTATAAAACTTTGAATGATTAAACTCCTCAGTAACTGAATTCTGCAGAAAGGTAGATCTCCAGGAAACTGGAATGAGTACCCTTCATCTAAATTATTGTTAGTGGTAATCAACAGCATGCCACAGATTCAGTATAGACATTGTAGAAAATTACATAGACATTAATAAAATAATAATTTGTTACATTTATATAGCGCTTCTGGGTACTCAAAGCGTCTTACATATAGAAGGGGGGAATCTCCTCAATGTGCAGCATCCACCTGGATGATGCAATGGCAGCCATATTGCACCAGAACGCCCACCACACACCAACGTATTGGTGTAGAGGAGACAGAGTGAGGAAGCCAATCAGTATATGGGGATGATTTGGACAGAGGCCAATGGGCAAATGTGGTCAGGATGCTATTCTCTACTCTTTTTTTCGAAGGACATCCTGGGATTTTTAATGACCACAGAGAGTCAGGACCTCGGTTTAACGTCTCATCCGAAGGACGGTGCAGGTTACAGTATAGTGTCCCCGTCATTATACTGGGGCATTAGGACCCACACAGACCACAGGGTGAGCACCCCCTGCTGGCCTCACTAACACCTCTTTTAGCAGCTACCTAGTTTTCCCAAGAGGTCTACCATCCAGGTACTGACCAGGCTCAACCCTGCTTAGCTTCAGTTGCAAAAAAACAGTCTTTGGCTACAGGGTGTTAAGTTGAAAACAACCTGTAATTTTCCTTTAAACTAGCCTGGATGCCAGCCGAACTTAGCCCTGCCCACAACATTTGAGGTCGGGAAGTTTGGTCTGGACTTGATCCGTTGGGGAGCAACTATGCTTGTACCAGAGCTGTTCAGACCAATCAAATTGTCAGGGCGGGCTTTATATGATGATGGACAGATGATCAACAGTAACGTAACCACCCACGTCACCAAAGAGTGCTTGCGTTGAATTAGTTTACTAAACGGAGAACTTGTTCATATATGCATTCACCTTTACTATTTCTCTCCAAAAAATTATTGTGTTGGTAAGTACTCTGTGTATCCTTAAATTATTTTTACAACACCGGCAAAGATCATTTACACTCATCTTCTTCTTCTACTTCTTCCAGCGTGCGTTCCATTCGACAGGGTCCCTACGCACTGTTCACTGCTCCCTACTCCCTGAGCACGGTATATCAATTGAAGTGGACTTCGCTGACAATAATCACTCATTTGGAACGCCCTGCAATGTCATCAAAGAAAGACAAAGACGGGGTCGCGCAGATTATGATATAACAAAAATTAATCTTGTAATTTACTTTACTTTTAAATTTTAAACCATATAATAAGTATATACATTTACAAAACGTCTCGGTTATGACTGTAACCTTACTTCCCTGATAGGGAACGAGACGCTGCGTCACCGCTTTGGGAACGCCTCTTCGTGATTGCGTCGTGAAGCACGTATGTCATCAGTCCAATAGAGAGACGGAACGTCATAGGCGGGTGACGTCATAGACCCGGAAGCTATAAAGCACACCGGCAAACACACGCCGTTAGCTTCTGAAGAAGGCCTGAAACAAGGCGCTTGCAGGCATGCGAGGAGTATGGCCGGGTGACGCAGCGTCTCGTTCCCTATCAGGGAACTAAGGTTACAGTCGTAACCGAGACGTTCCCCTTCAAGGGAACTCGAGCTGCGTCACCGCTTTGGGAACGAGAATACCCACGTCCCCATGCGAGTCTGGATGCCCGCCTGTAACAGCTACGAGGCGAGCACCCGAGACCCCGGAGTAGCAGAAATATCTAGTTCATAGAACCTGACAAAAGTATGCGGCGATGACCACCCCGCCGCATCACACACTTCCTGCAGGGAGGCCCCTGCCAAGAGAGCTTGAGAAGCAGCCATACTCCTAGTGGAGTGGGACCGAACAGCCAAAGGAGAGGGCTGTCCGGCCGCCACATAAGCCAGTGAGATAGCCTCGACTACCCACTTGCTCATCCTCTGCTTTGACACCGGACCCCCACGGGATGGAGGTCCGTAGCAAACAAATAACTGATCAGTTTTCCTCCACAGGGCAGCTCTGTGGACATAGGCGTCTAAAGCGCGAACTGGACAAAGCAGATTTAACTTTTCCTGGTCTGACGTCACAAAGGGAGGAGGACAGAAGGCCTGGAGCACAATAGGTCTCACAGGATTAGTGAGGACCTTAGGAATATACCCGAGCCTCGGAGAGAGAAAGGCCTTAGCCATACCCGGGGCAAACTCCAAGCACGAGGGTGCGACAGAGAGGGCTTGCAAGTCCCCAATTCTTTTAAGAGAAGAAATAGCAAGAAGAAAAATAGTTTTGAAAGTGAGAAACTTTTCAGAAACCTCCTCGAGCGGCTCGAGGGGAGCCTCGGAAAGGCCTTGAAGGACGATGGATAAGTCCCAGGCCGGCACCCTGGTGCGTGTCACAGGTCTCAGCCTCAAGGTTCCACGGAGGAAACGAGTTACTAGAGGGTGTCGCCCTAATGAAACTCCACTCAAAGGAGTGTGGTAAGCAGCTATGGCCGCCACGTACACCTTTAGTGTGGAGGGGGCTAACCCAGCAGAGAATCTCTCCTGCAGGAACTCCAGCACCACGCTCACAGGGCAGTTAACTGGATCCCGCAGGTGATCTCGACACCATAAGGTGAAGAGTCTCCACTTTAGGTAGTACAGTTTCCTCGTAGAAGGAGCTCTGGAGTGTAGAATGGTCTCAACAACCTCAGTTGAGAGACCGGAACTTATGAGCTGGGCCCCCTCAGAGGCCAAGCCCACAGTTTCCACAACTCCGGGCGGGGGTGAACAAAAACTCCGCCCGCCTGAGAGAGAAGGTCCCTCCTGAACGGGATCTCCAGGGGAGAGCCGTCGAGAAGAGACACCAGATCCGAGAACCATACCCGGCCCGGCCAGAACGGGGCTACTAGCAGGAGACGGGCCCCGTCCCGGCGCACTCTCTCTAGAACTCCCGGAAGCAGAGCGATCGGGGGGAAAGCGTACAGGGGCAGCCTCGGCCACTCCTGTACCATCGCATCCAGTCCGAGAGGAGCTGGAGGCGACAGGGAGAACCACAGATGACAATGAGAGTTCTCGTGAGTGGCGAACAGGTCCACTTGGGCCCTGCCGAACTTCTCCCAAAGGAGCTCCACCACATCGGTGTGGAGTCTCCACTCCCCGGGCCTTGGCCCCTGCCTCGACAGGATATCTGCTTCGACGTTCAACCGCCCAGGAATGTACATAGCCCTGACTGACAGCAATTTCCCCTGAGCCCAGAGGAGGATAAGGCGCGCCAGCTTGTATAAGCGACTGTATAAGCCCTGATGGTTGATGTAGGAGACCACCGATGTGCTGTCTGTGCGTACAAGCACATGATGGCCCCTGAGATGCGGCAGGAAGTGCTTCAGAGCCTGAAACACCGGCAACATTTCCAGGCAATTTATATGCCACGAGCGCTGGTGCTCCTGCCACAGACCCTGGGCCGAGCGACCACTCATGGTCGCCCCCCAGCCCGTCAGGGAGGCATCCGTGGTCAGAGAAGTACGCTGACATGGTGCCCCCAGCGACGGGCCCTGGGTCAGGAACCTGGGGTCCTTCCACATAACCAAGGTGCGGAGACACCGCCGCGTTGCCTTGATTACGCGAAAGGGGTTCCCCCTCGGGGAAAAACCCCTGGTCTTGAGCCACCACTGTAGCGGCCTCATGAACAGCAGGCCCGAAGGAATAACGTTGGACGCGGCTGCCATCAGACCCAACAGTCTCTGAAACTGCTTTACAGTGAGCGGCTGGTCTAGCTTCACCCCTTTCACGGCTGAGAGGATCGACCCCACGCGAGGCTCCGATAGACGAGCCTGCATAGCGACCGAATCCCAACTCACCCCGAGATAAGTGATCTTCTGCACAGGAGAGAGAACACTCTTCTTGGAGTTGAGCCTCAGCCCCAACCTCCTCATATGCGCGAGAACAACATCTCGATGCTGAACCGCGAGACGCGCTGACTGTGCTAGTATCAGCCAGTCGTCGATGTAATTGAGAATGCGGATCCCCTGCAAACGCAAGGGAACCAGAGCAGCGTCCACACACTTCGTGAACGTGCGGGGTGAAAGGGCTAAACCGAAAGGAAGCACTCGATATTGGTACGCTTCTCCCCTGAAAGCGAACCTCAGGAACTTCCTGTGCTGCGGAAGGATGGAGACATGGAAATATGCATCTTTGAGATCTATCGTGACAAACCAGTCCTCGGACCTGATCTGAGACACGATCTGTTTGAGTGTCAGCATCCTGAACTTGAGCTTTGCCACGGCTCGGTTCAGGACGCGAAGATCCAAGATGGGGCGCAGCCCACCATCCTTCTTTGGCACTATGAAGTACCGGCTGTAAAAGCCTGACTCCCTGTCCGGGGGGGGGGACCCTCTCAATAGCCCCCTTTTGCAGCAGAGTCTGTACTTCTTGAGTCATCACCAGAGCCTGCACCGGGTCCACCACAGTGGAGAGGACCCCGTTGAAGCTGGGGGGACGGCATCTGAACTGAATCGCGTACCCCAACTTTACACATCGCAGGACCCAAGGAGATATGTGAGGCAGATTTTCCCACTCTGACACAAAATCTACTAAGGGAACCAGCCTCTCGAGGCTGGTCTCTGATGTACTCTGCACCGCGAGTGCAGCGCCCTGAAGCGGCGAACCGGCAGGGAACGACTGACTCGACGGCATAATTTCCCTCCGAAGAGGGTGCGGGCCATCCTCGAATGACCCGCGGGGCTCCTCTGCGCCCCGGCACTCGGGCGGAGTTGGCGGACTGACCCCGTGAGGGTACCGCGGAGGGGATCACCCTCACTGTCCTGGGCCCAGAGGCGTCAGGACTTCTTTGACGCAGCCTTCCTCGCCACAATGACTGTCCTCAGATCAGCCCTGGGTTTAGAAGGCTGCGCCTGTGAGCGCCGCGCACCCGACGACCCTTTCTGCGGGGGTGTACGAGTGGCGACACTCACTCTTTGCTGCGCCCTGTGCGAGGAGCTCGTACTCGGCGTCTGCTGCTCCCGCCCAGCAGCAGACGAGACCTGGGGCTTACGGGGAAGGAACTTCTTGAGCGCCGCTGCCTGTTTTTTCGCCTCCAGGAACCTGTCGGTAACCGTGGTGACAGCGTCACCAAACAGGCCCTCCGGAGACAGCGGCGCATCAAGCAAAAAGCTCTTGTCCCTTTCCTTAATGTCCGTAAGATTCAGCCATAAATGCCTCTCCGTGGCCACTAGGGCTGCCATAGAACGGCCGACGCATCGGGCCGTCTCCTTGGTGGCACGGAGAGCGAGATCGGCAGTCGATCGAAGTTCATTAATAGTATCGACTCCGATCTCGTGGCTTTCCCCCAGGTCCCTTAGCAGATCAGCCTGATATGCCTGCACAATAGACATCGTGTGCAGACACGCGGCGACTTGACCTGCTGCCGAGTATGCTTTGCCCACAAAAGATGATGTCACTTTAAGAGGTTTTGTGGGCAAAGTCGGAGCCTTTACGGTCGACGCAGACTCGGGTGACAGATGGCTCGCAAGCGTCTGTTCAACCCGAGGCAGCTGACCATAACCGTGTCTTTTACACCCCGCGATATTGCTATAAACAGACGTTTGCGGGGTGAAAATGCGTGCAGACACGGGCCGCTTCCAAGACCTCGACACCTCGGTGTGGAGGTCCGGGAAAAACGGCAGACTCCTTCGAGGAGGCTGAACAGAGCGCGCAGGGAGAAAGCGCTCGTCGAGTCTGCTTTTTACGGCAGCTCGCTCATGATGTTCATGTGGCCAGTCAATGTGTAGTCTGGCCACCGCTCTGCTCAGCACCTCCATGAGCTCCTCACTTGCAGGGGAATGAAGTGACGAGTCTCCACCCCCTGCATCGATTCTACAGACATCAACCTCCTCGGAGGAAGATAGCTGCAGTATCGCGGCCGCTCCCCGGGCGGGAGAAGCCGCAGAGCGGGCTCCCGATCCCAGAGAGGCAGCGCTGGATCTGGCGGGTGAAGGAAGAGATAGGGCGGGGCCCGTCTCCATCCCCTCCATCAGATCCTTTTGCGAACCCCACGACATGAGTCGCCGCTGAGCCTCAGCAGCAGCGGGACCCGTGCCGTGGGGAGCGCTAACCGGGACGCCCTCCT
This sequence comes from Gobio gobio, assembly GCF_949357685.1. Lineage (NCBI taxonomy): Eukaryota > Metazoa > Chordata > Actinopteri > Cypriniformes > Gobionidae > Gobio > Gobio gobio. Next base: position 14,477,449 of record NC_137119.1, on the reverse strand, counting down.
CGAAGAGCGCCCGGCGGGATCGCAGCACGCGAAGAGGCAGAGCCTCACAATGCTCGCAGCCGGCACCCTCGAGTGCCGACTGCGCGTGCTGCTCTCCCAAACAAACAACGCACATCAAGTGTGTATCCCCGCTCGTGATGTAGCGTGAGCAGGGAGGAACACACTGTCTGTAACGCTGTTCGCTCGTCATACTTTTTTTCTCTTGATCAATGTGGTGAGAGTGCAAAAACAGTCTGAACTCAGACACAACACAAAGACACTTTGGACAGATTTTACACAGAGCGCTTGTTGAAGGCAACAGAAGCTAACGGTGTGTGTTTGCCGGTGTGCTTTATAGCTTCCGGGTCTATGACGTCACCCGCCTATGACGTTCCGTCTCTCTATTGGACTGATGACATACGTGCTTCACGACGCAATCACGCAGAGGCGTTCCCAAAGCGGTGACGCAGCTCGAGTTCCCTTGAAGGGGAACACACAGTATGTATCTAAAAAATGTAATCAAAACATTAGTTTTATTAGTTTACATATAAGTTGTATTGACTATGAACACATTTGAAGCTACACCTGTTATTCAGTATGAAAATACATTTTGATTTGGTTACCTATGTATAAATGTAGGCTATTCTTAATCAATGGTCTTTGTAGTGGTCTCATCTCGTGCACTTTCTTTCCCAAGCGCAGCTACATAGTAAACATTCCTGAGGTAAATAAAGTAAAATATAAAAAAATGACAGCCCTCGATCAGCTGCTTCTCAACACTTTTAATTTGTTTACATATTCATAAAATATAATATGCAAATTACCATAACCATTCATAAATACAACACAGTTTATATAATAACTATGAATATTCAAATGCTAAAAACTCTTTCAATGGCTCTGCTCCATCGTTAGTTCAGACAGGTGATGCGACGCCGACGCGCAATGACAGTTGGGTGTTTTTCACTCTCCACTTCCTGTGAAGTGATGTATCTATGTTCCCTTCTTCCCTACGCCGTTCGCAGTACCCTTCGAACTGAACATGTTCGCTCCCTTTGGATTGGAATCTCACTTGAGATGGCGGAATACCCTCTGAAGTCAACTTCGCAGTCCACTTACGGTCGAATGGAACCTATGTGTCCCTCAACGCGTCACTTACTCCCTTGCTCTGATTGGTTGTAGGTCTATCCAATTGAGTGCAGAGGCATTTTTTTTCCTGGTTCAGTTGAAACACGCCCCATAATCACAGCCCAATGGAGCAGTATTAGACTCATATTCTGACCAGAATCTGAGTATGACGTTGAAATGTCAGAGGTCTGTTGAATCAGTCTGTCATAATGCTACTATATTTAGTTATTTATGAAAAAGCTCTCTAACACTTATTTGACCCTTGTCCGCTGAATGATTCGGAGAGTGTTTTTTTCAGCACATGGCATTTACAGCTTGTGTGTTTTGTATATCAAGTGCACTTGCCGTATTTCAAGTGGTTCTCATTTCCTCCTTAGCTTTAACTGCTTGTTCAAGCATCTTGCTGATTAGTGGTCAAATAAATCAAGCTCGGGAGGGTGACACACACATACTGACAAGCGGCAGTGCTTGTTTGTGACACTGGAAAGACTCAACAGCTACTAATGACCAATTTGCTAATTACCAAATTCCCATTTCAGATGGGTTCCTCATGCTATACATTTAGTGTCCCACCATCTAACTAACATTTACTGCAATGATGCCTTGATGAAGAAGCTTGTTGAAACTCTTTGAAACTCTGACAATATTTGCAATCTTGAATACAATAAAAACATTGTTAAAAAAAAAACAATATGATACAAATGCCCTTTGTGTTTCTGCTAACTCTAACAACAGTTTTCCTGTCACATATACCCACACACACTAAACACTCTAAGACATCAAGCATGTTTGTGGTGGCGTACTGCTCTCAGGCATTTAGTGTCAAATGAGAGACTTTAATAAAGTGAACTGCCACTACTTTAATGTGCTGTGCATTCTTGGAGCAACCACATAGTTCAAAGTATTGCAGCAAAAATGATGACAGATGTCAAACGTTTAACATGACGTGCACATGGCTGAACGTCTGTGCATGCTGACAGAGCGGGAGAAGTATATTCTTTTTAGGGTGTATGATCACATTTTTGCCTAGTTCTTATAAACCTGCTCACCATTGTGGACTGCTTGGCCTGAAACATAGCCTACTCTATACACTGTAAGTTTGGCCGCATTTACATTACATGGTTCAAGAGACCCAATTCAGATTTTTTGCTCCAATGTGGCACAGATCGGATATGACCCACATGGATTCCGATATTCTCAGATCAGTTTCAGGCCTCATACACTCTAAAACAAAATGGTGCTATATAGCACTAAAAGTAAAAAAACTCGTAATTGGCTCGTAATCATACACTCTAAAAAAAAAAAAGGTTCTATATGGCACCAAAAATGGTTCTTGACTCGTAATCATAGGGGAACCTTTTTAGCAGGGCTTAAAAACGGAAAAAAATATCAATCGGTTCACTCCGAGCAGAATCGATATTATAGCGTTTCCGTTTTTGCGTTCCTCATTAAACATTACTGTTCCGAAAACGGTTTGATAAGATTCATAGATGACTGGTGCGCGGGCATTTCACTCATGCTTGATCCGTCAACGTCACATGCTGTACTACTCTATTCATGATTGGTCACTGCCAAATAAAAATATTAAAAGAACGATAAAATAACATTATTAACCGGTTAATGGTCATTTCAAATTAACGTTTCTGTTCAGAACGATTCAAATTGATTTTGATTTCGTTTTCGTTTCTGTTCCTCTTAAAATTGTGTTCGTTTCCGGTTTTCGTTTTCGTTCCTTGAACCGGTTCAGAGCCCTGCTTTTTAGTGCTATATAGCACCAATTTTGGTGCTTCAGTGGTACTTCAGCGGTTCTTCAGATACAATATTATGTATCTCAGTTGTAGTGTAATTTCCACCACACCCAAAAAAACCCATTTGATCAAAAGTTAATGTACTTGTTACCAAGAACACTAGTCAGTGAAGAGCATGCATGAAAAAATAGAACACATAATACATAAATTATGTATACAATTATTATGCAAAACATAATACATCATTTGAGATGTAGTCGAAATTACATTTGTTGAAAAATTAATTCCAAAAAAATTCCAAAGTTCTTCTTTGATGCATGTGTGTCCACTGTTGGTCGTCATGATTATCACTTGAGAGTGTGAAAAGTGTGTTTTAAGGAAATGTATGTCTTGTCAATAGTGACAATTAGCTGAAGAAACACCAAAATAATAATAACTATGAATATTCAAATGCTAAAAACTCTTTCAATGGCTCTGCTCCATCGTTAGTTCAGATAGGTGATGCGACGCAGACGCGCAATGACAGTTGGGTGTTTTTCACTCTCCACTTCCTGTGAAGTGATGTATCTATGTTCCCTTCTTCCCTACGCCGTTCGCAGTACCCTTCGAACTGAACATGTTCGCTCCCTTTGGATTGGAATCTCACTTGAGATGGCGGAATACCCTCTGAAGTCAACTTCGCAGTCCACATGTGGTCGAATGGAACGCACCCTATATGTCCCTCAACACGTCACTTACTCCCTTGCTCTGATTGGTTTTAGGTCTATCCAATTGAGTGCAGACGCATTTTGTGGTACATTTTGTCTTGTCAATAGTGACAATTAGCTGAAGAAACACCAAAAGCTCTCCCTTTACAAACTTGCGAGTAGTGTAGTGTAGTAAATGAGTGTAGTTTTCAAGCCTCAACCAAACTCAACCAATCTCAGTTCTCTGATCGATCAAACACACCGGTGAGTGTTATATGCTTACAAGTACAATGCTAACACCAATTTATGCATGGAAGAAAATAGATATAATCTTGACCTCTTTTTGTTTTCACGCACGCACGCACGCACGCACGCACGCACACACACACACACACACACACACACATACACACCATATGGTAATATGACCTTTCTATTTTCAGTATTAAATGATTAACCAGTTCAGTCTGATGATTATAAGTTCAAAAGAATCTGGAGTTAATGCACATGAGCCGAGTGTGCTACTGGTTAACGGCACGACAACAGCTCACTCTCTCAGTGTGTACAGGTGCAGCGCTCAGATGATCAAGGGATCTTTTAGACATGCTGGTTTCCCATTTACCCAAGACACACACATATATACACACTACACATCATCTCATTTGAGAGAGACTCTTACCCTTTGTGCAAGTCTTCTTGTCCATTGTTAATATTTTCCTTATTATCTGACAGGGAATCAGGTGTCCGTTAGGTCAGTGGTCCTGGAGAACCCTGAGCACTGCACATTTTGGATGTCTCCCTAATCAAACACAACCAGTTCAATTCAACTCATCAGCTCAGAAAGAGTCAAAAACCTGAAATGGTTATGTCAGATAGGGAAGACTTCAAATTATGGAGTGTTGAGGAGGCTTCAGGAACAGGAACAGGGTTGGAAAACACTGCATAGGCCATTTTATGTGGAATTAGGGGCTTTAGCATTAGCATTGCTTTCAGGAAGTGAAGGAGAAACGCTTGGCTGACTTTTTTTCATGCACTTTATCTTACAAACTCACTACAGCGATTGAGAGTTTCTCAGAACAATTTGCATAAAGCCATAAAAATAATGAGTCCCAGCACCAAAATTAAGGTGTGTCGATAATTCTGAGTATTGTAGAAGATTTTGCAAGCGACTACGTGCTAAACAAATATTAGCATGTAAGTGTTTCACTCCATCTGAAGAAATATGATTAAAAGCATTAGGCTTCTAAGAAACTAAAAAGTGAGTTAAGCATTACCACAACACATTTCAGCTTAAAAAGCTTTTCATGTGGACTTGAGTCCTTGTGATGTCAAACTTTAGATTGTTGGTTAGTGTGAAAGTGGTGCCCTATACAGTATATGATTGATCAATATATTACAGTTTTTTTGGATTGCTTAAGCACGATTTTCAAAACAGGGCCCGTGTTTTCAAAACACTACACACAATTAGCACAACCACACACCCAATTAGCAAAACACTACAGATCCTTTGCATAATTAAACACTCTTGTAAAAACTATACACTTCTGTTTAAAAGCCACACTTTGTTACCATATGAGACACACATGTTTCACATTACAATACTCTGTTTGCACAAGTTGCACTCTGCTGTGATAAACCTAAAACACTTTTAGCACTTCTACTTCCCTATGATTAGAGTAGGCTACCACCAACAAAGTACAAATATAATGCAAATCCACCAAACACTACACAAGACCAATGTTGCAGACTGAAGAAACTCATTTATTTCTCAACACGCCCAAAATGTTGACATGGACATTCATAATACAGTAACAAAATGTCGCTTTACGTATTGTACTGCAAGTTTACTGTAAAAAAAACTAAAACAAAAAAAAAAATCTAGACATTGTCTCTTCGCCTAGCTGGATCTGGCCAGAGATTTTCATCAACATCACAGGCAATGTTGTCATTAGCAAGACACCTTGGAAAGAAACGTCTTGAATGACGAATCCATCCTTGCATTGCTGCTACCTCCATCTGGTCACAGGCCTCCTCCATGGCTTGGATGAGGGGTACCTCAGCCTGGAGACGGAGATCATATACCTTCCACCGCCATGCCGAGAAAAACTCTTCTATAGGGTTGAGGAATGGAGAGTATGGTGGAAGATATAGGACGGTGAAATGTGGATGTTGCTGAAACCAGTTCTGAACCAGAGCAGAGCGGTGGAAAGACACATTGTCCCAGACAACAATGTATTGCATATGATCAATTTGATTTGCTGCTGTTATGTTGTGCAATTGGTCCAAGAATGTAAGTATGAGTGCTGTGTTGTAAGGGCCCATATGGGCATGGCGGTGGAGGACCCCATTCTGTGTAATGGCTGCACAGAGGGTTATATTACCCCCACGTTGCCCTGGGACTATAGCCCTGTGGCCAATGATGTTTCTTCCCCTCCTTCGTGTTCTCGTCAGGTTGAACCCAGCCTCATCTACATAAATGAACTCATGCTGGATCTCCTCTCCATCCATTCGTAAAACTCCCTGAAGGACAGTGTCAGGCAAAATTGTTTAGTTCAGTGTAGATCTAGTATACATATTACAGTAGAGTAAAATATTATGAGACAGTATGCAAGATCACACAGCTAAAGTGAATACATACCTCTGCATAATCATGCCGCAGTCGTTTCACCCTTTTGGAATTGCGCTCGAAAGGCACTCGATAAATTTGCTTCATTTGAATATGTTTTTTTTTAGGATGCGTGCCAGTGTTGATGTTGAGACCTGATGGATATCATTGAAACATCATTGGGCATGGTTATTGACAATGTTAGCTTGGAGCTGATTGAGTGTTATAGCATTGTTGGCCAATACCATGTTTACTATCTCCCTCTCTTGCTGTTCTGTGAACATAGGAGGCCTTCCCCCTTGTCGTTCCTGACCCTCAATCCTATGTAGAAAAAAAAAAAAAACATTATAAGATAGTACAGTAATTTCACAGGAAAAGGTCAAAGATGTGCTGATAGTGCATAGAATAGAATACAGTACTGTAAGCAGTTGCAGATGTTTTTGATATTATGATATTTTTACAATACCTATTTTCCAGTCAAAATGTTCTTACATAATCACACTTGCCACTGTGTATCAGCTTAGATATGGCTGTACTCGCAGTCCAGCCTCCCTCAGTGTCAGGCCGTGGTTGACAACGTGGTCAACCAGTGTTGCGCAGATCTCATTTGTCAGATTCGGTCCTCTATGAGCACCTTCTTGTCTTCCTCTTCCTCTTCCTCTTCCTCTTCCTCCTCTTCCTCCTCTTCCTCCTCTTCCTCCTCTTCCTCTTCCTCTTCCTCCTCTTCCTCCTCGTTCTCCTCCTCGTTCTCCTCCTCGTTCTCCTCCTCGTCTTACTCTTTCTCTGACTCTTTCCATTGTGCTTGAAGACCGATGAACTCACCTGCTGCTTTTTATAGTGCTTATACACCTGATTGGTGTGTCTACAATTAAGCAAACAAGTGTTTGCACACCTGATGACTGTGTTGAACCAATTGGTTGGACGGTGCGGTAATTTGACAGTCAGTGCTTTGGTATTGCAAGGAAGTGACTTCATGATAGATTTTTGTGTGTAATGTATGTTAAGTGTGTTTAGTGTTTTGCAAATCACTGTGTGTAGAGTTTTGCAACAAGTGTGAGTTGTGCAAATATGGGCTGATGTTTTGCTTCTTGAGTGTAAGGTTTTGCTTATAGTGTACTACTTTTAATTTTAGTGTGTAAGCAATCCAAAAAAACTATAAATGATATAACAGTATATTTGAAAATAAACTAGGGCTGTCAAAAGATTAATCGCGATTAATCGCATCCAAAATAAAAGTTTGTGTTTACATAATATATGTGTGTGTACTCTGTGAATTATTATTTATATATAAATGCACACACATTCATGTATATATTTAAGAAATATTTGCATGTATATACTGTATATACATTTATATAATCTATAATATATATAGATATAAATGTTCTATATATAAAAATAATATTTTTTTCTTAAATATATACATGCTTGTGTGTGTATTTATATATAAATAATAATTAAAAATGTATAAATATTGAAAAATATGTGATTTACTAATATATTGTAATGTATGTAATTTTATATCCAGTAATACACTCTAAAAAAAATGGCACCAAAAATGGTTCTTGGCTCGTAATCATAGGGGAACCTTTTTAAGTGCTATATAGCACCAATTTTGGTGCTTCAGTGGTTCTTCAGCGGTTCTTCAGAGGTTCTTGACCGGTTCTTTGACTAAGGTGCTATATAGCACTGCTACCATACAGTATACAGAACATGTTAAGATATGGTGCTATATAGCACCAAAAGTGGTTCCTCTATGATTGCGACGAATAACCATTTTTGGTGCCATATAGAATCTTTTTTTTTAGAGTGTACATTTTTATAAAAAGTGTGATCAGATATGGTCCTGCATGTGTATAATATATTGCAGATATATTTACTCATGCAGTATAAACACACATATATAAAGAAATATATAATATAATATATTTCTTATATTTATATTTATTTACATTATAAATGTTTCATATTTTCAAGCTAGTTAACAAAAGCACAAGCACACCTGCATGTACTAAAGTATTTAGCAAAGACACTATCACTATCACCTATAACCACAGGCTCTTCACAATGGTAACCCCAAAATCTCAGACACACCAGAAACCCTTTTAAATTCCAAAATATTAGAACATTAAACACTAACAGATCTCCCCCTATATTAATATTGAACAAATCATGTAAAATGACACTTAATTTTAAGATTTACTCTCCTTTAACCTCTTAACTATCACCGTCCCGCTGGCGGGACACCTGGCACTCTTTTTTTGAATCGCCTTTTTTTCGTATCATATATTTTAGTAATTATCATAAATTAGGTATCATTCAAAAGCTTACAAACTCAAAATTCATCCTGTGAAAACAGTTTTGAAATTGGGCGTTGCGTTACCATGGAAATGCTACTTTAAATTCTTCTAGCGGGCTCCTCCCCCTAATGGGTGGTGTCATGTTTCGTATTACAACATTTATTTGAACTACTTTATAATCAAAATCTCTTCTAATCTTGACAAAACACATATCGTCGGAAAGGTCTGAGTCTCAAGGTTCCATATTTGGTGACTGTTTTGTGATGGAAGTGACATTTGGACAGAAATTTACAGGAAAATGCATCAAAAAAACAATGGAATTTCAATGACACCTGGGGGCAATTTTTGGTATAGCGCCTAAACAAAATCTCATGGGGACTTAAATTTTTGTGATATCAACTTCAAATTTGGAACACAACTTGGTTAGACATGTGGCTTTGATTTTATAGTAATTTTAGATTAAAACATTTTTTTAAAATATATATTTTATATAAAATAAAAAATATTTAGTACAGTATTTTTTATTTAAAGTAAATTTAAACTTCCATAACTTTTTCATAATTTCATATTTTGAAGTGCTTTCACTTCAGCAATAATCTACAGAGTGTCTGCTTTAAAACAATACCTTAGGTATATATTCAAAAGCACTCTTGAATTACAGCCCTTTAAGTTTGGATAGTGCATTTTCATGTGTATTCTCAAAAAGGGGGGTGACAGTTAAGGGGTTAACTGTCAGAAACAAAGCATGCTAGGAACTAGTAATTAGCTGTAACTCATTCCGGGAATGTGTGTATGCATTCACTTTTATATGGGAACCTGTTTGTGCAATGAATGTACACAATAAAGGATATAACTTTAAGTTGGCTGGTAAAGTGGATACAACTTTATGAATGTTACATGTAATGCTATTTTGTCTTGATTTCTAAATATTTGTATCAATAAATATAGCCATACATGGTCAATGCATATATGTGACCCTGGACCACAAAACCAGTCATAAGGGTTATTTTTTTTTTTTTTTAATTTAGATTTATTTATTCAATTGAAAAAATTAAGTTTAAGATTTATGCAAAATGTTTTATTAAGCTCTAGTTTTTTTTACTCATTTAAAATTCTTAATTCATATGAAAAACATGTAAGGATTATTCGATTAAATTTTATGGAATATTTTAATAACACAATAACTGCTGTCATCTTTTCCTGACTTTTTTTATTTTTATCTAGCTTCTGTACATTGGTAAAGCGCTGCCGCTAGTACTCACATTGCTGCTAGTACATTTTGCATTTATGATGCAAACCTAAAAGTTCAATGTGGTAGAGACCTGCAGCAGGGGGGATGTGGAATAAAACTCTTGTATGGACTAATGACACTCACACACACTCCAGTCAAGAGCTCTCGACACCACTGAATACATAACCCAATTAATGCAACCGAGAAAAATAAGAAAAAAAATTCACCAGAAAATTCCCTCCGTCACAGGTATCTGTGTGTTTTTTGACTGCAGTTATCAAGAAGAGATTCACGGTCCATCAGCGAATATACAATAAACGCCAACAGCACACAAGAAATCTCCCTGTGGTCCTGATGTTCAGAAGATCAAGTCCTAATGATGACCTCAGGCCAGTTTCTTCAGTTATTTGTGGTGCCCTTTTGATGCTCATGTCAGTCGCATGCACAATACGACAACTGAACTAGAAATGCTTTTCCATGCCAGGCTCGTTCACACAATCTTTCCTCTTTTCTTTATCACAGTGAGCAGGCACGCCACATTCAAAGAAAGCAGAAAATTCTCTAATAGTCTTATTCCTCTCTTTAGCATGCATATTAAATATATCATGGCAGACACATCCTTTGAGCAATCCAGTCTATAACACTCTGTAAATATCACTCACACATCCCAGCTGTAGTTTTCACTCAGATATCAGTTAACTGTGTTCTAAAACCCACTCCCTGCCTCACATATAGTGTCTACATAAGCAGCTTCAGAAGTGACTGTTTTGGAGCACTCTATATAGCTAAGCAGCAACTCTGTACATCTCACAAGTATCACTTTTCATGTGAAGCACATGTGAAGCACATTATTGTGATAACACAATAATGAATTTATAGAAAGGATAACCCCATTTTAGAGGGGGTCCTGAAACACTAATACAACATTTTACAACACATACAAACAAAACAACTTTACAAATCATGCACTCCAAATATACAAAACAAACAAAGGTAGTTTAAAGTAGGTAAAGATAGCTAAGGTACAAAAATGGTTCTAAATAGTACCAAATTAGGGTTCTTTAGCTTGTAATAATAGCAGAACCCTTTTTGGTGCTAAATATAACACTTTTTATAAGGTTCCATAAAGAACCATGCTTTAAAAGTCCTAAATAGGACCTACAGTATTTATGCAACACTTGGTGTTATAAATATCCTTTTTAATAATAGTTCTTTTCATTACAGTTTTTTTACAATCGCTATGACAATTTTTTCAATACTTTTAACAAATTTGCTAAACTCTTAACGCAGTTAGCACAACATCTGTCTGTGTAGGCTATACAATTAGCATTTATTGTTGCTTTTACACAAAATGCATATAGTTAACACAAATTTAAAATGCTTGAACTTCTTTTACACACAAGCTCAACCAAGACCAAAATACTGGATTTTTACTGCCAAATTTACCAATGCTTTAACACTGTATGTCAGAACAGATAACACCATATGCTAAACCTAACCTTATAGACTAATGTCAAGGTAAACAGCTGTTGATATCGTGCATTGAAACACAAACATATCTCCTGTATTTTATTCCATTGTTACTGAGAAACAGGTGATTGAAGTTATGAAGTTATGCAAATGTATAAATCACAGCTGATTCCCGTCCAGGAATTGTTCAGGTGTTGATGTTCTTTCAATCACATGACCATATGGTATACAGTAAAAGAGGACATCTTTGGGCTTATCTTGTGTGAAAGAAGGAACAAGCAACACAAAGAAAATAAGAAAAATGCCTGCATGAGGGAGAGGAAGATGAGTACCAGGACAAGGGAGAGGATTGGGAAGGGCCAGAATTAGGGTAACTACAGTTTTTTACAATCGCTATGACTATTTTTTTCAATACTTTTAACAAATTTCCTAAACTCTTAACACAGTTAGCACAACATCTGTCTGTGTAGGCTATACAATTAACACATTTATTGTTGCTTTTACACAAAATGCATACAGTTAACACAAATTTAAAATGCTTGAACTTCTTATACACACAAGCTCAACCAATACCAAAACAATGGATTTTCACTGCCAAATTTACCAATGCTTTAACACTGTATGTCAGAACAGATAACACTATGTTCTAAACCCTAACCTTATAGACTAAAAAAGTGAACAGCTGTTTATATTGAGAATTGAAACACAAATATATCCCCTGTATTTATTCCATAGTTACTGAGAAACAGCTGAGTGAAGTTATGCAAATATATAAATCCCAACTGATTCCCATCTAGGAATTGTTCAGGTGTTGATGTTCTTTCAATCTCATGACCATATGGTATACAGTAAAAGAGGACATCTTTGGGCTGATCTTGTGTGGAAAAGGAATATAGAGCAACACAAAGAAACTAAGAAAATGCCTTTATGATGGAGAGGAAGATGAGTACCAGGACAAAGGAGAGGAATGGGACAAGAGCAAGGGAGAGGAATGCCTGGACAAGGCCAAGGTAGAGATTGAGGAGGGTGAATGCATGGTGACATTCAAAGAAGGGCCATAATTAGGGTAACTGATGAAATAAGACCTACTATCATATACCATGTCATAAACCACAGGCTATCAGAGGGGCTGGTGAACGAGTACAGCCAAATCTCAGCCGGGACACAGTGGCATCCATTATCCAGATTTTTTTCCAGAAACCAACAGGTATGATATTGTATAAGGGCTTCTCCTTCTGCAAAGTGTAAATACTTTTACCATGTATTTCAGTGACTGTATGCCTCTGGTCTCTAATATGTAACTGTATTTTGTCCCTCTAAAGGCCCATTTATACTTCTGCGTCGAGAGTACGCCGTAGTGTACGCCGTAGGCTACGCGCGTAGCCGACGCCGTGGTGAGCATTTATACTTCTGCGCTGTTGTCTGCGTCAATGTGCAATTTCACATGCAGACGCTAGTAGGCAGTGTCCTCGGGCATGTTGGTGTAATCAAGACAACAGCCGAAGAAGAAGCTGTTTGTTGTGTAGAATGTGTGCATTCATGTCGGATTATCAGCCGCAGTGAGAGAGCGGCTTTTCTTGCAGCTTGAGTTGTTGTATCTAATACAAATTAAGCATCTCTAGTTGATTAGTAAAGTTAAATAAGGCGATCTGGCGCTGGAATGCGTTTGTGAAATCATGCAGAGCTCGTGGCCGCTGTTTTCAATAGCGGTGGCTCGAGCAATCGATTGCTGTTGCGGAGACTTCATTCACGAAATGTACCCTAATGTGTCCTTGTTCTTGATATGCAATCACTGATTAACATCTTTGGTTTTAATGAGAAAATAAATAAACTATACTCAGCGGATCTATGTATTTATTTACTACCATAAAGAATCGCTGGACTGCAAAATATTGTGTGATAGCAGACGTAAGGAACTATCATCCCATTTCTGGACACACACACACACACACACACACTCCTATCGCAGATTTTTTATTTATTTATTGCCTTGAGGGAAGGGTTCTGGCAGACCAATCACAGCGCTTGCGGTCCGCGTAGAATTGACGCGTTGTTACATTTTTGGAGAGGTGTGCGTCAGGCTACGGCATAGGGTACGGCGTATCCAACGCGTCTATGCGTAGGGTACACCCTACCCTCTGCGTGCACTCGACGCAGAAGTATAAAGGCCCATTTATACTTCTGCGTCGAGAGTACGCCGTAGTGTACGCCGTAGGCTACGCGCGTAGCCGACGCCGTCGTGAGCATTTATACTTCTGCGCTGTTGTCTGCGTCAATGTGCAATTACACATGCAGACGCTAGTAGGCAGTGTCCTCGGGCATGTTGGTGTAATCAAGACAACAGCCGAAGAAGAAGCAGTTTGTTGTGTAGAATGTGTGCATTCATGTCGGATTATTAGCAGCAGTGAGAGAGCGGCTTTTCTTGCAGCTTGAGTTGTTGTATCTAATACAAATTAAGCATCTCTAGTTGATTAGTAAAGTTAAATAAGGCGATCTGGCGATGCGTTTGTGAAATCATGCAGAGCTCGTGGCCGCTGTTTTCAATAGCGGTGGCTCGAGCAATCGATTGCTGTTGCAGAGACTTCATTCACGAAATGTACCCTAATGTGTCCTTGTTCTTGATATGCAATCACTGATTAACATCTTTGGTTTTAATGAGAAAATAAATAAACTATACTCAGCGGATCTATGTATTTATTTACTACCATAAAGAATCGCTGGACTGCAAAATATTGAGTTATACCAGACGTAAGGAACCATACCTGTCAAGTATCCCGTTTTGGCCGGGAAAGTCCCGTATTTTACCCTTCTTTCCCGCCGTCCTCCCGTATTAGTATTTTCCTGTAAATCTCCCGTATTTTAACCTGCGTTATTAAAAAACAATAATACCGGAGTAAAAAAACAAAAACATTTCCAATCTGAGCTCTGTAACTAGCCTCGCGATAACTGCCATCTGCAGTAGCCTACAGTATAGGTGTCAGTTGTCGCGAGGCTAGTGTGTGAGGTCAGATGACGAGTGACAATGCAGGAAAAAAACAAAACAGACGGATGATGGACGTAACGATAGAGACGGATTAAGGCACTCCTGCCAAAACAAAACAAAAAAAACCCTCGTGTAAATACCGTGCTCAATGGGACAGCGAATTTAATTATAAAATGTAAGTGACTTAATGTTAATTAATTGTTTATGGAACTGGCGTATGAAATCAGTGTCATTTCCAGTCGTGATGGTATTCTGGAAAACAACACTCTTGTTAGTGTAATGTTGCTTAACTGTATCATATGTTATAAATATAATAACTACACCATTTTAACCGTGTATGTTAACTGAGTTTCTGTGTGTGAGCGCCGCTCATTTGTTTTCGATTTTCTCTTCGAGAGGCTGCGCGAGCTTCAACCACTCAACATTGTTGTCAGTTCGTTTGATATTATTATCCACTATCGATCGCCACTTACACTAACTGAATGCAGAATCATTATTGCACTTTGGTGATTCCCTAGTTATTTTTTTGTTTTGACATTTTAATCAGGATACTTGTCTGTTGGTCAAGTAAAATTATTTTTCACTTGCCCCTTCAAAAAATCCACTTGTCCCGGTGTTCTGACGATTTGTCCTACCTTGTCAGATTTTGCTATACCTCCCATTAAAACAGTAGGTAGCACGATTCGACAGCAAAAAATGCTGCCTATCAGATTGTGCTACCAGCATCATATTCATCTGATTTGAGGCTTTATTAATATCCATACCTACTCCTACCCTGAACCTACCCTTAAAACTATGTAAATATTTTAAATAAATAAATATTAAATATGGATGTAAAATGCTACTTATCAGATTGTGCTACCAGAATCATATTAATGTGAGTTGCTTTATTAATATCCATACCTACCCCTATCCCTACCATAAACCTACCCTTAAAATGTAAATATAAAAAATATTGATGTGGGCATGCGCAGTAAGCCTTGGTAGGACAATCTGACGGGTAGGATGAAATGTCAGGACACCGGACAAGCGTACAAGCGTTCATGTCGAGCCCTGCCCATAGCAATGCAAGTTCAGAAAGGGTATTTAGCATGGTAAGAAAGATTGTTACAGAGAATAGGATGACATTAGACAACAGAACTGTTTGTGCTCTACGCTCATGTAAAATGAACCACTCTGGCCCAGCCCACAAATACACTCCTTCCAAAACAGTCTTAAAGAATGCAAAGTCTGCAACAAATGTGTACAATAACTCACTAAAAGAGTAAAGAAAAGTTGTGTGAAATGAAAAGAAAAGAAAAACTGAAAAGAAAAGCAATATGAAATGAAAAGAATGTGTGGAATGAAAATAAAATCTAAAGACAAGCAATTTTAAATGAACAGAAAATATGCAAATAAGCCTTTAAATAAATGCTCATTATATATACCCTTTTGTGTTTTCATTTGGGCTATAACACCTGTCTTAAAATGTAAGGGATACTGGAGCTTGGTTGGGGTGGTGGGACTGCTTGCGGTGGGCGCCGAAAAATTTCCCTTATTTTCAAATCCAAAACTTGACAGGTATGTAAGGAACTATCATCCAATTTCTGGACACACACACTCCTATCGCAGCTTTTTTATTTATTTATTGACCTGAGGGAAGGGTTCTGGCAGACCAATCACAGCGCTTGCGGTCCGCGTAGAATTGACGCGTTGTTACATTTTTGGAGAGGTGCGCGTCAGGGTACGGCGTAGGGCACGGCGTATCCAACGCGTCTATGCGTAGGGTACGCCGTACCCTCTGCGTGCACTCGACGCAGAAGTATAAATTGGCCTTAAATTGGCCTTAAGGATTCAACATCTACCTCCCTCAGGGGGCAGAGGAAAGCTCCTAAATGAAGAACAGGAACTTGCTATTGTCAACATGGTGATTGCTGATAATGAAATAAAACTGAAGGGCATTCTATAAAACTACCCTGAGATGGGTTATTCATTTTTTTGTATTGAATTTCTGCAGCAAAAGAAACAAAATGCATGCATTTACTAAAACCAACAAAACACAAATGTGGAGAGTCTTCAAACGACACACAATCTATGATCAATAAAATATACAGTCTATTGTATAAGGGCAGACCTGACACAAAAAATAATGCAGTTTCTGTAATTCCATCTAGTGTTAGTGTTTTTATAACATTGTGCTATGATTGACTAAATGTTTCTGTTGGAAGAGAACATGTGTTAGTGTATTGTTGTTGTGTGTTATTTTATTTAGAAAATAAGTGTTAGAGTCTAGTTTACAATGTGTGATTTTGAACATGAAATTAACCGTTTTACCAATTGTGTGTGGTAGGTGTGGTGGTGCGTTAAGAGTTTAGGAAATTTGTTAAAAGTGTTGAAAAAATTGTCATAGCGATTGTAAAAAAAACTGTCTGATCTCACAGAATTCTGTGAAATGAACACGAGCTCCTTAACTCAAAATCCGTGGCAGTGTCACGGAATCGCCGAAAATTCCGTGATGGGTTCACTGAAGTGATGCCTATGTAAGTCAATGACAGTATACAGACGCATTGGGCATGGTTATCATGAAACTATGATTTTTGCCATTATGACATGGAGGGCCCTATTTTAACGATCTGAAACGCAAGTGTCAAAGCGCGAAGCGCAAGTAACTTTGTGGGCGGGTCTCGGCGCTGTTGCTATTTTCCCGGCGGGATAAATGGCTCTTGCGCCAGGCGCAAATCTAAAATGGGTTGGTCTGAAGTAGCTTCATTATTCATAGGTGTGGTTTGGGCGTAACGTGAATAAACCAATCCGAGCGTCATCCAACATTCCCTTTAAAAGCAGGTGCGCAAGTTCCATTATGGATTGCTATTATTATGGCGTATTTACCAGGCGCACGCCAGGAGCGGTTCACAGCCGAGGAGACTGATGTTCTTGTAAGAGCAGTGAAAGACAGAGAAGTGAAGTTGTAATGTTGTACATTATGGTAAAGGTGATTTCACAGTCATTTTTTTTTTCAGTCTTTCAGTTTTTTCAGTTTTTCAGTCGATTTTTTTTCCTGGTTCTTGACGGACAAACCAATTTGTCAGATGTCCTTATATACATATATGTCTTGCCACAATTGGGCAAACAGGTCTTATCCTTAATTATTACAATTAGCCTGAATCATTTGTAAGCTAGATTTATGCCTATTTTTTAACATCTTCGTGGCACACCACAATGATTTCCGTCATCTCATGTGTTAATATTTTTTTAGTGTAACAATTTATGATTTGCAAAAATAACTGTTGCATCTGTGTAGATTACATGAGCAAAGTGTATGCGCGTTGTGCACGCTATACATTATGGTCAAGCATGCGCCCTTAAAATAGCATAATGAACAACGCGCAACGCGCCACTGACTTTAGACTAGTTTTTTTCTGGTCAGTGGCGCAATTGTTTAATGGAACAGCAAAATAGCACCAGGGATTGTTTGCGCCGGAACACGCCTCCTTTTTTGCGCTGAACCGCCCAGGGAGCGCAAGTTCATTCACTAGTTTAGCAACGTGCTTCTGTGGAGGGAAAAGCGCGCTTTGCAAAATTGGAATGACACATGCGTCGGTGTACAAAGTCAATTGCGCTGGGTGCAAGATAGGGCCCGGAGTGTGATTCTCGATTTAATCAGCCAGCATAATTTTATTTACAATTATTTTCTTTTTTTTTTTTACAGTATTTAGACACGTTTTGAACACGTAACCCAATCCCTTCCCTAAACCTACCCATTTGTGTATTATAAAAAACAGGATATAACAGGCAGATACGAATGCAGGCACAATTTATTCAAAAAATACAAATATTCCAAGTGTTCCGAGGCCAAACGATTAATTTGTGTGAAGAAAATCCCCAAAAGCGATCAGCAGCGTCGAGTCCATCTGCCAAAGATCAAAAATACATTTCAAATTTTACCGCCGGAAGAAACGTTGCAATCGCCTGAACGATCCAATTACTGACTGTCTGCTTGGACGCGGGCAGGCCCTTCTTAGGAGACCCGGAGCACACTAACAGTTGGTCCGATCTTCTCCACTGCGAATACTTCCGCAGATAAATTTGCAGAGCTCTGACCGGGCAGAGCAAATTAAGTCTCCCCTCTTCAGCCGACACATGAGGTGGAGAATGAAATGCCTACAGGACTGTAGGCCGTGCCACATTAGATGGCACCTTGGGCACATAGCCTGGCCTCGGATGAAGGATGGCAAACTCCAGGCAAGTCGGCGTAATCGCCAAGGCCTGAAGGTCCCCCACTCTCCTCAGAGAAGTGATAGCAAGGAGCAGCGCCACCTTAAGCGACAGAACTCGATCTGTTGCAGACTCGAGCGGTTCGAAGGGGGCCGAAGCCAATCCCTTCGAGAACCACCGCCAGATCCCAAGTTGGAACTCTGGAGCGAGTCGCAGGCCTCATCCTCCAAGTACCACAGAGGAAACGGACGACTAAAGGGTTCCTCCCCAGAGGCCCATCACTTACAGGAGCGTGGAAAGCTGCAATGGCAGCCACGTACACCTTAAGTGTGGACGGGGTAAGCCCCGCAGGGAAGCAATCTTGGAGGAACTTCAGCACTGAAGCCACTGGGCAGTTAACTGGGTCCACCTCACGCTCCCTGCACCAAGTGGAAAACACTTTCCACTTTAAGCCATACAACCTTCTCGTGGAAGGAGCCCTGGAACTGAGTATGGTCTACACCTGCTACACCTGCCGACAGGCCAGCCTCTAAGTACTGAGCCCCCTCAGGGGCCAGACCCAAATCTTCCACAGCTCTGGCTGGGGGGGAAATATTGTGCCCCCTGCCTGAGACAGCAGGTCCCTCCTCAGAGGGATCTGCCAAGGAGGACCTGCCAGCAGTGCTATGATGTCTAAGAGAACCATCCTCAGGCCGGCCAGTACGGGGCTACGAGGAGTAGACTGACACCGTCTTGCCAGACCCTCTCCAGAACTCCCGGGAGCAGAGCTATCGGGGGAAATGCATACAGATGCAGCCTCGGCCACGTCTGCACCATGGCATCCAGCCCCAGCAGAGAACCACATGCCTGAGAGAGAACCACAGAGGACAGTGGGACGTCTCTCGAGACGCAAATAGATCCACTTCCACTGGGCCGAACCTCTCCCATATGGACTTCACCACGTCTGGGTGAAGTCTCCACTCCCCGGGCCTCAGCCCCTGCCTTGACAGGATGTCTGCTCCCTGGTTCTGGTCCCCGGGAATATACATCGCCCTGAGAGATGATAATTTCCCCTTTGACCACTTGAGGATCTGATGCGCCAGTCTGCATAGAGGGCGAGACCTCAGACCCCCATGATGGTTCAGGTATATGACCACTGACATATTGTCGGAGCGCACTAGAACATGGAAAATCCTGAGATCTGTGATGAAGCTCCTCAGAGCCCTGAACACAGCCAACATCTCCAGGCAATTTATATGCCATGAATGATGATGGTCCTGCCACAGACCCTGGGTAAAGCGGCCGTCCATGACCGCGCCCCAACCAGTGATCAAGAAATCTTCCAAAGAAATCAGTCTCTCGAGACTGACCTCGGGTGTTTTTTGAATACCATTCTCGACCCCCTGAAGCGGCTGACCGGCAGGGAGAGGTCGTGGATGATTTTCGGTGTGCGGACGCCAACGCTGCCTGTCCAAAACCACTCGGGGCAGACGAGGTAGCGCGCATGCGCTGGAAACCAATGTGGCCTGAAGCGTCATTGACGGTGGGATTACCACATCGATTTCCAGAGGGCTCCGCGAATAAAACAGCCTCATCTGCTTCTTCCTGGAAGGGGCTGCCCTCAGAGGTCCTACCACAGCTTGGACCTCTTTCCCAAAGCCTTCTTCGCCTGACGGACGGTCCTCAGATCGACCTTCAGCTCAGTCGGCTTTGGGCGAGAGCGCCGACTCTGTTGCCAGGCTCCCTGAGGAGGGACTCTAGAGGCGACACTCTCTTTCTGTACCTGCCGGTACGAGGAGCTTGATGACGACGATCTTTGATCCTTCTTCCTGATGCCCGATAGATTAAGCCATAAATGTGTCTCCGTGCCCACCATAGCTTAGAGAGTTGCAGTGAGAGTTCCCTCGAAAGGGAACTATTATTTATTAAGGCCAAAATTTGCACACACACGAAAAAAGACAGAATGTGAGCCCTTTACAATGTTAAAAGGAAAAAGTGAGATAAGTTAGCATTAATGTTTTTTTGTGACTGGGTATGTTTATGCATAAAGTCATTTGAAAAAATCTTACAATATGGATCATACATTTAACATATCTATTACTTGCTTAGTGGAGAAGAGAAGATAAGTATCCTTACCTGAAAAAGAACCCTAAACTCTAACACAAAGAACCACTTCAGCATATAAAGGGTTCTTCAGGGCCATACAGTTCTAAATAGAACTGTTACGATGTGTAAAGAACCGTTGAAGAACCATCTTTTTTTAGAGTGTAGGTAGTGCTACAGTAGTATAAATGAATGAATGCATAAAATAAAAGTTACTCTTGATTCTGGTCTTACCTAGATTCATTAAGCAGGTCACAATGCATTCTAGATCTGCCCTAACCACAGAGAATACCAATGTTGCTGGTTTAAATTTTGGCCAAATTAAGATACATTAGAAGGCATCATAATTTCACCTCCTGCTTTTTGGAACAGCTTTTGTGCAGAAAGCGCAATGTCTTAACACGCCGGTATTATGCAGCAATTTGTATTTTGTTTTTATTTCTGGTTTATTTTGAATTTCCCTATTTGCTTCAACTGATGTCATTGTTTGTCTTAGAGTAGTTTTCTAGTATGTTTATGTAGGTTTTGTTGTTGTTGTTAGTTTTAGTATTTCTGGGCTGCCAAAAATTAATACTTTAACTGGATATATATATCCAGTATACAAAAAAAAAAAAAAATATATATATATATATATATATATATATAATTGTGACCGGTGGGATACTGTGTTGTATCAACCATTGGACAGACTGAATAGGTCTATTTGACCTGTGCAGTGTGTTTGTGAGTGTGTTTCTGTCTCTCTCTGTGTGTGTGTGTGTGTGTGTGTGTGTGTGTGTGTGTGTGTGTGTGTGTGTGTGTGTGTGTGTGTGTGTGTGTGTGTGGACTGGTAATCCCTACGTTATGGGGACAAAATGTCCCCACAAAGATGGCAATATCCGAAATCCTCGTCCTTGTGGGGACATTTTTAGTTCCCCATGAGGAAAACATCTTATAAATCAGACTAAGTGATGTTTTTTGAAAATATAAAAATGCAGAATGTCTCCTGTGATGGGTAGGTTTAGGGGCAGGGGCAGTGTGTGTGTGTGTGTGTGTGTGTGTGTGATGGGTAGGTTTAGTGGCAGGGGCAGTGTAGGGGGATAGAATATACAGTATGTACGGTATAAAAACCATTGCGCCTATGGAAAGTCCCCATAAAACATGAAAACCCAACGTGTGTGTGTGTGTGTGTGTGTGTGTGATGGGTAGGTTTAGGGGCAGGGGCAGGGGCAGGGGCAGTGTGTGTGTGTGTGTGTGTGTGTGTGTGTGTGTGTGTGTGTGTGTGTGTGTGTGTGTGTGTGTGTGTGTGTGTGTGTGTGTGTGATGGGTAGGTTTAGGGGCAGGGGCCGTGTAGGGGGATAGAATATACGGTATGTACGGTATAAAAACCATTGCGTGTGTGTGCATGCTTGTGAACTCTATGTCCGACTGCATTCTCCTGTCTTTCTCTTTTCCTTTTCTACACTCCATGGTACAGCTTGAAGCACTCAATGTGCAGTGGTACTTTGCATTTCTCACATGCATAGGTAGTGCGTTTCTCACAATGGCGACATCTCTGGAACGGTGCATCGTGTTAGCTAGCTAGTCTTCCTGGGGTCTGTGTGTGCCTACCTGTAATTGCGTGTGTGTGTGGTGTGTGCCTACCTGTAATTGCGTGTGTGTGTGTGTGTGTGGAAAGTTAAGTAGAATTAGTTAGCTAGCTAGTCTTTGTGTGTGTGTGTGTGTGTGTGTGTGTGTGTGTATGTGTGTGTGCGTGTGTGGACAGTTGCAGTAGGTAGGAAGTTAGGTGGCAGCAGAATTAGCTAGCAGAATTAGCTAGCTAGCTAGTCTTCCTTGGGTCCGTGTGCGTTTCTGTGTGTGTGTCTGTGTAAAATTAGGTAGAAAGTTAGATAGCAGCAGAAAGTAAGGTAGAACAGTTAGCCTATGTGTATTAGCATGTAGATACAATGGGTTATCCCACCGGTCACTATTGTTGCCGGTGACATGTTTGTGAGTTCTATGACCACATTAAACAAAGTTGAGTAATTGCAAATGCATATATCAATACTAGACACCTTAAACATGATGTGTACCAAAAATCTATGTTCCATCCTCATGTTAACATACTTTACTAATCTTTTCTTTGGGAGCTTTCTTGCTGCCATCCTCTTCTCTTAACGCAAACAGGAAGTAAACAGCTCTGGTCATGAGACAATTTACAGTAAACATGCAACACTGCACATATTTCATTGAGACCCTTTATAATTTTAATATCTGCTGGAAATGCATTGATAGATCATTCAGTAACATTTTTATAGCCTTAGAAATGAAACATTTTTTTACGGTCACTATTGTGACCGGTGGGATTAAATGATCTCATCACATATATTAATGTTATATCTAGTGCCAATTTCATGTTTAATGCAGATGGATTATAAAAGTTTCAAGTTGTTTACAGTTTTTTACAATCGCTATGACAATTTTTTAAACACTTTTAACAAATTTCCTAAACTCTTAACGCACCACCACACCTTCCACACACAATTGGCAAAGCGGTTAATTTCATGTTCAAAATCACACATTGTAATCTAAACTCTAACACTAAGTTATTTAGAGTTTAAACTTTAACACTTATTTTCTAAATAAAATAACACACTGACTAACACAACACATGTTCTCTTCCAACAGGAACATTTAGTCAATCATAGCACAATGTCATAAAAACACTAACACTAGATGGAATGACAGAAACTGCATTATTTTTTGTGTCAGGTCTGCCCTTTTATTGATTTATTTATTTTTTTGATCATAGATTGTGTGTCGTTTGAAGACTCTCCACATTTGTGTTTTGTTGGGTTTAGTAAATGCATGCATTTTGTCTCTTTTGCTGCAGAAATTCAATACAAAAAATGAATAACCCATCTCAGGGAAGTTTTATAGAATGCCCTTCAGTTTTATTTCATTATCAGCAATCACCATGTTGACAATAACATGTTCCTGTTCTTCATTTAGGAGCTTTCCTCTGCCCCCTGAGGGAGGCAGATGTTGAACCCTTAGAGGGACAAAATACAGTTACATATTAGAGACCAGATGCATACAGTCACTAAAATACATGGTAAAAGTATTTACACTTTGCCGAAGGAGAAGCCCTTATACAATATCATACTGTTGGTTTCTGGAAAGAAATCTGGATAATGGATGCCACTGTGTCCTGGCTGAGATTTGGCTGTACTCGTTCACCTAGATAGCCTGTGGTTTATGACATGGTCTACACTCTAAAAAAAAAAAGGTTCTATATTGCACCAAAAATGGTTCTTGGCTCGTAATCATAGGGGAACCTTTTTTAGTGCTATATAGCACCAATTTTGGTGCTTCAGTGGTTCTTCAGCGGTTCTTCAGAGGTTCTTCAGCGGTTCTTCAGAGGTTCTTCACCGGTTCTTTGACTAAGGTGCTATATAGCACCTCTGAAGAACCGCTGAAGAACCACTGAAGCACCAAAATTGGTGCTATATAGCACTAAAAAAGGTTCCCCTATGATTACGAGCCTTTTTTTTTAGAGTGTATGATAGTAGGTCTTATTTCATCAGTTACCCCAATTCTAGCCCTTCTTTGAATGTCACCATGCATTCACCCTCCTCAATCTCTACCTTGCCCTTGTCCAGGCATTTCTCTCCCTTGCTCTTGTCCCATTTCTCCCTTGTCCTGGTACTCATCTTCCTCTCCCTCATAAAGGCATTTTTCTGACTTTCTTTGTGTTGCTCTATATTCCTTTTCCACACAAGATCAGCCCAAAGATGTCCTCTTTTACTGTATACCAAATGGTCATGAGATTGAAAGAACATCAACACCTGAACAATTCCTAGATGGGAATCAGCTGGGATTTATATATTTGCTTAACTTCACTCAGCTGTTTCTCAGTAACAATTGTTACGACCCCATTATGGGTCATATTGTGTGGGTTTGGTTCTTCTCTGTTTTTCTTGTCTCATAGGTTGGCGTTAGAGTGAGTGACGTCATGATGACGTCATGATGACTGATTGTTTACACCTGTGCTAGAGCTGATGCCGGCAGATTAAAGCAGCTCCCTTCAGTCGGAAAGGGCGCTCTCCCCTCGTGCCATTTTTGTCGTCGTTCCAGTTATTGTTTTTTTCCCATTTTGGTCTTTTCTCTTACTTTAATGTTCTTTCTTTAAATAAATGTTATTCCTTTTTGCATATCACGCAACGTGTCATCTCCTTCTTTGTCGCGGCTTGCGAGCCGGCCGTGACAAATGGGGGCTCGTCTGCTCGTCAGTTAACTTTTGAAAACTGATTGAAAGAAAATTTGGAAGCGTTTTTCGTTGCGTTCGGTTATTTTGTAATGAATTTGGCACGTTCATTAACTGAATGTAAACCGGAAGAATTTGGTTAATGCTATTGTTTGGGATGTTTTATACGTCATTTGGAAGGAAATGCGCGTTGAGTTTATTTGTTTTGAGGACGTGTGGCTGTATCCATAGTGAGCTGTTCTATTCTGTTTCTAAGAGGTAAGTGACTTTACAAATCTTATCGTGGTGAGAATTTTGTTGGTGTTCCCTTGTTAGGTGTAGCTGCTTGGTCCCTTTTGGAACAAGTGGGTAATGTAATTTTGTTATTTTTGTGTGGTGACCGTGAGTAGAGCAGTTGTCTCGGGAGCATTGCCGTGGTATGAGTGAGTTGCCGGCGTGCCGGTTGCTTTTCTTGTACCAGCGGGAGTTGGTGCTTAAATACCCCTCGCCAGTAACCACACGAAGATTAGGGGTGAGTTAGTTAGTTGTTTTCCTATAGTTAGGGAAAGGGAATTTTGTATTTCTCCCACGTGAGGTTTGTGAATCACCAGTAATTGTAACGTGTATATTTTAGGGGAAGTATGTCTAATCTCGTAGAAGATTTTATTATTTCTCCTTCTGAAGCGTTACTTGAGTTGTTTACAAAAGATCAGTTGTTTAAAATCGCGGATCATTATGAAATCGAACTTGAGGATAAGAGATTAAAGGATAGTACAATTAGAGAAACGCTTAAAAGAAAATTGATAGAACAAGCTATATTGGTTGAAATGTCTGATACAGCTACCGCTAGTCAAATTAAACCACATGTTGGCTCTTTAACTTTTGAACAACAAGAGAAGTTATTGATGTTACAACTTGAACAGGAACGTCTAAAATTAGAAATAGAGCGTGAGAGAACTAGAAATGAACAGGCAAATATAGAACTGCAAAGATACCGTTTAGACATGATAAGAGAAGGCAGAATAAATAATGGCTCAGATAATGCTGTACATGGTGCTTCTAAAATGTTTGACACTGCGGGAAACTTACGATTAATGCCTAAATTTAATGAACGAGATCCAGATACATTTTTTACATTGTTTGAACGGATTGCGGAAGCGAGAAGTTGGCCCAGTGAGGAACGTACACTGCTCTTACAGTGCGTGCTTACTGGCAGGGCTCAGGAAGTCTATTCTGCTCTTCCACACTCAGACTGTAACAATTATGACATCGTAAAAGCAGCAGTTTTGAAATCGTACGAGTTGGTACCAGAAGCGTACAGACAAAAATTTAGAACGTTAACCAGAGGTGTTAATGTTGCTCATGTTGAATTTGCTAGAGAGCTCAGTACTGCATTCAATCGTTGGTGTATGGCATCTGAGGTAACCACGTTTGAAGAGTTGACTGACTTAATTGTGCTCGAACAGTTTAAGAACTCTGTTCCTGCTCGCATTGCAACATATATAAATGAGCAGAAAGCTGACACAGCTGCTAAAGCTGCTGAATTAGCTGATGATTATGTTTTAACGCACAAGAGTTTTGAGTTTCGGAAAAGGGACGGATATTTCGAAGATAAAGGAGATTGTATGTCGAGAAATTCATCTCTGATCTGTAATTACTGCCATGGTAGAGGGCACTGGAAAAATGAATGCCCTGTGCTTAAAAGCAAAAATAAAGGGGGAAAAGCTCCTCGCGTTAAACCAGCTGCTCTTGTGGCACCTGTGTTAAGTCTTGTGAGTTCATCTTGTGAAGGATTTCCTACGGCGGATAACCTTTTAAAAAATGGTGACTATGCACCTTTTATCACCTACGGACATGTGTCAATGGTTGGTACAGGGACAAAAGTTCCAGTTACAATATTAAGAGATACGGGAGCTTCTGAATCTTTTATATTGCAGGATGTGTTACCGTTTTCATCTTTGAGTGACACTGGTACAAGTGTTCTTGTTAGAGGAATTGGTTTGGATGTGTTGTCTGTTCCTTTACACAGAGTATCGTTGTCATCTGAGCTTGTGAGTGGTGAAGTGGTGATTGGAGTACGTCCATCATTACCCGTGGATGGGGTGGATATAATCATGGGGAATAATTTAGCTGGGGATAGGGTTTGGCCTGATACCTTTTCACCTCCTGTGGTTTTATCTGTTCCTCTTCCAGGTCCTGATGAGAGTCACAAGAACTATCCAGAAGTGTTTACTGCATGTGCGGTAACTCGTTCCATGTCCTCTACTCAGCCAAGGGTAACCTCTGACTCTGCTGTAGTCAAGCCATTCTCTTTGCCTGATGACTTTGCTGTTTCTGCTTCAGAATTGATTCAGGAGCAGAAGCTTGATTCTTCTCTCCATCAATTGTTTGAGAATGTGATGTCCTCTGATGAAATTAGGAATGTTGCTCATGGTTATTTCTTGCAGGATGGAATGTTAGTAAGGAAATGGATTCCTCATGGGAGTGATTTTGCTGGAGATCCTATCATGCAGGTGGTAGTTCCAGAGAAATATTGTTCACTGGTATTGCAGATGGCCCATGATAAACTTGCAGGTCATCTAGGGGTAAAAAAGACCTATCACAGAATCCTTCGTCATTTTTTTTGGCCAAAATTGAAGAAGGATGTGTCACAGTATATCAAGACATGTCATACTTGTCAACTAACAGGTAAACCAAATCAGAAGATTAAACCTGCCCCATTGTTTCCTATTCCTGCTGTCAGTCCGCCATTTGAGCACCTGATTATTGATTGTGTAGGCCCATTGCCTAGATCAAAGTCGGGTAGCATTTATTTGCTCACGGTGATGTGTGCCTCAACTCGATACCCTGCAGCCTATCCCCTCCGTACAATCACTGCAAAATCAGTGGTGAAAGCCTTGACTCAGTTCATTTCCATTTTTGGCATTCCGAAGATTGTGCAAAGTGATCAAGGTTCTAATTTTACTTCTCATTTATTTTCTCAGGTCTTGAAACTGCTGCACATTAAGCACAATAAAGCTAGTGCCTATCATGCCCAAAGCCAGGGAGCTTTGGAGCGTTTCCATCAAACGCTGAAGTCTTTACTGCGTTCTTATTGTACAGAGATGGAAGGTGATTGGGAACAAGGATTGCCGTGGTTGATGATATCAGCACGTGAGGTATGTCAGGAGAGTACTAGATTTAGTCCCAATGATTTGGTGTTTGGACATACAGTTCGGGGACCACTGTCTGTACTCAGAGATCAGTGGATCGAAAGTTCACCACCTAAAAACTTAATAAGTTATGTGAATGACTTTAAGCGTAGATTATATGAAGCAGGTAAGGTGGCAAAAGAACATTCGCATTCTTCGCAAAAGCGAATGAAGACTATTTTCGATCGACGAACTGAGGAACGAAAATTCATGCCTGGAGATCAGGTATTGGCTCTATTACCAGTGGAGGGATCGCCCTTCAAAGCTCAGTTTATAGGTCCGAATGTAGTCGAGAAACAAGTTACTGACTTAAACTATCTGATTGCCACTCCAGAGAGAAGAAAGTCCACCCAGTTGTGTCATGTTAATTTGTTGAAGCCCTATTATTGCTGTTCCCACAAGACGTTAGACGATGAGGTGAAACCTACATTAGTAGTTGAGACAATTTCGCCTATTATTATGGGGGAGGGAATGGATGAAGGAGTTTCTTTTCCAGAGGATACAGTATTGTTAGGACGTCTAAAAAATTCAGAGACCCTTCAAAATTTGCATAAAATATTGTCCCATTTGCCTGTTAATAAATGTAGTGATTTGATTGACATTATTAATCATCATGTTTCTTTATTTGGTGATGTACCTTCGCGTACACACTGGTTGGAACACGATATTGATGTTGGGGATGCGGAGCCCATTCGCCAACATTTTTATCGGGTGTCCCCAAATAAACTTGTACATCTTAATGCTGAACTTCAGTATATGCTGGATCATGATATTGCACGACCTTCATTTTCCAGTTGGGCTTCTCCCTGTTTACTAGTCAATAAACCTGATGGAACTTATCGGTTTTGCACAGACTACCGTAAAATAAATAAAGTAACACAACCAGACTCCTTCCCTTTGCCTCGTATCGAGGATTGTGATGATCGCGTTGGGTCAGCGAAATTTGTAAGCAAGTTCGATCTGCTTAAAGGCTATTGGCAAGTTCCGTTGACCAAAAGAGCTCGAGATTTCTACTTTTATTACATCTGAGGGGTTATTCTCTTATAACGTTATGAGTTTTGGCCTTAGAAATGCACCTGCAACGTTTCAGCGACTTATGAATAAGGTTGTTTTTGGGTTGAAAGGAGTTGCTGTTTGTGGCGAGGGGGGCGTGGTTTAGCGAAGTCTGTGACGGGAGAGAGAGTCAGAGGACGAGCGGCACATAAGTGGATCAGACACAAATGATGAACACCTGTCTCTTGTTGCAGTAATTGGCGTGGAGAGAGGATATAGGCCGGGAGGAAATGAGAGAGAGAGAGAGAGAGGCTGAAAAGCAACAGACGGAGCTGGGACTCGAGACACCCGTAGACGCAGAGAGGAACTGCCCAAACCGACGATTTAAGAGAGTTATTTGTTTATGTTGCTTTGTGCGATGTGCACACTGTTTTGGCTAAGGCCTTAAGAGAATAAAGAGTACTTACGAGTTCCAGCCAGCCGACCCCTGTGTCTTCTTCCTTCCCTCCCCACGAACATTACAACACTGTTTATTTAGATGATGTAGTGGTCTTCAGTGATTCATGGGAGCAGCACTTGAAGCATATCGCAGACTTGTTCTCTCGTTTTGAAGAGGCTGGCTTGACCGTCAATCTGGCTAAGTGCGAGTTCGCCAAGGCCACTGTGACGTATTTAGGTAAGGTGGTTGGACAAGGATGTGTGCGACCAGTTCGGGCCAAGGTTGAGGCCATTGATCAGTTTCCTTCGCCTACTACTAAGAAGGAATTAATGCGTTTTTTGGGGTTGGTAGGTTACTACCGGGGGTTTTGTAGGAATTTTTCTACCGTGGTAGCCCCGCTCACTGACCTGTTGAAAGCGAAAGCCGCTTTTGTTTGGTCGTCTGTCTGTCAAGAAGCTTTCGAGGCAGCTAAATCACTGCTTACTTCCACTCCCGCGTTAGCAGCGCCTCGTTTTGATCGTTCTTTTCAGTTGTGTGTAGATGCTAGCAACGTGGGTGCTGGAGCTGTATTGTTACAGGCTGATGAGGAAGAAATTTACCGTCCAGTTAGCTACTTCTCAAAAAAATTTAATTCATATCAGTTGAATTATTCTGTGGTTGAGAAGGAGGCATTAGCGTTGATTTGGGCTTTGCACCACTTTGAGGTGTACGTAGGATCCGTGTCAGGCCCATTGGTTGTGTATACGGACCACAATCCGCTCGTCTATTTACATTCTTTGCGGTGCCCTAACCAACGACTGACGCGGTGGTGTCTTTTCTTGCAGTCATACGCACTTGACATCCGGCATATCAAGGGGACTGACAATGTGGTAGCTGACGCATTGTCTAGAGCTCCTTGTTCCTTTTAACTGATTGACTAACTATGCTTTGTTTTGCTCTACTTGTCATCTTAAATTGCTTCCGTGGTTGCTGAGGATATTGGAGAGTATTACAGAGTGGTGGGTCTTTCTAGTTTTGGGAGTTGTCCGGTGATGGGTTTCATAAAATGTTTACCCTTTTTCTATGTGGGGGGGTGTTACGACCCCATTATGGGTCATATTGTGTGGGTTTGGTTCTTCTCTGTTTTTCTTGTCTCATAGGTTGGCGTTAGAGTGAGTGACGTCATGATGACTGATTGTTTACACCTGTGCTAGAGCTGATGCCGGCAGATTAAAGCAGCTCCCTTCAGTCGGAAAGGGCGTTCGTGCCATTTGTCGTCGTTCCAGTTATTGTTTTGTTTCCGTTTTGGTCTTTTCTCTTACTTTAATGTTCTTACTTTAAATAAATATTATTCCTTTTTGCATATCACGCAACGTGTCATCTAAGGAGAGCCGGCTGTGACACAATGGAATAAAATACAGGGGATATATTTGTGTTTCAATTCTCAATATAAACAGCTGTTTACCTTGACTTTAGTCTATAAGGTTAGGGTTTAGAACATGGTGTTATCTGTTCTGACATACAGTGTTAAAGCATTGGTAAATTTGGCAGCGAAAATCCATTGTTTTGGTATTGGTTGAGCTTGTGTGTATAAGAAGTTCAAGCATTTTAAATTTGTGTTAACTGTATGCATTTTGAGTAAAAGCAACAATAAATGTGTTAATTGTATAGCCTACACAGACAGATGTTGTGCTAACTGCGTTAAGAGTTTAGGAAATTTGTTAAAAGTATTGAAAAAATTGTCATAGCGATTGTAAAAAACTGTAATATACTGTGCATCAAAAACTAAAATCAAAGTGAATTTGTGGACATTTTTATTTCATTGTAATTCATTTGTCATGAAAGGGTATGATTTGGTTAAAAACAAATCTGAAGCCTGTTAACCCATTGTCTTGTGTCAGGGCCGATACATTTACTCCCCATAATGCCCTTGCTTACATCAGAACTTGAACTGACATAGTAGCGATGCATACAAATATGAGATTGTATATATTCCAACGCAGTGTAATGCTGCAGCTTTCACATTTGAGTAATCTAGACATGAATAATAAATTAGCCTTCAGGTTTATGTATTTTTTCCCTGATATGAGCTGTGTTATTTATAGCTTCATCTTTATTACAAGCTTAAAAATATGATAAAATATTGTGACATTTTGATGGTGGAAGGGGCTGGTGCAGGCCAAACAAACATTTGCTTAATCAATCACTGAATTTCAGCATCAGGCTGTACCTCCTACAGCGCAGCTGCACGCGCACACACACCAGGCTCGTCCTGCCAGACTCTGAAACACGGTTTTATCTTTGCATTTATTTACACCAATGTTTAATGGAGGATTATTGCGGAGAGAGGAGGTTTTATGTTGCTGCATTGTTTTGTTTGAGTGACCTTGAATGCACGGGCCAAAGGCACTGAAGTAAACAAAAAAAAATCATTTAAACAGTTTATAGTTGAAACAGAGAAAAAAATGGCTAATTGAACAGCTGCAGTCTGATGAAATGCCACTCCATATGCCAAAGAAAAAAAAAAAAGAAGCTATTTCTGTGCATCTTACAGAAGAAGAGAGTGCGAAAAGCTCTCATTTAATCAACTAACATTGATATTACTTCTGGCAATTAGAGGCATGCTGATAATGATATGAGTTTTCAGCTGTAAATAATTATGCTGCCTCCAGGCCATGCTTTTCTTCCTCACTGTATCTATAAACAATAATCAAACCACCAGGCGAAAGTTGAGGGCTTTTGTTTGCTGCCGTGCTGCAGTTTGGGGAAAAACATCAGTGCAGCCCCCTGGTGTTGCCCTTGGCGGCTCTGACCTTCAGGAGCCTGGTGCTGGCAGCACGGGGAGCTAATGTATCGGCCTATCGATCCCTACACTTCCACTTCAAACGGACTGTGTGCGTGCACGCTTATTTAGCCCGAGAGCAGGGTGGGACACAAAACACTCCTGTGGCCTAATACTGCGAAAGACACACAGACGGACTGAAGACTGCACTTTCACTGGTGCGATCTGAAATTTAATAATGGGAGAGATGCATGTGGACCTCACGCAGCTCTGTTTTAATTGTTTAGCGGATACAGTCTCAAACCTATTGGTGTCACAGTCAGCATTTGGGTTTGGCTAATTATGGCACATGCATTAGCGTCTGTCTCACATTTTTTCATTTGTTACATCAGTCAATTAGGAACCAACAGAATCACTTAAAACAACTCATAGGGGAGAGCGGGGCACAAACGAACACTTTTTGACTTTCTCAGTTTGTGTAAATCCACTTGGGGTTCAGAGTATTTATTTTTCCCACATTAATTTCATACATGTCTAGGACAATTATCTGGTTTTGTTTCATTAATACATTGTATACTTTTTTATTTACCCCAAAAGAATGGAAGTGAAATGTGACTATATGCCCCATAGGTGGTGTACATTGTAACATTGTAACATAACTTAAAATGTTATCTAATCAAAAAAATATCCAAGACAAACAAAAATATTTTTTGTAAATAAAATACAATTATTAACCTTTTCACATAAAATAATGACATTTTTTAATAATTAAAAGTAAGCTAATTTTTAACAAAACACAGCTATACAGCAGAGTTCCAAGCATAATATTAATAAATAAATTTGAACATTGACTCTCAGTCTTTATTCACCTCTTTATCATGGTTTCTCAATAGAATTCATAAAAGTATAGAACAGAATAGCATTGTTCTAATAGGGACACACTGCGTCATCTCTGTGGGGACACAATACCCACGTTGCCATAGGAGCCAGATGCCCGTCCATGTGAACATTGTGCACTAAGACGCGACCACCTGTGCCCCCGGTGTAGAGCTAAGGTCAAGCTCCTCGAAGAGCGCTCAGCGGGAGATCATCCACTGCATGAAAAGTGGGATTTTCGTCAGTATGTGGCACTGTAGATTGCCGTGAAACTTCAGGTTTACGACTGTGCACGGCAATTTGCAGGCAACACCGAAAACTGCCGTAAATTGTCGGAAATTGATGTGGGCCTTGCTTGGCAGTTGTCCCCCCATGACCCCCCCTCCCCTTAATTCTAGGGGAGGCTTTATCATGTAAATTAACATGCTGTGAGCTACACAAATGCAAATCAGAGTAGCAGCAGGGGGAGTTTTATCTAGGTTCTGAATTTTTTTGACTAAAACAAGTTTAAAGTTTAAGTTAAATTGTTAACTTAAATTTAAGTTAAATGTACTCGTTTTAGTTCACATTACTAAATTTTTAGGGCAACCAGTTTGCTCCAATTTTTTAAGTAGATTCAACTTGTCCGGGCTCACAGTGTAGATTAATTACTCTGTATGTCATTAGCAATAACCAATGTTATGTAAAAAAAGGACAGCAGTTCATGTCTTCAACCTTTAGAGAGGTTATGTGATGCAACAAGACAATGAACCAAAGCACACAAATAAATCAAGTAAAGCATACAGTTTACATACCAAAATTAATTTTTCCACCCTGCACTGTGAATGATTTTTTAAATGGCTATTAATCATAAATGTGAAAAGTACAAGTTTGTGTGTTTATAGTTAAGTCAGATTGTGTTTTTCTGTAATTGTCATTTAAATTGAGCTCACACCACATTTTATGAATTATCAATGCAGATTTTCAAGAGGTGGTTTCCTGGACAGGGTTTAAATTATGCCAAGAGTAGGCCTTAATCTAGTTAATCGTGAGTTAAAAAATTGTTGCCTGGAGCAAAGATTAAGCACAGATTACTAACACCTGGACTATGAGTCCTGAACTAAAATAAACCGGATTCATTTACAGTTTTATCTAATTGCTTACACACAATTTCTGAAAATATGGCTCCATTTCTTGTAACTCTACACACAAAACACACAACATGCAAAACATCAGACATCGGTTGCAAAAGCAACACTTTGTGCAAAACTATTTTAACTCTTCCAAAAATGTTGTTTTTGCATATATCTAACTACACACAAATATGCACAACTGAGGAATTTTACAGTTGAACTGAAATCAACTGAACTGAATCAACACTGAAGTCACTTGAGCTGAATATTGACACTATATTGGCTTGTTAGAGCCGGTTTACAGCAGAATTTGTTTTGAACTTGTTACTGAAGCTGCTATGAAACAATATATTTTGTTGTATGCATATTCTTTGTTTTCTAAGTGATCAATTTAAGTATAAGTGTTTTCACACATGATCATTGGCTGTATGGGTCCTCAGTAAATTAATGTGGCATTTAAATGGCAAAAGTTATTCTTGTCTCTATAACTTATGGCTTCCTAAAGACACGTTTATGGGTAAATAAAATATTAATAATATAAATAAAATGAATATCAAAACATATTTTAAATATAATTAAGTCATTTTATTATAGCACTCATCAGATGTTCCTGGAAACAAAACAGAGACAGAACAGTATAAACAAACTATACAATAAACTAAACACCAAATTACAAAAACATTATTATGTGAAAGTGAATAAAGTTGTGTGTGTGTGTGTGTGTTTTTAGTTATAAATATGTGCTGTGTAAATTAGCCTATACTTTTAGAAATTATATATAGCCTAACTTTAAAAAACAAACAATAAACCATCCATCCATCCATCCATCCATCTTCTTCCGCTTATCCGGGGCCGGGTCGCGGGGGCAGCAGTCTAAGCAGAGATGCCCAGACTTCCCTCTCCCTAGACACTTCCTCCAGCTCTTCCGGGGGGACACCGAGGCGTTCCAAGGCCAGCCGGGAGACATAGTCCCTCCAGCATGTCCTTGGTCTTCCCCGGGGCCTCCTCCCGGTTGGACATGCCCGAAACACCTTCCCGGGAAGGCGTTCAGGAGGCATCCGGAACAGATGCCCGAGCCACCTCAGCTGTCCCCTCTCGATGTGGAGGAGCAGCGGCTCTACTCCGAATTCCTCCCGAGTGACTGAGCTTCTCACCCTATCTCTAAGGGAGCGCCCAGCCACCCTGCGGAGAAAGCTCATTTCGGCCGCCTGTATCCGGGATCTTGTCCTTTCGGTCATGACCCAAAGCTCATGACCATAGGTGAGAGTAGGAACGTAGATTGACCGGTAAATCGAGAGCTTCGCCTTACGGCTTAGCTCTTTCTTCACCACGACAGACCGGTACATCGACCGCATTACTGCAGAAGCTGCACAGATCCATCTGTCAATCTCCCGTTCCATCCTCCCCTCACTCGTGAACAAGACCCCTAGATACTTGAACTCCTCCACTTGGGGCAGGAACTCTCCACCAACCTGAAGTGGGCAAGCCACCCTTTTCCAACTGAGGACCATGGCCTCGGATTTGGAGGTGCTGATCCCCATCCCAGCCGCTTCACACTCGGCTGCAAACCGTCCCAGTGCATGCTGAAGGTCCTGGTTAGAAGGGGCCAACACGACAACGTCATCCGCAAAGAGCAGAGACGAAACCGTGTGGTCCCCAAACCTGACACCCTCCGGCCCTTGGCTGCGCCTAGAAATTCTGTCCATAAAAATTATGAACAGAACCGGGGACAAAGGGCAGCCCTGCCGGAGTCCAACATGCACCGGGAACAAGTCTGACTTACTGCCGGCAATGCGGACCAAACTCCTGCTTCGGTCATACAGGGACCGGACAGCCCTCAGCAAAGGACCCCGGACCCCATATTCCCCCAGCACCCTCCACAGGACGCCGCGAGGGACACAGTCGAATGCCTTCTCCAAATCCACAAAAAAAATGTGGACTAGTTGGGCAAACTCCCATGAACCCTCCAGCACCCTGTAGAGGGTATAGAGCTGGTCCAGTGTTCCACGACCAGGACGAAAACCACACTGTTCCTCCTGAATCCGAGGTTCCACTATCGGCCGAATTCTCCTCTCCAGTACCCTGGCATAGACTTTCCCGGGGAGGCTGAGAAGTGTGATCCCCCTATAGTTGGAACACACCCTCCGGTCCCCCTTTTTAAAAAGAGGAACCACCACCCCGGTCTGCCATCCCAGAGGCACTGTCCCCGACTGCCACGCGATGCTGCAGAGGCGTGTCAGCCAAGACAGCCCCACAACATCCAGAGACTTGAGGTACTCAGGGCGGATCTCATCCACCCCCGGTGCCTTGCCACCGAGGAGTTTCTTGACCACCTCGGTGACTTCAGCTTGGGTGATGGACGAGTCCTCCTCTGAGCCCCCAGCCTCTGCTTCCTCAATGGAAGACGTGACGGCGGGATTGAGGAGATCCTCGAAGTATTCCTTCCACCGTCCGACAACATCCCCAGTTGAGGTCAACAGCCGCCCATCGCCACTGTAAACAGCGTTGGTAGGGCACTGCTTCCCCCTCCTGAGGCGCCGGACGGTTTGCCAGAATCTCTTCGAGGCCAGCCGATAGTCCTTTTCCATGGCCTCACCGAACTCCTCCCAGGCCCGAGTTTTTGACTCCACAACCACCCGAGCTGCAGTCCGTTTAGCCTGCCGGTACCTGTCAGCTGCCTCAGGAGTCCCACAAGCCAGCCAGGCCCGATAGGACTCCTTCTTCAGCTTGACGGCATCCCTTACTTCCGGTGTCCACCACCGGGTTCGGGGATTGCCGCCTCGACAGGCACCGGAGACCTTGCGTCCACAGCTCCGAGCAGCCGCTTTGACAATGGAGGTGGAGAACATGGTCCACTCGGACTCAATATCTCCAGCCTCCCTCGGGATCTGGTCGAAGCTCTGCCGGAGGCAGGAGTTGAAGATCTCTCTGACAGGAGACTCGGCCAAACGTTCCCAGCAGACCCTCACAGTACGTTTGGGTCTACCGAGTCTATCCAGCTTCCTCCCCCGCCATCGGATCCAACTCACCACCAGGTGGTGATCAGTTGACAGCTCCGCCCCTCTCTTCACCCGAGTGTCCAAGACATACGGCCGCAGGTCAGATGAAACGACCACGAAGTCGATCATTGACCTACGACCTAGGGTGTCCTGGTGCCATGTGCACTGATGGACACCCTTATGCTTGAACATGGTGTTCGTTATGGACAAACTGTAACTAGCACAGAAGTCCAATAACTGAACACCACTCGGGTTCAGATCAGGGGGGCCGTTCCTCCCAATCACGCCCCTCCAGGTTTCACTGTCATTGCCCACGTGGGCGTTGAAGTTCCCCAGTAGAACGACGGAGTCCCCAGTCGGAGCACTCTCCAGCACCCCTCCCAGGGACACCAAGAAGGTCGGGTACTCTGCACTGCTGTTTGGCCCATAGGCACACACAACAGTGAGAGACCTATCCCCGAGCCGAAGCCGCAGGGAAACGACCCTCTCGTTCACCGGGGTAAACTCCAACACATGGCGGCAGAGCTGGGGGGCTATAAGCAAACCCACACCAGCCCGCCGCCTCTCACCATGGGCAACTCCAGAGTGGTGAAGAGTCCATCCCCTCTCGAGAAGTGTGGTTCCAGAGCCCAAGCCGTGCGTGGAGGTGATTCCGACTATCTCTAGTCGGAACCTCTCAACCTCACGCACAAGCTCAGGCTCTTTCCCCGCCAGCGAGGTGACATTCCATGTCCCAAGAGCTAGTTTCCGTGTCCAGGGATCGGGTCGTCTAGGCCCCCGCCTTCGACCGCTGCCCGATTCGCTTTGCACCGGCCCCTTACGGTCCCTCCCGTGAGTGGTGGGCCCACGGGAAGGTGTCCCCACGTCGCTCCTTTGGGCTGAGCCCGGCCGGACCCCGTGGGGGAAGGCCCGGCCACCAGGCGCTCGCATACGAGCCCCAACCCCAGGCCTGGCTCCAGGGTGGGGCCCCGGCTGCGCCATACCGGGCGACGTCACGGTCCTCCTTTTTTTTGGCATCATAAGGGTTTTTTAACTGCTCTTAGTCTGACTCGTCACCTAGGACCTGTTTGCCTTGGGAGACCCTACCAGGGGCATATAGCCCCGGACAACATAGCTCCTAGGGTCATTCGGGTACTCAAACCCCTCCACCACGTTAAGGTGGCAGTTCATGGAGGAGAAACAATAACCCATATAGATAAATTATAATAATTGTATAATATTAAGCATTAACTTAATATACATTGTAACATTAGGCTACTTTACTCTAGCACAGTAGTCAGTTAAGCAATTAATTAATATCTTATATTAATATATGTAGCCTAGGCTACATCTAAAGGTAAGTCTGCTTTAAAAAAAAAAATATTACACTTCGACATGTACAGAATGTGCGCGTTAAGAAACACGTACAAATGTGTCTTCTTAACATGTTAAAACTGTGCGTCGACTGTGTGTGTATGCCTGTTACACGACCAGAATGTGCGTGTCTACACATACAAAAGAAACACGTAAAAAATGTCTGCGTTGACGCGGAAAACAGGGCGTGTTGAACCGGTCACAAGTCACGCGTTTCGTATAAAGAGATTTGGCCCCGGGCGCGTTCCATATTAGAGCCCTAGTCCAATGACGTGCGAGGTCGAGGTCATGGCCATGACACGTAGAAGACGAGCTTTAAACTTTTTTGTTTTTTTTACAATTCCTATGTTTTTTGCTGCATTCCTTTTTCGTGATCAACAATGACAGGACACCGTCTTCAACTCAATCTCTGCATGGACGCAACAAACTTTTTGGACTAATTTTCAGGAGACTGTCTTCGTCTTCACAACTCTGAGGCAAACTCCAGGCGCTATGAACAAGGGCATGGGTAATGTAACGTTACGATTTAAAGAATATGCTTTTATTCAGCTGTATAAGGAAATGGATGCGTTAATAGATCCGAGCTTAAAACTGCACATTTTGTTTACACAGACTATCCTCGCCTCATAACGAAGCCGTGAGCTCTTATCTGCTTGGAGAGATTTCCGCGAGTCCAGATTTAACCGCTGATCAAGACGACATTGTGTGTAACTTAAGTATAACTTCTGTTTTTCTCATTCCTTGTTTAATTTTACCGTGACTGTTTTAATTTATACCAGTCTCATGTAATTGTTTTCCAGCTGCCTGTAAGACGTATTATGAATCGACACGCCGGAGCTTCAGATACAAACAACCTGAACTTACATCGCAGGCGGAAACTGCGAAGTTTAGCTCGGAGTCGATCAAGAAGAAAAAGGGTAAGATTTATTATATTAGATCCGTTTTTGTCAATGTGAGTATTTTTCAGGTTGCTTTATGCAAGGTTGCAAATTGTCTTTATGGATTGTATTACAGTTGCTGGAAGCGAGAGTTTGCTGGATGAGGTGGACATTTGGAAGTCCGCGACCATTGAACTCATGTTTGACGAGGAAGACGCATTGTTGACGGGGTGTCTGGATGGATTGTGCGGCCACCGCCCTCTCGCAGCCTGGAGCTCGACGAACTTTACATTACATTACGAGACATTACTGCTGCACTGTACATAGTTGTGTGTTTAACAATAAAGCTCTTTCTTTGAGTAAACAGCTGTGTTTTATAAATGAAGCCCTTTCTTTGAATGAACAGCTGTATGCTTATAAATGAAGCTCTTTCTTTGAATAAACGGCACGGTCCGTATAATTTTCCCATATTTGATGGTATGAATACTTCATAGCACAATAACATTAATATAAAACAAATTATTACAACATTAATTATATATTTATTATTATTATTGGGGTTTCCATTTATAATGAGCCAGGGGGACCAATAATGATTGGTTTGCAGTGATCTGCCAACCAATCACGAGGGATTTTTCTTTTTTAAATGTAGTGGCTTCAGCCAATAGTGAGTGAGTAAATTCAAGTCTGGCCGTTGACTCTCTGGTTTCGCTGCTATTCATATGCTAATTAGAGGCGTCGCACCTCCGCGCGGTCTCTCAGCGGGGCGGGGGGGGGGGCGCTCTACCTACGTCATGGTTCGTTTACGACAATTTGTGGCACAGAGGAACCCGACGTTCGCTGCCTCTCCTGAACTCAGTCACGTGACTTCACTTCACCCCGCACACGCATAAACATCCAGTTTAAACATTAACATCCATATACTGCCATTGCACTGCACTTTACGTTCCTATTGTTACTGTGTAACAACCTGTAATAAACCTTGCACATTATACTTCTTTATATATACATATATATATATTTTATGTTAACCACTTATTTTTAAGTCTACAGTTTATCTCACTTATCATATCCACATATTTTTTATATTTTTATTTTATCTTATTTCCAATTTTTATCTTTACTTGATTTATTTATAATCCTACTTATGTTAATACTTTTTATTCTAATTTTATTCTATTTCTATTTTAATTTCTTGTAACTGTTATTTGCACTGTCCATGGAGCGGACCTGTTTACATTTCACTGCCAGTTGTATATTGTGTATATAACTGTGTATGTGACAAATAAAACTCTTGAATCTTGAATCTTGAATCTTGCCTCTAAATTGTCGAAAACTGCCGAAAATTAGGGAGATTTCCGGGAGTATACAGGCGTTTACGGGGTCGAAAATCCCACTTTTCATGCAGTGAACGCTCTCATGGGCATGAGATCAGAATGCTCCCAGGCAACTCCCTCGAGAGCTGTCTGAGTGTGCTGCACTCCCATGCAAACGTTGTTTACTCACCATAGCTCTAACTGGATCTGAAACTGGTCACAAGATCTGGAAACTTTGGGTCTGGCCCCTGAGGGGGTCCCAGCTCATAGATTGAGACATCTCTTGTTGAGACAATTCTGAGTTCTAGAGCCCCTTCCACTATAAAGCTGTATGCCCTAAAATGGTGACTCTTTGTGTCATGGGGCAAGCAGCATCAATTGAACCCAGTCAACTGCCCAGCAGTGCTGGAATTCCTTCAAGAACGTTTGTCAACTGGGTTGACCCTGCCTACACTTAAAGTCTATGTGGCCGCCATCTTAGCTTGCCACATACCTTTAGGAAGGGTTTCTGTTGGGAGACATCCTCTAGTGTCTCAGTTCTTGCATGGTGCCAGACGGCTGAGGCCTGGGACCTAGCATTGGTCCTGGGTGTGTTAGCAGAGGCTCCATTTCAGCCTTTGGAGTCAGCTTCAGAAAAACGCTGACCCTCAAGTTGGCCTTCTTATCAGCATTAGTCACTTTTCCACTCTCGGGCTGAGGCCTGGGACTTAGCATTGATCCTGGGTGTGTTAGAAGAGGCTCCATTTCAGCCTTTGGAGTCAGTTTCAGAAAAATCGCTGACCCTCAAGTTGGCCTTCTTATCAGCATTAGTCGCTTTTCCACTCTCGGGCCAGTGCAAGCCAAGGCTTACAACATGCTGGGCAGGACCAAAATCAACCTGCGTTTCCACTGTCGGGCCAGTAGCCCCGCAGCGCTACGCTAAAACTCGCACGCAGAAGTTTTCTGTCTTTCTTGAGCATGTGCTGTTGTACACGCACCATCCGCGCAGTCTCCCAAAAATTGGGCAGCACGCGGACAGGGTGTGTGGATGTCCAGACGACCTCTTGATGGTGTAAATTAGCTGAACATTTTTTTAAATGTCTTAAATGTTGAGGTTAGCTGGTAGCCACCAGGCTACCAGCTAACCTCAACATTTAAGACATTTAAAATGTTGACATGGGAAATGAGCAGTGGTGTTGGCCCTCTCCTAACTCTGCCTTTGTTCATGACCACTCCTCAAGCCCCAGTTAGCCCGCTTTGGACCAAAGTATTCGGTGGGCCAAAAAAACCTGGCTGTTGGCCCCCGAGGAATCCTTGATAAGGCCGGATCAAGATGTCAAAATGTGTCAAAGCTATACTGCACTCTAGACCGGACTATCTCCCGAATGTTCCATCTATGGCTGGTCAGCCAGTTGTTTTTCAGGCTTTCTTCCCTCCGCCTCATGAGACACAAGAGCAAGAATGTCTGCACAGTATATCCAAGCTTTGAGGATCTACGTCCACTGCTCAGGTCTGCTTTGGTGGCTGCAATAGAGGGAATGTGGTCAAGCAGAGCATCTGGCACCTATCACTGACAGGATCTTCCTCTCCTATGAGGTATGCGGTATGACTTCACCTCTAGAGATTAGGGACCACTCCACTAGGAGTGTTGCATCTTCCAGAGCTCTTGCTTGGGGTGCACCATTGCAAGATGTTTGTGATGTGGCAGGCTGGCCCTCTCCGCACACATTATTCAGGTTCTACAGCCTGGACATGGATTCAACCAGAGGGTGTCAGGTCCTTCAGTTTTAATCTGGTTTTTCCCATGCTCACAATTGTCTTTGCAGAAACAGAGCCTTGTGGGGCAGGCATTGTCTAGTGGCGTGGCAACATTGACATTAAAGTTCCCATAGTGTCAATCCATGATGAGTCTTTGAGTTCCACTCGAAAAGGAATGCCTAAGGTTATGTGTGTAAACCGGTTCCCTGAGAGATGAACATGCCACCGGCCATGCCTGTGTGTCTTCTTCAGACAAATACAATCTGGCGACACACTGACATGACGTCTATTTATGGTTTTGGTGACATACTACACTATGTCATCACATGTCATCATTACGTGTGTAAACACATGCTTCAGACACCTGCTCAGCTGAGCATTTATAGTGTCAAGCCATGATGTGTAGTCTCACACCATACGTAACCTCAGATGTAAAAAAAAAAAAAAAAGGTATTATACCAAAATGTCATAACCATTGTTTTAGCCAGCAGAAATTGTAATTGATAATTGGATTAACACATGTGACAAGCTGCCCCAACCTAGAACTCAGTTAAACTCTTCAATATATATAATACACTCACACAAACACACACTTAATTAAACCAAAAGCTATTTTCAACAACATAAAAACAGAAAAATCGTTGTGTAGTTCTCATTAAATTGGATTATAAATGATGCATAATAAAGTTGAATACACCCACTATCAGTTCAGACATATTACACTTTCTCTCACAGCAAAAAACACAAAGTTAGAAAGTGTGGCAATTAATGAAGCTCTAAATGTACCACCTCAGGAAATTCACATCAATGAAAGACTGCATTGTTTCTTTCCTAACAGCAGTACGTGAGGTGTTGTGAGCGCTGAGGGCAGCGGACAGTGAACTTTGCTTACTAACTTCATCCGGTGTGAGAACAGACTAAGATGAAGAACATAATTAAGGGAACACATGGAAGGCTTCTTGAGGTCTACGATTAATTAGCCTTCTGTCGATATTCTCATCAATACCCGATTAACAAATGACACATTGCCCTATGAATGCGATTGATCTGCCTGCATTTCACAGCATTAATAAGCTGAAGCCTCCTAACAAACTGAAAAGCTGACAAAACAGAGGAAAGTAATTCCTCTCCAACAGCTTGTTGATCCGCTTTGACAGAAAGGCCTGTCTAATGTCAGAGAGAAACCTGCTTACACAGTTTACACAAAACTACCAAACTAAAGGTCAGTAATTCAAGTTTAATTGTCAATTATGTTACTTTTTTAGCTGGATCTACTAATTTAAAGCTGCAGTTTATTTGTGTTAAAAATTTACAAAATGTATATAATGAGTGAGTAAATCATGAATCCATTTTCCAAACCATGTTAGGGGGAGTCAAATATCTAACTATGCTGTAACATGCCAGAAGGAAAATATCAATGAAATGAAAGTATGAAATTATTGAGAATTTTTTTTATTCTTAATTTTTTTTTTCATGTTTAAATTATTAATATTAATGCATTGACAAACTATTTATCAATCCTTGATAACGTTAAATGTATTGTTAGTTAATGTTAGCTTAGGTCCATTAAATATTAAAAGATGCAACTTTTGATTGTAATAATATTTTAGTAAATGTTAACAATTACACTATATATATATATATATATATATATATATATATATATATATATATATATATATATATATATATATATATATATATATATATATAAAACAAAGATTGTTGGTGTATGTTTTAGAAGGATATACTGTTTTAGTCTTTTAAGTAGAAAAACAGTCTATTTTAAATCATTAGATAATAATTAATCATCATTATAATTTTACTATTATTAAAATTACTATTGATATTAAACCTTCATCTACCAAATCACGCCAAACAAACTCAAACATTTTGTAAAAAAAAAAAAAAAAAAAAAAAACCTTTAGACCAAAGAACATGTTTTTTGAAGATACAAATTATTATTAAGTGTTGTTGTGTATTATAAGTAATATAATATAAGTATTAGACTCACATATAATACTTTTTACTTGATGGTTATGTTAACCCTATTTTTATTTAGTCAGTAAATCTAATCTTTTGTTGAAAATGGTTGAAAATGTTTCTAAAAAGCAACATGAATACAAATAATACATTTCTAAGAACTTGACAAATGAGTTTAGATTTTTATTTTCATTATCTTTAAAGTCTCAAACTCAGAACTTCATTACCCGTCAGCACTTCAGATAAAGCAAGTTACGGCAGGTTACAAGCCTCAGTATTACCTGATATATGTTCTCTTCCATTACACACTGATTAAATAAATAGCAAACATGGACTATATGGTCTAAATTTTGACAAACGACTGCAAAGTAAGGTAAAAGGGGACTCAATATAAATTAATAGTGCCCTAGCATCCCAAGGTTTAGTCCCCTTACGCTAATGATAGTAATGAACACTTAGATGAGGGATGAACGGCCTGTCCTCCAGTCTGAGCTTTACGCAGGTTAATTAGGTAAGATAACATCATCAACCTCTTTCATTCATTCCTACACATGGAATTAATTGGATAAGCTGGGGCTAGATTCAGGTCTATATGTAATCATATGAACAATCAAGGGGAGTAATGGAAGAAAGACGCGGCCACGTCACAAGATGTCTTATTTAGATTCTCTAA
Source organism: Gobio gobio (assembly GCF_949357685.1). NCBI lineage: Eukaryota > Metazoa > Chordata > Actinopteri > Cypriniformes > Gobionidae > Gobio > Gobio gobio. Next base: position 14,432,528 of record NC_137119.1, on the reverse strand, counting down.
CAACCTGCCTAATAAGCACATGGACACTAATGGCATACTTTACAATAATGAATCAGTAAAGTGGAACAATAGCAGTGTGGCAGTGGCAGTATCTGTAAAAAAAGACATTATGGGCAGTTTGATGTGCTTATCATAATACCAAGTAATTAGTCAAAGCACAAAGTGATGAAGTGTGGTTTAATAAAACCATGTAATCTGAAAATGTCTTCAGATGGAACATCAATCAATCCATAATTTGAGTTAAAATAGGAAAGCACTTCAATTATTGTTATTGATTTGTATATTGATATTGTTAACCCTGTAATGATTTGTGGCATATCTCTGTCCCCTAAGATAATAATAATTCAAGGAAATAATAGAGTTTGACACATTATACACTCTTAAAAATTAAGGTTCCAAAAGTTTTTTTTTTTTTTTCTGCAATTAAAAAAATAATATTTAGGTTCCCCAAAGAACCTTTCATAGAACTAGTTCTTAAAATGGACTTTCAATAAAACTTTTAATCAGAAAAATTTAAATCTGTGCTACCTGAGAAAACAGAGAAAAAGTGTGTTCCCTTTCAGTCGGTCACGTTTGACGTACGTCGGTTGTACCGACGAATTGGGATCACTTCAGAGAGCCCCTATCAGCTTCGAGATTTAGAGAACGGGCCAGTGGGCCATTGGCGTGTGAGATTTGCATATCGCGCTCCGCCCTGCGCCGCGGGTATAAACAGGAAGCGAGAGCAACGCACTGACGTCATTCACTTCGGAGCCAAACGGTGTTGATGAAGAACAGACTGCCTGCTTTCAGCAAACTATTCGAGAGTCTACAGAGACAGAAGAGGACGCTTCTGATGGCGATAAGGTACCAACAACTGCTGCATTTAAAACACAACTGCTGTTCTCACAGCAACACTGTTGGTATCGTGAGGGCGTGGTTGTCAGTGAGTGCAAACACAGGCTGCACTATTCCCTGTGTGTTGCTGCGGTTGTCCCTGGGTGCTTCAGCACATCTATAAGAGCGTTTCCTCACAAAAAGAGCAACAAGGGTGTGACACTGCGTCTTTTTCAAGATGTCATTCCACCCGTGCGTTTCTGGATGCGGTCGTTCCCTCTCACCCGCTGATGGTCACAATCGCTGTCTCACGTGCCTGGGCATACAGCACGCTGAGGCAGCGTTTGTGGATAGTTCATGTTCTCACTGCGGGAACATGACTATCTCTGCGCTTAGGTCGAGACTCGCCTACCTTCGGGAAGGTGGAGTCCCCCTCCCCATACCTCGATCTAGTACTATCTCTAACCAAGATAGACCTACTTCAATGGATGGCCGGGGTGACCTGAGGATCACATTCAGGGTAAACCCGCCGAGTGTACCTTCGCAGGGCCCTGAACACTCACAAGCGTCGCAGCCGGTGGTGCTTCCGGAAGAAGCCGCTGGTCCCGCCCACGGGCGCCCAGTGGTGACTTTCGGGGCACCCGCGGATGAGCAGATGTCTATCGCTGCATCAGAGGGGGAGTTCCAGTCCTGTTCTGCCTGTACTGAAGATTCGGCTGTGGCGACGGTCGAGTCGGACCCCGAGTTGACGGCTATGCTTTCCCGGGCCGCCGAAAAGGTCAGGCTTGTGTGGCACCCTCCACCATGTCCCGAACCTTCTAGGTTGGATGATTGGTTCCTTGGGAGGCGGCGGGGGGGGGGGGGGGGGGGGTTACGCTCTGGTTCTCAGCGTCTCGCCCCAGTGCCATTCTTCCCGAAGGTGCATGAGGAGCTTACCAGGTCGTGGACGACACCTTTCAGTGCCAGAAACAGACCTGGTGGCTGCTCCCTCCTCACTACCCTTGGCAGCTGACAGGCCAAGGGTTACGAGAGAATCCCGCCAGTCGAGCGCGCCGTCGCGATGCAACTGCGTCCGGTGACCGCCTCCGAGTGGCGTGGTGACCCTCGTCTCCCGTCCAAGGCCTGTAGGTTTTCTTCCAGTCTGACTGTGAAGGCCTACAGGTCCTGCGGACAGGCCACGTCTGCCTTGCATGCCATGGCGCTGCTTCAGGTGCACCATGTATAACCCAAGATGGCGGCGCGAGTAGTTCGCAAGGCTCTGGGTCTCTCCAGATTCTGCAATTTTGCGGTATTTTTCCTGCTCATCTCGGGTCTGTTCGTTCAGAATAGTTGTGCCTTAACATCGTACACCCGTGGTGAGATTTTGGATATTGGTTTGCGAATTTCCGACAGTTTTATGGACAATCTTCGACTCCTTCCTGAGATCGCTAGGACACCCGAGGCTATGCACTCTACCCGGCCGGGCGGAAGTGCTCGCAGGCGGCGCCGAGATCGTAAACAAAGGCGGGGTATACGTGGAGGACTGAGAGCTGAGCTAAGGCTAAAGCTAAGGCTAACCCCACATCGGCTCTCTTTACCCAGTATTTTCCTTGCCAATGTACGGTCGCTAGTGAACAAAATGGAGGAGATTCGACTCAGCATCACACACAGCAAGAAACTTTTGAACTGTAACTTCCTAATCTTCACGGAAACCTGGCTAAACGGCGGAATACCGGACACCGCTATTGAGCTAGCGGGATGCCACACGCTCCGGGCGGATAGAACATTAGATGGCTCCGGTAAGACCAGAGGTGGTGGATTGTGCATTTACATTAACAAAGCCTGGTGCACAAACTCTGCTATTGTTGGGAGTCATTGTTCAGCTAACCTCGAGTTTCTCATGGTTAAATGTAGACCGTTTTATCTTCCGCGGGAGTTCACTTCCACCATTATAACTGCAGCCCATATTCCCCCGGATGCTGATGCCAAGCTTGCTATGAAAGAACTTCATGCAGCCATCTGTAAACAACAGACTGATCACCCGGAAGCTGCTTTTATTGTTGCAGTTGACTTTAATCACTCAAATTTAAAGTCAGTGCTACCCAAGTTTCACCAGCATGTTTCCTGCCACACCAGAGGAAACAAAACCTTAGACCATGTTTACACAAACATGGCTGGCGCTTACGTTGCGACACCCCTCCCCCACCTGGGACAGTCAGATCACCTTTCTTTGTTCCTCATCCCCAAATATGCACCCCTCATCAACCGTGTGAAGCTATCAGTGAAGACCATCAAGGTGTGGCCTGCGGGGGTTGATTCCACACTCCAGGAAAGGTTTCTACACACAGACTGGAGTGTGTTTGCTTCTCAAGCCACCAGTGGCGCTCACACGGACATTGACTTCTACACCTCCTCTGTATTGGATCATATCAATACCACCATTGACAGTGTTACAACCCAGAGACATATCACCACATACCCAAATCAGAAGCCATGGATGAACAGGGAAGTGCGACTCCTGCTGAAGTCACGCAATACTGCCTTCAGATCAGGAGATGCACAAGCCTACAGTACGTCCAGAGCAAACCTGAAGAGGGGGATCAAAAAGGCCAAGCACTGCTACAAGCTAAAGATAGAGGGTCACTTTTCCAACTCTGACCCTCGACGCATGTGGCAGGGCATTCAGGCCATCAGTGACTACAAACCCCCCCACTCCACCCCCGCAGCCACTGATGTCAACTTCCTGAACGAGCTAAATCACTTTTATGCTCGCTTTGAAAGAGACAACAGAGAAACTGCCACCAAGCTCAAATCCTCAGCTGACCCACCAATCACACTCTCCACCACAGATGTCTGCAAGTCACTGAGCCGGATCAGCGGGCACAAGGCTGCTGGACCAGACAACATCCCTGGTCGTGTTCTCAGGGCATGTGCGGAGCAGCTCGCTGAGGTTTTTACAGACATTTTCAACCTGTCTCTTGCCCAAGCAGCTGTACCATCATGCTTTAAACGCACTTCCATTGTGCCAGTGCCAAAACACTCTAACCCGAGGTGCCCTAATGACTACCGCCCTGTAGCACTCACACCCATCGTCATGAAGTGCTTTCAGCGGCTGGTCCTGGAACACCTAAAAGACTCTCTACCATCCACATTGGACTCACACCAGTTTGCCTACCGCAGCAATAGGAGCACAGAGGATGCCGTTTCCATGGCACTGCACTCTGTGCTCACTCACCTGGACAATAAAAACACTTACGCACGCATGCTGTTTGTTGACTTCAGCTCAGCATTCAACACTGTCATCCCAACCAAGTTAATAGCCAAACTTGGAGACCTGGGCATCAACACTTCAACGTGTAACTGGATTTTGGACTTCCTAACTGACAGACCCCAGAATGTTCGTTCAGGATTCACCTGCTCCACATCCATCACTCTTAACACTGGTGTACCACAGGGCTGTGTGCTAAGCCCGTTTCTCTACTCCCTCTTCACCGCCGACTGCAAGCCTGTGTATGGATCTAATTCTATCGTCAAGTTTGCGGACGACACAACAGTGATTGGTCTCATCAGCAACAACGATGAGACTGCCTATAGGGAGGAGATCCAGCACCTGGCCACATGGTGTACCGAAAATAACCTGCTCCTCAACACCACCAAAACGAAGGAGCTCATCGTGGACTTCGTGTCTCCAGTTTCAAATTCCTGGGGATCCACATCTCGGCGGACATGTCGTGGACGACCAACACCTCCAGCCTGGTCAAGAAGGCTCACCAGCGCCTCTTCTTCCTGAGGACACTGAGGAAGAATCAGCTCTCCTCGGCTATCCTGGTGAACTTTTATCGCTGCGCAATAGAAAGCATCCTGACCAACTGTGTCGCAGTATGGTATGGGAGCTGCTCTGTTGCGGAGCGCAAGGCACTGCAGCGGGTGGTGAAAACTGCCCAGCGCATCACAGGGACTCCACTACCTGCCATCGAGCACATCCAGAGGAAACGCTGTCTGCATCGAGCTCGCAGCATCCTCAAGGACTCCTCGCACCCAGCCCACAGACTGTTTTATCTCCTGCCCTCCGGCAGGCGTTTCAGGATCCACCGGACCAGGACCAGCAGACTAAAGAACAGTTTTTTCCCCAGAGCTGTCTCTTTACTGAACTCAAACCCCCGTTGATCCACTTCCCTCATATACTGATAACTCTCCTACCTCACATCCACCTTCACTTTGTTATTTGCACTACCGACTGTTTATTACAGTAACAACTGTTTACTTATGCATTTTGCACTACTACACCGTAACTGGATGATGCTCATTTGCACTGCCGACTGTTATTTACAGTACCAACTGTTTACATCTGTATTTTGCACCGTACTTCTAACTGTAATATGCAATCCCTTTCCACTGCACTTTTACACTTTTTTTCGGATAGCTTCTGTCCATAATTTATTGCACTACCTTAATCCACTACCATATTCCTCATTTTAGCCTAACATATCATTGTATACCTCTATCTGTAAAATTCTGTTTATAGTAATAGCCATCTGTATATATATTATATTCATAGTACATATCCACCTGTTAATTCTGTTTATAGTAATAACCATCTGTATAATATTCACTGTACATATTCACCTGTAAATTCTGTTTATAGTAATAACCATCTTTCTATTTATAGATATATTTATATATATTCAGTACATATCCATGTCCTGCACTCATGCAAACGTTGTATATCCTGCACTTGCTGCTATTGCACTTCTGGTTAGACCTAAACTGCATTTCGTTGCCTTGTACTTGTACTTGTGTAATGACAATAAAGTTGAATCTAATCTAATCTAATCTAACCAAGCCCAAGCACTCATGGACATGCACGAGGGTAGGCCTAACCCAGAGCTCCTCCGGGAGATCCGGACGGTGACGGACCTCGCTCTCCGGGAGACGAAAGTCACTGCCCGTTCCGTTGGTCAGGCAATGTCCACCTTAGTGGTCCAGGAACGGCATCTCTGGCTCAAACTGGCCGACATGAGGGAGACCGACAAGAAACGTTCCTGGACTCCCCCGTTTCATCGGCCGGGTTGTTTGGCGACGCGGTCGAGAACTTTGCCCAGCAGTTCTCGGCCGCCCGGAAGCAGACGGAGGCCATCAAACACATCCTGCCCCGGCGGTCCGCTGCTGCCTCCACCCCGCAGCCGGCCGCAGCACCTCCGTCTCCGTTGTGTACATCAACAAACAGGGAGGTCTACGCTCCCGCCGCATGTCCCAACTCGCCCGCCATCTCCTCCTGTGGAGTCAGAAGCATCTGATGTCCCTTCGTGCCATTCACATTCTGGGCCTGCTCAATCGTGCGGCCGACGAGCTGTCACGGTTGCCAGTGCTCCCCGGAGAGTGGAGACTCCACCCCCAGGTGGTCCAACTGATCTGGAGTCGCTTTGGGGCCGCACAGATTGATCTGTTTGCCACCCCCGACACGACCCACTGCCAGTTGTTTTATTCCCTGACCGAGGGAACCCTCGGCACGGATGCTCTGGCACACAGCTGGCCCCGGGGCCTACACAAATTTGCGTTTCCCCCAGTGAGCCTTCTCGCACAGACACTGTGCAAGGTTAGGGATGACGAGGAGCAGCTCCTCTTGGTAGCTCCGTACTGGCCAACAGGACTTGGTTCCCGGAACTAGTGCTCCTCACGACAGCACCTCCTTGGCCCAATCCTCTGAGGAATGACCTCCTGACTCAGAGACGAGGCACCCTGTGGCACCCGCGTCCGGACCTCAGGTAACTCCATGTCTGGTCCCTGGATGGGACGCGGAGGTTCTAGGTGACTTACCACAGGCTGTGGTAGACACCATCACTTCCGCCAGAGCCCCCTCTACGAGACGGCTATATGCGTTTAAGTGGAACCTGTTCGTCGACTGGTGCTCTTCTCACAGAGAAGACCCCCGAAAGAATTTGGTCAGATCTGTGCTCTCTTTTCTTCAAGACGGGTTGGAGCGAAGGCTGTCTCCCTCCACCCTCAAGGTGTACGTTGCCGCTATTGCCGCAAATCATGACCTGGTTAATGGTGAGTGCTTAGGCAAGCACGATCTGATCGTCAGGTTCCTGAGGGGGGCAAGGAGACTAAATCCGCCTCGTCCTCCCTCTATACCCTCTTGGGACATGACTCTGGTGCTGACCGCACTGCAGAGGGCGCCCTTCGAGCCTTTGCAGTCAGCTGAGCTGAAAATCTTGTCTCTAAAGACAATACTCCTGATTGCATTGGCCTCTGATAAGAGGGTAGGGGACCTGCAGGCATTTTCGGTTGACGAATCGTGCCTGGAATTCGTAAGGCACCGGATATGTGCCCAAGGTTCCCACTACTCCCTTTCGGGACCAAATGGTGAGCCTGCAAGCGCTGTCCTCGGAGGAGGCAGACCCAGCCCTGGCTTTTCTCTGTCCAGTTCGCGCCCTGCGCGCTATGTTAACAGAACGCAAAGCTTTAGGACCTCAGAGCTCACTCCACCAGGGGTGTAGCTTCTTCCTGGGCGCTGGCTCGTGGCGCCTCGCTGACAGACATTTGTAGAGCTGCGGGCTGGGCGACACCAAATACGCTCGCTAGGTTTTATGGCCTACGTGTAGAACCGGTTGCTTCTCGTGTGCTCGCTTCCCATAGTCAGCAACACTGAAGTGCCCGTTCTAAGTGTCGGCTTGCTGCGCCACTCCCTTCCCCATGGAACGGATACGTGCGCTTATTTTCTCCAGTCGAGTTCCCCAGGAATTGGTGAACCCTGTTGAGTCCTCCGCAACCCGTGGCAGTCGGATGTGGCGGAGCGTCCGACTCCAGGTCTGGCACTTGTATGCATTGGTGGAACTGTGTCAGGCTGGGTTCCGTATGTTGCGACCCCTACGGCGGTCCCATACGTGTATTCTCCACGGTACAGCTCCCTATGGCGAGCTTGTGTCTTTCCCTCTGCAAAGTTTCTCTGCCGTCTCAGTACAGTGTTGTTCCCCCGCCTACAACAGGCCAGGGCCACCCCTGGGACTTCCGTATGTTGCACTGCCCAAGGTCAGTCCATACGTGTATTCTCCACATGGTAACTCCCTCCGGGCATGATGTGGCTTCCGCAGCGTTCCTCCTGGCATGCTTTCCCAGCATTATCCAATAGTCTGCTGAGTGGGTCTTGCGGAACAGCAGTGTGACTCTTCCTGCGTGAATTTCCCCGCCCGCATCTGAATGGGGTCTGAGGGGCTCTCGCTGGGCGCTGGAAGTGGTAGTAACTGTGGCGTTTTCCAAAGGGATCCCAATTCGTCGGTGCAACCGACGTACGTCGAACGTGACCGACTGAAAGGGAACGTCTCGGTTACGTACGGTAACCCTCGTTCCCTGAAGGAGGGAACAGAGACGTACGTCCCGTCGCCACAGTTCCTTACCATCACTGCATGGCCGAGTCACTAGTTCGGCTCCTCAGTGAAAAACGTCAGAGCGTTGCTCTCGCTTCCTGTTTATACCCGCGGCGCGGGGCGGAGCGCGAGATCCCATTGGCCCATTCGCGAAATCTCGAAGCTGATAGGGGCTCTCTGAAGTGATCCCAATTTGTCGGTACAACCGATGTACGGGTTACCTTTCATAACCGAGATGTTCTCTAGGAAAACTTCAACACCCATAATGCACAAGGCATGTTGCTGTACAAGGCCACTGCCACCAGCCTGCTATGGATACGCTTACAGTGATGCCAACTTAGTAATTTTGTTGATAATTTTTGCACCTTTTCAGACTACCCTGGCAACTTTTTTTCCAATAAGCACCAATCCAATTTAGTTTCTGTATAGTGATTTTCACAATACATTTCAAAGCAACTTTACAGAAAAGACATGTCTACATTACAATTTAGAGGTGACTGTATCCAAGTAATGCATTTCACAAAAATACACATACAACTCATGCAGCTACACTGCAAAATGCAAAATGTTTCCTAGACATGTTTTGACATTTGATTGTGATTGAGTAAACATTGTTAATTTAAATATACTACCGACATTGTAACAATACAAAGCGGGTTGAAAATCAATGAAGAATCATATTTTCTTAATGTGAAAACTTTTTTTGAAGAACCTTTTTTCCATTACAAAGAACTTTTAGTGCAATAAAAAGGTTCTTCATGCATAAGAGTGTTAGCAAAACCCACTTGATCAAAATCAAATGATCAGATATTTATTTCAGGCCATGTGATAAATGTTTTTTTTTTTAATTAAAGAAAAAAAAAAGTCTAAATGCCCTAACTGAAGAGTCATAGAAATATATTTGCACACATAATTTCTCAGTTTCAGAAACCAGAAAAAAAAATCAATATTTCCTAAGTATCTTGTGACTAGTCTTTTTATTGTGTGTGCATGATGTGTGTGTTCTTTTTGAGGCCAAACATTTACCATGCTGTGGTGCGTCATGTACAGAAGAGCTGTGTGTTGTGTTTTGTAGCACCTATAATCCGTCACAGCAGATGTTTGGCTCCTCTGGTTGGCTTTGTGCGAAGTACATTTGTAAATTATGTATGAGGAACTTTTTTGTAAATTGTCATACTACATAATGTATGTTTACAAAGCTGCATAAAAGCTCACCTAAGATAGGAACTCATTACAATAATAGATGCAGAGAGGTAACAAAGGGCTCTTTTGCACATAAAGTCACTTTCTGATCTTCATCAATAATGAAAGATCATTTAGAATAGGCCGGATAGGCCATCTGTTACACGCACCTCTCAACTCATCAGCCAAACTAGCAAACACAACAGTTTCCCTCAAAGATCATTGTGTACAAACATATCATAAATGTATGTCATAAGGGAATGCTAAAAATTAACCTGTCCTACTATGGAGAAGGGCTGGCTTATGAATATTAATTGACTGGACACTAAAAGAAAGTTACCAAGCAACGTCAACCTAATTAATATGCATGAGGTAAGCCTTCACCGTTGTGTCCCTCATAATTTAGTGAAACCCAGGATACGTCACTGTCACCATAGTGACAGACGCTTTGCACAATGACTTTACAGGCATCAGAAATGTATGTGAGTATGACCTGAAATGTGTTCATCAACTTTGTATTACTTTTGGAAGAAAACTACTGGAAGCAAAAAAAGAAAACTTACTGAATGTGCTGTTTTAATTACAGCATAACAGCACATTAACATCTCATAATGATATTCCAGTGTTTCATACCTAACTGAGGTAAGTGTTGAGTGTTATAAGCGTGTTTGTGTGTGTGTGTGTGTGTGTGTGTGTGTGTGTGTGTGTGTGTGTGTGTGTGTGTGTGTGTGTGTGTGTGTGTGTGTGTGTGTGTGTATGTGTGTGTGTGTGTGTGTGTGTGTGTGTGTGTGTGTGTGTGTGTGTTATTGACCCTAATAATGTCTCAACATATAAGCCATATTTTGAGATGTTGTTTTTGTCTACTAAAAATTCTAGAAAAATCCTACTTTGATCTTTATTGCTCCCTGTTTTACTGTTTTAAGTCTGTCGATTACTCATATAATAGAACATCTAAAATATTACTGTATTGCTGTAACGGTCGGGTGAACCAGGAATAGGTTGAAGACTCAGAAGATCAAAATACAGACTTAAACTTTAATAATGATGCTCAGGAAAAAAACAGAAAGGCAGGGAAACATACTCTAACATAACAGTGACAAAGACTGGACGTGAGGGTGCAACTTAAGCTCTGTCCACACGGAGATGCGTTTAGCTGTATACGTAAAATTTTTTTTATTGTATCAGCAGAATTACAGCGCCATATACTGGCCTGGAATGTATACTACATTGTTGTGAATCGGTTTCAGTGGTCTCATGTGTACGCAGATATTTCTTGATACGAGGGGAAAAAAAATTGGATAGGGAAAGCTCTGGCTTCGTGTGGATGTGGCCTTAAGTAGTGAACAGAAACAAGATAATTAACTAGACACAGCTGGGACAAATGAACTATCTAGGGTAAACATGGGAAACAGACAAGTGGCGGGAAACTAAAAGAACATGTGACAGAATTAAAACACAAGAGGCTTGTTCGACTTGATGCAGCAATGCGGCGACCGATCGGCGGCTGACTTGAAGCAGTGCATGCTGGTTCGAAATTTTCGACTTGAGACAGCGCAGACGCCACGTGACAGTGACGTATGGCATTAAAGTACCGCAAGAGCGATTCGAGAGCAGTTTGCTAATACAGCCGGTGCAGCTTCTCTAGTGCGGCTGCACCAGGCTGCACAAACTCTGATGATGACACAGCTGTTCCACGATTGACCGGATCCACCGCATGACAGTGATCACATGTGTTTCGTGTTTATTCTAAAACCTTCATCTCCACTAATGCTCATGAATCACACATCTCTGAAACATCTGTGTATTTGACAAACATTGCATTTATTTAACTTCAGCTGTGTTAAAGTATGCGAATATAGCACGAGTGTCACTACGCAAAGCAGAAAGTGTCTGACTTCACGTCTACATTTTCAGCTCCTCCCCGCCTGCACACGGCTACTCTCTACGACCAGTTGCATCAAGCCGCAGCTGATGTTGAACACAATGAAAGACCAAACACACAGACAGACATGTGACAATTTTATTGTAGACTGTATAATACTGTACTGTAGAAACGTTGAAGCAGGATAACAGCAGTTCTTTCTATAACATTTTGCTGTTTTCTAATATTTGACACTTTCTTCATGCAAATAAAAAGCTCTATGAAACCGACTCACAACAATGTAGTATACATGCCAAGCCAGTATGCCATGTTCAGTCTTTGTCTAGTCACTGTAATGTTAGAGTATGTTCCCTTTCAGTCGGTCACATTCGACGTACGAATTGGGATCACTTCAGGGAGCCCCTATCAGCTTCTAGATATAGAGAACAGGCCAATGGGCCATTGGCGTGCGGGATTTGCATCTCACGCTCCTCCCTGCACTGCGGGCATAAACAGGAAGCAAGAGCAGCGCACTATTGTCATTCACTTCAGAGCTGAACGGCGTTGAAGCAAGACTGCTTTTCTAAAAGAGAGCCTATCTACAAGAGAGATACTCCAGAGAACGAGAGGGATGTATTGTGTTGGCGAAAAGGCACAATCAGCGCAACCGCATGCTCACCGCTGCATCTGTATAACAAACTGCTGTTCTCAAAGTAACTGTCGGTTCGGTGAGGGCGTTTGTCTGTTAGTGCAGACACAGGACTGTTCTTGCACAGACACTGTACAATGTCAGGGAGGTCGAAGAGCAAGTCCTGTTGGTCACTGTATTGGCCCAACCGGACTTGGTTCCTGGAACTAGTGCTCCTCGCGACAGCACCTCCTTGGCCCATTCCTCTGAGGAAGGACCTCCTGACTCAGGGACGGGGCACCCTATGGCACCTGCGTCCGGACCTCTGGAAACTCCATGTCTGGTCCCTGACGGGACGCGGAGGTTCTAGGTGGCCTACCGTAGGCTGTGGTAGACATCATCACTTCCGCTAAAGCTCCCTCTATGAGACGCCTCTATGTGTCTAAGTGGAACCTGTTCGTCGATTGGTGCTCTTTTCGCTGAGAAGTTTTCCTACAAGACGGGTTGGAGAGAAGGCTGTCTCCCTCCACACTCAAAGTTTATGTTGCCGCTATCGCTGCTAATCAAGACAAGGTAGATGGAAAGTCCTTAGTTAAGCACGATCTGATCGTCAGGTTCCTGATGGGGGCGAGGAGACTAAATCCGCCTCATCCTCCCTCTATACCCTCTTGGGACTTAACTCTGGTGCTAACTGCACTACAGAGAGCGCCCTTTGAGCCTTTGCAGTCAGCAGAGTTAAAAATTCTATCTCTGAAGGCAGTACTCCTGACTGCATTGGCCTCTATCAAGAGGGTAGGTGATCTGCAGGCATTTTCGGTCGACGAATCGTGCCTGGAATTCGGGTCTGGTAACTCTCATGTAATCCTGAGACCCCGGCCTGGATATGAGCCCAAGGTTCCCACCACACTACCTTCTGGGACCAGGTGGTGAGCCTGTAAATGCTGTCTTCGGAGGAGGCCTTCGCGCCCTGCGGGCTTACGTGGACAGAACGCAAAGCTTCAGGACCTCAGAGCAGCTCTTCGTCTGTTACAGAGGCCAGCAGAAGGGAAAGGCTGTCTCCAAGCAGAGGATGGCCCACTGGATAGTGGTTGCCATTGTCTTGGCATGTGAAACCCAAGACGAGCCCTGACCGCTCGGGTTAAGATCCCACTCCACCAGGGGTGTAGCTTCTTCCTGGGCGCTGACTCGTGGCGCCTCGCTGACAGATATTTACAGAGCTGCGGGCTGGGCGACACCTAACACGTTCGCTAGATTGTATAGCCTCCGTGTAGAGCCAGTCAGTAACACTGAAATGCCTGTTCTAAGTGTCGGCTTGCTGCGCCATTCCCTTCCCCTTGGAACAGATATGTGTGCTTATTGCTCCAGTCGAGTTCCCCAGAACGGCAAACCCTGTCGAGTCCTCCGCAACCTGTGGCAGTCGGACGTGGCGGAGCGTCCAACGCCAGGTCTAACATTCGTATGCATTGGTTGAACTTGTGTTAGGTTGGGTTCCATATGTTGTGACCCCCACGGCGGTCCCATATGTGTATTCTTCCACGGTACGGCTCCCTACGGCGAGCTTGTGTCTTTTTTTCTTTCAGCAGAGCTTCCTCTGCCGTCTCAGTGCGGTGTTGTTCCCCCGCCTTCCGGGACTTATGGGACTTCCGTATATTGTACTGCCCAAGGCCAGTCCATACGTGTATTCCCCACATGGTAACTCCCTCTGGGCATGATGTGGCTTCCGCAGAGGCCCCTCTGAGCACACTTTCCCAGCGCAATAGTCTGCTGAGTGGGTCTTGCGGAACAGTAGCAGTGACTCTCCCTGCGTGAGTTTTCCCGCCCGGAACAGACGGGGTCTGAGGGGGTCTTCGCTGGGCGCTGGAAGTGGTAGTAACTGTGGCGTTCTACCACTTCCATCACTGCATGGCCGAGTCACTAGTTCGGCTCCTCAGTGAAAAACAAAAGTGCGCTGCTCTTGCTTCCTGTTTATACCCGCGGCCTGTTCTCTATCTCGAAGCTGATAGGGGCTCCCTGAAGTGATCCCAATTCGTCGGTGACGTCCGACGTATGTCTCCGTTCCCTCCTTCAGGGTATGGTTACCATACGTAACCGAGACGTTTCTCTGCCTTTCTGTTTTTTTTTCCTGAGCATCGTTATTAAAGTTTAAGTTTGTATTTTGATAGTTATATATATACCATAGTAGTACACTCTAAAAACTAATTTGTTTAGTCTACCAACCTACCTAAAAGATGCACAAACTTATTTTACCACTAATTTGCTTAAAGGTAGGAAAGGCAATTTCAGCCAGGCATTAGCAATAGCAAGTTAGCTTTGAAAGCATAAGCTTTCACCCTCCCTTCAGAGCGTCTCCAAAGCAACGCCTCCTTTAAAACATATGAACGCAATGCACATAGCAGCGTCTGCAAAGCGTCACAAGACAAGAGACAGCGTTAAATTACTTCATGTCTTAAGGCAGATAACATTATAATAATAATGAACGTAAACAACTTTCAGAGCTCTAGTTGTAGCACCTGACTGCTGCATATTAATTTCAGCATTGATTGTGTTGACATGAATCCAAGTTTGAGGATGTGCTCGAGGGTAGAATGTCACAGGTTGCCAACTCGTCTTATGCTGCATTCACGTCATGCAGCATACGATCATTGTTTTAGTTCAGGAGGAACTGTAAAAGGCGGCTGCTGTTTCTTTGTAGTGCTCCACAACTGTCAAAGGCTGTGTCCCAATTCAAAGGCTGCATCCTTCGAAAGGCGTAAAGGTTGCACTGAGCATTGTTAAATGGGTCGGTCTAGCCTACAGAGGATTATTCATGTCATCTAGCAATTGTGACAGCTGCCTTTGACAAGCAAATACTATTGAATGAACAAACTCGTGTTAGGCGGCATACACGAATGAATATAGTATTATAATATAATTCACCTTGTGAATGCTTGACATACCAACAAGAACAGTAAAGAAGTTCTCATCTATTATAACAAAACCAATTTTAGGTAGACAACATACATTTATGGAGTCAGCTATCAGTGTTGTTGAATGGTGAATGAGAGTAAAGAGAAAGATAACTGCAGAATTTAGGGAAATTATTGATATTTAAACTGAGATTGCCCCACTTTAAAAACGTAATAAATGTATCATATCTAGACTTTCTGGAATAACTATAGTATGCAAATACAACCCCAAATCAGAAAAAGTTGGGACAGTATGGAAAACGCAAAAAAAAAAAAAAGAAGTGATTTCTAAATTTACTTTGACTTGTATTTCATTGCAGACAATATGAACAAAAAATATTTCATGTTTTGTCTGGTCAACTTCATTTCATTTGTAAATATGCATCCTTTCCTGTCATTCAGACCTGCAACACATTTAAAAAAAAGTTGGGACAGTAAAGCATTTACCACTTTGTAATGTTGCCATTCCTTTTCACAACACTTAAAAGACGTTTAGGGACTGAAGACACCAAGTGATGAAGTGTTTCAGGTGTAATTTTGTCCCATTCTTCCTGCAAACAAGTCTTAAGGTGGGCAACAGTACGGGGTCTTCGTTGTCGCATTTTGCGCTTCAAAATCCGCCACACATTCTCTATTGGAGACAGGTCGGGACTGCAGGCAGGCCAGTCAAGTACCCGTACCCTCTTCCTCCGCAGCCAGGACTTTGTAATGTGTGCAGAATGTGGTTTTGCATTGTCTTGTTGAAATATGCATGGACGTCCCTGGAAAAGATGTCTTCTTGAAGGCAGCATATTATGCTCCAAAATCTCTATGTACTTTTCAGCATTAATGGTGCCTTCACAGAAGTGCAAGTTACCTTTGCCAAGGGCACTGACACAACCCCATACCATGACAGACCCTGGCTTTTGGACTTGTTGCTGGTAACAGTCTGGATGATCCTTTTCTTCTTTGGTGCGGAGCACACGGCGTCCATTCCTCCCAAAAAATACCTCAAATACTGATTCATCTGACCACAGTACACGTTCCCACTGTGTGATGGTCCATCCCAGATGCCTCCGAGCCCAGAGAAGTCGACGGCGCTTCTGGACACTGTTAACATAGGGCTTCCTTTGGCACAGTACAGTTTTAACTGGCATTTGTGGATGTAACTACGTATTGTGGTACTTGACAAAGGTTTGCCAAAGTAGTCCTGAGCCCATGTGGTGATATCGCTTATAGATGAATGACGATTCTTGATGCAGTGCCGCCTGAGGGATCGGAGATCACGGTTGTTCAGCTTAGGCTTGCGCCCTTGTCCTTTACTCACTGAAATTCCTCCAGATTCCTTGAATCTAATTAAGTTATGCACTGTTGAATGTAAAATATCCAAATCTCTTCCTATCTTTCTTTGAGGAACATTGTTTTTAAACATTTAAATAATTTTCTCACGTATTTGTTGGCAAACTGGCGATCCTCTGCCCATCTTTGCTCCTAAAGGATTAGACCTTTCTTGGATGCTGCTTTTGTACCAAATCATAATTACAATCACCTGTTGACATCACCTGTTTCAAATCACATAATTATTTAACCATTTTACCTCATTACTAGCCCTAAATTGCTCCTGTCCCAACTTTTTTTGAAATGTGTTGCAGGTCTGAATGACAGGAAAGGATGCATATTTACAAATGACATGAAGTTTACCAGACAAAACATGAAATATTTTGTGTTCATATTATCTGCAATGAAATACAAGTCAAAGTAAATTTAGAAATCTCGTCTTTTTTTTTTTTTTTTGCATTTTCCATACTGTCCCAACTTTTTCTGATTTGGGGTTGTAGTATAAATTACTTGATTGTAGATTAGTAAAGACATCTGATATCCATCCATCAGTTGTGGATTGTGAAAAGTGAGAAGTGCATACGGAATGGGCTGTGATTGGCTTCTGCAACAAAGCTTTACATCTCAGCAGAGAGAAGTGAGTCATATCATAAGACCAAGCAATCAAAAGAGTCAATTTTGATTTCATGGCACCTTACATTCAGTACTTTAAACAAGCGAACGTTACATGAAAAGGTCTCATTGCATCTGCTTGTCGGACAAAGTAATACTGGCAGTTTGAACAGACGGCGATATCTGGACTTTTAAGGTAATCAGCTAACCTAGTTCTGTTTATGTTTTATTCGATTTACATTTCTAAGTGTTAGTGAGAAGAAGAAAAAACTTTAAGATATCATTCGGCATATCCAATGGACATCTTGAGTAAAACGGTTCTATTAAGGAAGACCCCGGCCCGGAAGTAATGCGACCTAAAGAATTGCTACTGAAGGTTGTTGCACACAACCCCCATAACCTACCATATAAATACCAATGGTAGCCTATACTATAATAATCAATGTCTTTCGCATAGGACTGTATGGCTCAATTACTTCAAAAAGCACTAGCACATAAAGTGAATTTTGTGTCCTTAAAGCTGCAGTCCATAACTTTTTTTGGGTTAAAAATTATCGAAAATAATATTGAGCAAGTACATAACCAGCCAGTGTTCAAAATGATCTCCTTACCTTAGCCCGATTCACAATGGTAAGCTTGTAATAATGTGTTATAATTTGAGTGGTACTGGTGGATTTCCATGGGAAATTCAAGCATGTCTTTGCATCATTACGTCACTTCTGTATACATAAAGAAAGAGTCCGGCTAGTAGTAATATTGCATGTGAGGATGCTGCAGGTGGCGGATCATTTATAGCCTTTTCTCACTGCAGCTGAAATAATTAGGGGTTCAAGCACGAAGTGCTGAAACCCTATTGTTATTAAACATATAATTTTGATGGCGAATTGTAATCCAGAAAGGTCCAAACGACAATCATCAGTGACAGCTGGAGATTCACCCGTAGTCAAAAGCAAAAGATTAGACTACAGAAATTAAAATCATAGTCATAACCCGAGACGTTCCCCTTCGAGGGAACTCGAACTGCGTCATCGTGATGACACTTTGGGGAACGAGTACCAACTATCCCGCACCAATCATACCCACCCCAGTGTGAAGCTGGAAACCAGGCACAACTAGGGGGCGAGCACTCTCGCGCCAGGCGTCTCAGGGAGATGCAGACTATAATAACGAATGAAGGTGTGAGGGGTGGCCTCCCAGCCGCCTCGCAGATCTTTTGCATAGAGGCTCCAGAAAGGAGGGCCACCGAGGAGGACATGCTCCTGTTAGAATGGGGCCTCACGGCTAAAGGTGAAGGCAAGTTGCGCACCCGATAAGCCATGGCTATAGCCTGGACAATCCAGTTACTGATCGTCTGCTTTGACGCAGGCAGCCCTTTCTTGGGTGAACCAAAACACACCAACAGCTGGTCTGACTTTCTCCACTGAGCAGACTTCTCCAAGTAAATCCTCAATGCCCGCACGGGGCAGAGGAGGTGAAGTCTGCTCTCTTCCGCCGTCACGTGAGGTGGAGGATGAAAAACCTGGAGAACCACTGACCGTGCCACAATAGATGGCACCTTGGGCACGTAGCCCTGACTAGGATGCAAGATGGCCTTTACCATGCCAGGGGCAAACTCCAGGCAAGTCGGCGTGATAGCCAAGGCCTGGAGGTCCCTCACTCTCCTCAAAGAAGTGATGGCAAGGAAAAAAGCCACCTTGAAGGTCAGTATTCTCGCCTCAGCCGACTCCGGCGGCTCAAAGGGGGCCTCAGCCAAACCCTCGAGCACCATCGCCAGGTCCCAGGTTGGGACCCTGGAATGAGCCGAAGGCCTCATCCTCCGAGCCCCACGGAGGAATCGTACAACCAGATAGTGCCTTCCCAACGGCCCATCACTTAGAGGTGCGTGGAAAGCCCAAATGGCAGCCACATACGCCTTAAGTGTGGACGGGGAAAGACCGGCGGAGAAGCGGTCTTGACGGAACTCCAGCACTGAAGCCACCGGGCAGATAACTGGGTTCACCTCCCGCTCTCTACGCCAAGTGGAAAACATTCCACTTCAGGCTGTACAACCTCCTGCTGGAAGGAGCTCTGGAGCTGAGTAGGGTCTCTACGACACCCGCCGACAGGCCCTCTACCAGGTACTGGGCCCCCTCAAGGGCCAGACCCAGAGACCCCACACCTCTGGCCGGGGGTAGGCTTAAATCTTGCCCTCGGCCTGAGATAGCAGGTCCGTCCTCAGAGAGAGACGCAGGTCGATGATGTCGGAGAACCATACTAAAGTGGGCCACCGGGGTGCTACTAAGAGAAGGCTGATGCCCTCCCGGCGGACACGGTCCAGTACTCCCGGGAGCAGAGTGATAGGGGAAAAAGCGTACAGACGTAGCCTCGGCCACATCTGTGCCATGGCATCCAGCCCCAGCAGGGCCGGATGAGTGAGGGAGAACCACAGCGGTCAGTGGGACGTCTCTTGAGACGCGAATAGATCCACTTCCACCAGGCCCAACCGCTCGCACATAACCTCCACCACCTCGGGGTGGAGTCGCCATTCCCCGGGCCTCAGCCCCTGCCTCGACAGGATGTCTGCTCCCTAGTTTTGGTCCCCGGGGATGTACATCGCCCTGAGGGATGACAACCTCCCCTGGGACCACAGGAGAACCTGATGCGCCAGTCTGCAAAGAGGGCGCGACCTCAGGCCCCCCTGGTGGTTTAGATGCGATACTGCCGACATATTGTCGGATCGTATCAGGACATGGTGGCCGCGGAGGTCCGGGAGAAATCTCCTCAGAGCTTTGTAGACCACCAGCATTTCCAGGCAGTTGATGTGCCAGGAAAAATGCCGGGTCTCCCACAGACCTCTGAAAAAGCGGCCTTCCATGACCGTGTCCCAACCAGTGAGGGATGCGTCTGTTGAAACGGTTTCCCGACAACATGATGCTCCCAGCACTGGCCCCCGGGACAGGAACCAAGGTCTCTTCCATATGACAAGGGAACGAAGGCATCTGCGCGTTACCCTGATCATACAGAATGAATTTCCCTTCAAGGAAAGCCCCCTGGTTCACTTCCGCATCAGGACATGGTGGCCGCGGAGGTCCGGGAGGAAGCTGCTCAGAGCTTCGTAGACCGCCAGCATTTCCAGGCAGTAGATGTGCCAGGAAGAATGCCAGGTCTCCCACAGACCTCTGAAAAAGCGGCCTTCCATGACCGTGTCCCAACCAGTGAGGGATGCGTCTGTTGAAACGGTTTCCCGGCAACATGATGCTCCCAGCACTGGCCCCCGTGACAGGAACCAAGGTCTCTTCCATATGACGAGGGAACGAAGGCATCTGTGCGTTACCCTGATCATACAGAATGGTCTTCCCCTCAAGGAAAACCTCCCTGGTTCCCAGCCACCACTGTAGGGGTCTCGTGCAGCAGGCCAAGAGGAATTCTGTTGGACGCAGCTGCTGCAAGTCCCAGCAGTCCTAAACTGCTGTACAGTGATGCCCGAATGGAGGAACCTGATAATGATACGCCTCGCCCCCGAAAGTGAACCTCAGGAATCCCCCGTGACACAGAAGGATGGAACATGGAAGTATGTGTCCTCTTTAGATCCACCGTGACAGACCAGTCCTTAGACTGGATCTGAACCACGACACTCAAGCATCTTGAATCTGAATCTCCTCGGAGAGCGATCCAAGTACCTCCGATCTAAAGTTGGACGCAACTGGCCATCCTTCTTAGGAACTATGAAGTACCGGCTGTAGGACCCGGACTCCCTGACTGGCGGAGGAATACATTCAAAGCCTCCTTAACCGACAGGGAGTGTACTTCCTGTTCCATTACCCGCACCTGCTCTGGGCCGACCACAATCCAGACCACCCCGTTAGACTTCGGGGGAGGGAACTGAACTGCGGCCTGTAACCCCGTTCTACAGTACGCAGGGCCCATGCAGATATATTCGGAGGCATAACCATGCGCCAAGATAATCTGCTAAGGGAACCAGCCTCTCGAGGCCGGCCTCGGGTGTCAACCGAGCCTCCTCCCCGACCCCCTGAAGCGGCTAACCGGCAGGGCGAAATCGAGGAAGATTTTCGGTGTGCGTACGCGTTTGCTGGACCGCCGCAGGTCTTGCTAGAGGCGGCTGGTGCAGCGCGCGTGCGCTGAGAAACGATGTGGCCCGAAACGTACTAGACGGCGGGAGCACAACATCGATTCCCAAAAGCTCCACAGGGGAGGCGACCTCGATCGCTCCTACCTGGGAGAGGGGGCCGGCCAGCAGGGGCCTCATCTAAGGGAGCAGCTCGACAGGGCCGCAACCTCCAATCTTAGATGGATATCCAGACAAGTCAAACACGCTTGGGCGACAGACTGATTAAGTATCTAACTTAACAAAGTCAGATAACATGACACTCAATTCCTCAGAATTAAATGTCATCATAATCACCCAAACCGTGCAACCTGGTCTGAATGATAGGCTGAGTAAAAAATACATCTAACTCCTCATAGTCAGATAATATTTTAATTTAATTCCTCGGAATTAAATGCAGCCATAGTAAGGTGAAAGCGAATACTGTTCGATTATATTATATACGGCTCAAAAATCACACGTTGCCTCAGCAACGCGGCTCAAGCAGTTATAATACAATTGGCCTTCCTCCCTCGAGAAGAAAGCCAAACAGTATCACATTTCACAAATACGGTGAACATGGTCTGAATAATAGGCTGAATATCTAACTCCTCAAAGTCAGATCATATTTCATTTAATTCCTCAGAATAAAACGCAGCCACAATTATCAGACAATACTGCTTGATTGTATTATATACGGCTCGTAAACCACACGTTGCCTCAGCAACGCGGTTCAAGCCGTTATAATACAACTGGCTTTCATCCCTCGAGAAAAAAGCCAAACGGGCGCGAGGCTGAAACACCCGAAGGCGCACGGCAGTACGCGTCGAGATATTTCTGAATGAAATCAGCCCACCCCCTCAGGAGCTGACTGCATGCCTCGCACCCACAGTATCCCTTCTCACCGTGTCACGTTGTATCACTCTAATAACAGACCCAAACCTGCCTCGGCAACTCGAGGTTGAATCTGCATTAGGAAAGGCGAGCCTCGATACGGAGCCCATCTAATTCCTCAGAATCAGACAGCTCACGCATCGGGTCCTCCACCCCGGGGGAAGAAGCCGCAGCGCGGGCTTCCACGCGGGGAAGGAGAACAATGGAGCTGTCACCGGGAAGGAGAAGATGCATAAGCACTCTCAAGTTCCCCTGACAGACCCATCTGCGAGTCCGTGATAGATCAACCATGCTGCCTCAACAGCACGGGACCGGCCATGGAATTCGCGAGCCCTGTATGCTTGTGAAAACAACGTTGGTAGATAACACCAAATACTCTTAGACTGGTAACACAGAGTGCTAACGATGAAGAGCAAAAAAGCTATCTCTGTTGCGTTCAGACGTCTCTTTGTATCTTCCGGGTATGCCGTCACATACTACGTCATCACGCAACACCAATCGGATTGGGCTGATTCTACTGTTTCTTCAGATGCTTAACGCGAGGGGTGTTCCCCAAAGTGTCATCACGATGACGCAGTTCGAGTTCCCTCGAAGGGGAACTGTTGTTTTGTTGGCTTGAAGTCCATATTAAAAGGCTCTGTAATAAAAAGTTGCATTTTAGAAAACGGTTTAGCTAAATGATCTGGCTAATTTGTGTAGTGGTTACTAAAGTACATTCGTTGCAACTCGCAAGGTTATCTAAAACGTTGCAACACTGCTGTGCATCACTCTGAAGGCCTTTAGCCATGACTACATTAATACAACACAGCCTCCTGTACCTGGTTGCTTATATATACTCACTGATCATCATTTGATGTGTTGCAGTTCGTGACTTTATTGCTTCACACAATGTTTTGGAGCACAGCAGCAGTGTCAGGGTTTCTGAAACTGAGGACCCAGATGCAGATTGAACATCAAAGACTTTATTAACAAGACTCTAGACAGGGCACAACAAGGAAGTGGTAAGGTGTGAGTTCAAACAGCAGGGCAGGGGACAGACACCACGATGACAGGCAGGGAGGATGACCACTGAGACCAGTCCAGGGAGACCATGAAATTGACGACGCTTGGAAGGCAACACCAGGCAGATGGTGGGACAACCCAGGCTGGAACACCAGGAAACTGAGACTTGATGTCCTCTCCCAGAATCAGCTCCAGTCTTGATTGCCAGGGATAAGGAGACAGTGGCCAAGGGAACTCAGGACAGGAACCAACACAAGACACACACACACGACAAGACAAGACAACAAGAAATAAACAAGAGCAAAAATAACAACAAAGAATAGGGAAAATGCAACTAAGAAACAGAAATCTAAAAAGAAAACAAAAGAGATATAAATATATAATTTAAAAACAAACAAGATAAATACTAGAAATAAAAGACTGGAACTAGAACAAAAATAAAACAAAATTGCAAACTTGCAGGAAACTAGAGAGAGAAAAATAAGACCACTAAACTAGAGGGAAACAAAATCAAAGCTAGAGAAAACCAAAAAATAAGGCTAGGGAAAATAAGGCTAAGAACAATAACTAGGCAAGAGCAACAGCTATCACAAGGACAAGATAAGCCAGACAACGAATGCAAACAAACGCAACGAACCAGCAAGGACATGAGGGAAAGTAACACAATATAAAGGGACCAGAGCACATGAGGATCAGGTGAGCACAATTAGTGAAATGAGGACTAGACAAGGGGGCGTGGTAAAGGGAAACAAGGAGGCAGGACAAGATTTCAAGATTCAAGATTCAAGAGTTTTATTTGTCACATACACAGTTATATACACAATATACAACTGGCAGTGAAATGTAAACAGGTCCGCTCCATGGACAGTGCAAATAACAGTTACAAGAAATTAAAATAGAAATAGAATAAAATTAGAATAAAAAGTATTAACATAAGTAGAATTATAAATAAATCAAGTAAAAGATAAAAATAGGAAATAAGATAAAAATAAAAATATAAAAATTAAAATATAAAAATATAAAAAAAAAAAAAATAAAAAAAAAAAAAAAATAAGTGGATATGATAAGTGAGATAAACTGTAGACTTAGAAATAAGTGGTTAACATAAATATATATATATATGTATATATAAAGAAGTATAATGTGCAAGGTTTATTACAGGTTGTTACGCAGTAACAATAGGAAAGTAAAGTGCAGTGCAATGGCAGTATGTGGATGTTAATGTTTAAACTGGATGTTTATGTGTGTGCGGGGGTGAAGTGAAGTCACGTGACTGAGTTCAGGAGTCTGATGGCCTGGGGGAAGAAACTCCTCCTGAGTCTTTCAGTCTTTGCCATCAGGCTACGGAAGCGCTTACCAGATGGCAGCAGGGTGAAGTGAGAGTTTGCAGGGTGATTAATGTCTCTGATGATTTTAGTAGCTCTACCTCTGCAGCGTTTGGTGTAGATGTCCTGCAGAGACGGGAGAGCTGAGCCTGAAATGCGCTCGGATAAGCGCACCACTCTTTGCAGGGCTTTGGAATCGTGACTGGTGCTGTTCCCGTACCACGCTGTGATGCACTGAGTCAGGACACTTTCTATCGCCCCTCGATAGAAAGTTTTCAGGATGGCTGGTGAAACCCTGAATTTCCTCAGCTGGCGCAGGTGGTACAGTCTTTGCCAGGCTTTTTTCACCTGTGTCTGGATGTGTGTAGTCCAGGTCAGATCCTCGGAGATGTTCACACCCAGGTATTTGAAGCTGCTCACTCTCTCTACCGGTGTCCCGCTGATCATGAGAGGGGAGTATGACCGATGCTGTCTCTTCCTGAAGTCCACAATCAGTTCTTTGGTCTTGTTAACATTCAGAGAGAGACAGTTGTCCTGGCACCATGATGTCAGTTGCTCCACTTCGTCCAAGTATGCCGTCTCATTGTTGTTGGAGATGAGACCCAGGACAACAGTATCATCAGCAAACTTAATGATAGAGGTGGAGCTGTGTGTGGACAAACAGTCATGGGTGTAGAGAGAGTAGAGCAGGGGACTCAGCACACAGCCCTGTGGAGCTCCAACACTCAGGGTGATGGAGGTGGAGGTGAACTGGCCTACTCTCACCGCCTGGGGTCTGCCAGTGAGGAAATCTTCAATCCAGAGGCAGAGAGAAGAATTCAGGCCTAGATCCAGGAGTTTGTGTGTTAGCTTAATGGGAACTATGGTGTTAAAGGCTGAGCTATAGTCAATAAATAGCAGCCTGACATAGTTCCCACTTTTGCTGTCGATGTGAGTGAGGCAGGAGTGAAGGACGTGAGAGATGGCATCTTCAGTCGATCTATTGGGACGATAGGCAAACTGAAGAGGGTCCAAAGTGTCAGGAATGGAGGAGCAAATGTTGTTTTTAATGAGTCTCTCAAAGACCTTCATGACTAAAGATGTGAGAGCCACTGGACGATAGTCATTTAGGCAAGAGGGTTTACTGATCTTAGGTACAGGGATGATAGAGGATCGTTTGAAGGAGGTGGGGACAACAGATGTAGCAAGGGACTCGTTAAATATGGATGTAAAGAGCCCTGCGAGCTGATCAGCACAGGACCGCAGAACACGACCTGAAATACCATCCGGCCCAGCAGCTTTCCTGACATCCACACGTTTGAGTGCCCTCCGAACCTCGTCCTCCGAGACAGAGATCACGTGACCGTTGCTGCTCTGAGGGACTCTCTCTGACGCGTCACTCGCCGGAGTCGCGCTGCCGCGATTACCATCAAAGCGAGCGTAGAAAGAGTTTAACTCGTTCACCAGCAACGGATCAGCTCTCACCTCTGCAGAGGATTTAGTTCCAAAAGCACAGATGGTCCTCAGTCCCTGCCACATCCGCCGGGAGTCGTTGAGTTGGAAATGAGATTCCACTCGGTCTTTATAGCGGAGTTTTGCGGCTTTAACGGCGCGCCGGAGGGCGTAACATGAAGCTTTGTACTCCCTCATATCCCCCGTTTGGAGACCGGCATTGTACGCGATAGTGCGCGTGTTAACTGCAGTGCGGATTGAACTGTCCACCCACGGTTTCTGATTAGGGAAGGACGTTATAGTTATTGTTTGTGTGGCTTGCTCTGTCAGTGTGTTGATAAAGCAGAGCGCCACTTCTGTGAACTCGCTGACGTCTTCAGAACTCGCGCGGAACATGTCCCAGTCGACGTCATCAAGAGCTGCCTGTAGCGTGATCTCTGAATGGGATGACCAGCGTTTGACTTCCCTCCTCACCGGGGGCTCTTGAACGAGCCTTTGTTTATATTCCGGTGTGAGGAAAATGGCGGCATGGTCCGATTTGCCAAAAGCTGGCTGTGAACGAGCTTTGTAGGCGTTCTTAAACGGAGAGTAGCAATGATCCAGTGTGTTTGCTCCTCGTGTGGGACAGGAGACATGCTGGTGAAAGTTTGGCAATACTTTCTTTAGGTTAGCTTTGTTAAAATCACCCGCGACGATGAAAGCAGCGTCGGGGTGTTTGTTTATGAAGCCGCTGGTCACATCATGGAGGGCAGATAAAGCCAGCCCCGTGTCTGCCTGTGGTGGAATATAAACGGCAGTGGCGATGACCGAGGAAAACTCCCTCGGTAGGTAGAAAGGCCGGCACATGAGAGTTAAATGTTCCAAGTGAGGCGAGCAGGATCGCGAAAGAATGGAGATGTTCCTAGGATCGCACCATTTCTTGTTTATCATGAAACACACTCCACCGCCTTTAGATTTCCCGGCCTCGGCTGTTCTGTCCATCCGAAAAACAGAGAAGTTCTCGGACGGCGTCACGGCTGTATCCGGGACCGCTGGCGTGAGCCATGTTTCGGACAGACAATAGATGTTGCAGTCTCTCATGTCCCGTTGAAAACTTATCCTGGCTCTAAGATCGTCCATCTTATTCTCCAAGGATTGGACATTTGCGAGCAAAATGCTCGGGAGAGGAGGACTGAATGCTCTTTTTCTCAGTCTGTTGCGGATCCCAGCGCGTTTCCCGCTGTGTTTTTTGAATCTTCGCCGTCGACTCGAGTGGCCATTGTTCAACTCGGCGTCCCGGCGAATCTCAGATGGAAGATTGGAGAAAGTGTCCTGAAACAGGTCAGTGTAGCGGTAACCAATTTCCAGAAGTGTTTTGCTGTCGTAACAGATCAAAGCAGATGATCCGTTGGAAAAAATAGAGAGTAAAAGAGAGTAGAATAATAAATAAAAGCAAAGTCTTAGCGGAGCGACCTGAACGGCGACCGAGCACGGCGGCGCCATCTTAAAAAATAGAGGAACACACAAACAAAGACACAGCCATGTGCTCAAGCACAAGACAAACAAAGAAACACTAAACAAGGACAAAACAGACAAGACTGTCAGGGCAGGATCCTGACAAGCAGTGAATCAGCAGGCGTTTGTGTGGTTAAAAGCTGTTGGCATGCACATCATTTTCATAACAACATTTGGCTAATAGAAACTAGCAGCTTTTTCTACCAATTGTCTGGCCTTTTTGCTGTATTGCATTTTATGGCCCCTATAAAATATTCATCCTCCCTTACTTATTAGTTACTGACAAAAAACAAATCAGCAAATGAGAAACACTGGTTTGAAAACCCATCCGTGATCCAATAAGATGCACATGTGGAGAAACCACAGAGACCCAGTTCTTTATCAGAGAGAATTATGGGTGCTGTGAGCACTAAGCTGACTTACAGAATGAATTGAAGCACACAGACAGCGATTCAGCAGGAGTGAGTTAACGGAAGGCGTTACTCTGTTCCTGCCTATTTATTTGAGTGAGCTGCCTTGTCTGAGGTGTGAGGCAGAGGGATATCCTGTGCTCTTTATGTTCTCCTTTGCAGGAGAGGTGGCGGATAGCTTTTCCTCTGTTATTGCACACAATGTAATTTGAAACAATTACCAAAACACCGGCTCACTTGTTACTACACACAGTTCTCCCCATATATACAAAGTGCAGATTCAATAGCTTAACATGTTTTACAATCGCACCCGGTGGAGCAGCGTTTAGTGTGAAAAAGTATAGTGTTTCACTGTAACCCGCATAGTACGGGATAATCTTTCACATTTTGCCTGGGGTTTGTTTTGCTATTTCTGCAAAAACTTGTGCAGGCCATGTGAATTACCATGGAGAGAGCAGATAGAAATACTAAACAGGCCGTATCTGATAGAAATGAATAAACAGGACTTATACAATAAGGGAAAATAATTTGTTACCTTTGATAATAAATACATTTTTCTTATATTGTCATTCATCTCGATGCATTACAAAGAATTAAACACACAAATCTACTTAAACCAAGGTATGCATTTGTAGAGTAGATTATGAATATTGGTTGCAATACCTTATCACGGCTCAACAATATGTTTTTTTTTCTTCTCATGGCTGAGATGCATAATTATTATTTTTTTAACTGCACTGACAATATTTTCACTTACCACAAACAAACAAAATACAAACGTACATACATTAAAAAAAATGAATTACTGTACTCCGAATGTAAGATGTACTGACAATACAGCATTAGCTCAAAAAGGCAAGTGAATCAGTTACATCTTAAAACTTTCTTGAACTAACAAAATTCAAAACACAGACACATGCTTGTATGTACTTGATGAACACAGGTAGCCAAATGGCACTAATAACCTGTAATTCAGTATCTGTAGGTAAAGGTCAAAGGTCAACACACAAGGAGCAGTAAAACGTACCCTCTGTGGCGATGGATGTGAGTATGCTTTCAATACGGGGTCAGAGCCTTTAGCTTACAGTTTTCTATTAAGTCAAAGGCAGACTTACCATTCACATTTAACATTTGCTGCAATGGCCTGTGAGAGGTCAGCTGGGAATTGAGTGAAGGAAACGGCATAACAGAAAGCTGAGGAATTCTCAAGTAGCTGAACAAAAAACCTATTTAAAATCCCAAAGAGTTCCCATGATCCTGACCTGGCCCCTCATTCAGCTGGGCTGGACTGCCACTTCTTGGTTTTACACACAAAACAGTACATATTGACATGTTTATTATACTTTTCCTTCTTCAGCATTATTGTATTGCTTAAATAAGTAGGTGCATACTAACATACTACTCTTCACAGCATGCACATTTTATGCATGGAATACCCAGATGTCCTGCTACATTTAGTGCTTACACACTCGGTTCGATTGCCTGGTCCGAACCCAAGTTCAATGCTGCCCCTGAATTCACCCAATGGATTGCGTTTACATTATATTATTTGGGTTTTAACCACGGTGCGTTTGCATCATCAAATTAGCAGCTGTTTACGACGACGCAGACAAAAACGGCAAAATGCATAGTGTTGATCACCTCACTTTTGTATTTTTTTACTTTTGGTTTCGTCTTCTTGGCACTGATTGATAAATCAACTGATTTTAAGTGTAACTTGACTTTACACCAGCAAACAGAATTGTTATGGTTTCGATCAAGACAGTTGAAAGACATTTGAAAGGTGGGACATTTTCACTCAGGATTGCACATAAAAAAAAGAATGGTTAGGACATTTATTTATAAGGTAACAACCACTGACAGCTGTGCTGCATTAATGTTTGTCATGTGACAACACTGTAGGACAACGCAGCCCTGAAGTGTTCGCAGAGACCGTTTCAACTAGGCTGAATCCAAAATCACCCCCTAAACCCTCATTCACTATTCCCTACATTAGTCAACTAATATAGTTCACTTGAAGGAGTGAATGAAAACGAGTGCGTGAAGTTGTACAGCCATTGAGGGCCCCACTTTATATTAGGTGGCCTTAAGTACTATGTACTTACATAAAAAAATAAGTACAATGTACTTACTGTGTTCAAATTGTATTGCAAAACACCTTTGCTGATATTGAGGTGGGATGTGGGTAGGGTTAGGGACAGGTGTGGTGGTATGGGTAAGTTTAAGGGTAGGGTTAGGTGTAAGGGAAGTGTCAACTGTGTAATTACAAATGTAACTACAGAAATTAATTACAGACGTAATTACATGCAGGTATTTTTAAAAATGTAAGTACAATGTAAAACATGTATGTACACAATAAGTGCATTGTATCAAATTATTAATTAAAATGTTAGTACATAGTAGTTAAAGGAACAGTCCACTTTTTTTGAAAATAGGCTCATTTTACAAGTCCCCTAGAGTTAAATAGTTGAGTTTTACCGTTTTTGAATCCATTCAGCCGATCTTTGTTTCTGGCGGTAGCACTTTTAGCATAGCTTAGCATACATCATTGATTCTGATCAGTCCATTAGCATCTCATTCCAAAAATGACCAAAGACACTTTCAATATTTTTTCCTATTTAAAACTTGACTCTTCTACAGTTACATCGTGTGCTAAGACCAACTGAAAATTAAAAGTTGCGATTTTCTACACCTATATGGCTAGGAACTACTTTCTCATTCCTGCGTAATAGACGCGGATCTTCGCGGCCGTACCATGGCTGCAGCGGCGCAATGATTCGTTGGTATTCTGTGAAACATGGTGGTAGTATACACCTTCGACTTACTGTCACAGCCCTTTACAACACACAGAACCATGGCTAATCACACAGGTAAATCCAAAACACAATTTGTTCACTATTTTCAAAAAAAGTGGAGTGTTCCTTTAAGGCCACCTAATATAAAGTGGGTCCCCATTGAGTGTACATCGGCTGTACACTCGTTATTGTGGTGCAATGTGGGATTGAATGAGTGCACTCAATAACGTCCACTATGGTTTTGGACACCACTACAAATGGCTGTCCTCTAAAATAGTGCCCTATTTGAGGGTATAGGGGGTGATTCCGGATTCAGCCTTAGACTCTCCCCCGTGAAGGCCTCTTTACCTTCCCTTCCCCTCAGTACAGATAAAAACACATATGCACTATTTTTTTTACGGTCTATGATATGTACACATACGTATTCAAGGCTAAACACATGGTGCTTGCGGGGGGATGGTGGTGGTATAGTTTCAAAACTATTTCAAAACCTATTTCATGGTTTGCGTTCTCTGGCCACCAGGTGCTGTTGCCGTGCGGATGGGCGTCCAGAACATATTGGGATTTTTCTGTTTTAGCTGAGGATAGTGTTGTTTAATTGGCGCCAAATTAAATAACTAATCAGTTTTTACAACAGAAATAATAAATCAAAAACTTACTTTAGCTTTTTTTTTGTTGTTTTAAAGCTAAATTACTTAGCTTAACTATCATCACTGTAAAGCTGCTTTGAAGCAATCTGTGTTGTGAAAAGCGCTATAGAAATAAAGGTGACTTGACTTGACGACTAGCATACATCTCTGAAACATTATTTATTGCATATTGTATACTGTTTTCACACACTATTCTTAAAAAAAGTAGGCAGTATGCACTGTGTAGCCTACTTGGCAGGGAGCAGTAAGTTAGCCTTCACGTGCTATCAGAATTATCCTAATAACTATTTTCATATTTTAAAAAATTGGTCATGAATGCCCTCTCAAATCAACATTTGAATGCGATGAGCTCGTAATCACAACATAAGAAATAGGAAGTAGGAAATAGTTGAAGACATGGCGGTTTGGGCTCCGTTTCCACTCCACTTTTAGACACGCACTTGCAAACTTCCCTAAGCACTTTCCCTTGGGGGAATCCCTGCCGCCATTTTAAAGTACGTTCCACTTTGTGAAGTGGGCGAGGGAAGTTTATATGGACAGACCCTCATCCCCTCAATTTTGACCAAGGGAGCGAGTCTACTCCGATGTACACTTCAAACAACTCTATATCCCACAATTCAACTTGATTGTGATTTGTGATGTCACAGCAGATCGCGCTTAACTGAAGTGTATGATATATTAATTATTTTGAGAATTAATTGCATGACAGTGTATAATATATTAATTAAAGCTGCAAGCAGCATTTAGCGGGGTTCAAGCCTTTAAGGCCTTTAAGCACACAAGCATCAAAAGACATTTAGTTTTATTTAGCAAGATTTTAAACACTGAAAAAATAGATGGAAAAGTCAATTTTCAGGCAATATAGGCAATTTACCATAGGAAACATTTGGTTTTAAAAGGTTTTTAACAGTTATAGCACCACATATGGTCCGAGCTCTATAAAACTTTGCAAGCTTGTTAAGGATCTAATGACACATATGCCCACCAATTTTCGTGAAGTTTTGAGTTTTCCCTTAAAATATATCAAATGATATGCATATTTCGTGGATGTGTGCAACACCATGTGATTACAGAGCCATAAAACTCATTAGCGCCAACTAGTGGCCGATTTCTTTCAAAATTCTTACAGACCTCTAGGGCCATGAGACTTGTCTAATAGGTGCTCAAATTGAATTGGCTGTGGCAGCCATGTTTTTTAAGATACGCCAATGTCCTCATAGACATACTTGGTACCTTGGACCAAGACACTGCATACCAATTTTCAAGTCAATCGGACTAGCGGTCAGGTGGTTAAAGCCATTTTGATGTTTTTTCACGTTATTGTGCCACCAAGTGTTAAATCGTCGCGATTTTTTTATCGTGACCAAAGACTCAGCCTATACACATGTGTACCAAGTTTGGTGAAGATATCTCATTTTGTTCCTGAGTTATAGCCCTTTTAGTAAATAGGCTCCCCCCTGAACGATTATTTTTATGCTCCTTAACAACCGTGAATATAAATTTCGACTTTTTTTGATAATTATTGATAATCTGACTCCAGAGAACATTTTGACACTGGTTTGGTTCCGATCCGGCAAAAAACCTAGGACTAGTTTGCAAAAGTAGTTTTTTGACAAAATTCAAAATGGCGGAAAATCTATCATGGCGGAAATGAAATCGGAGATATGTGTTTTGTTCGTCATGAACTCACCTTTCCAATGATATAAGACACTTGAGTCTACGACATACGGTTTAGGAGTTATGAGCCATTTCGCACTTTTGATTGCTGTAGCGCCACCTATTGGCCAATCGGGTTCATACTCTGACAACATTAGCCTCACTTTTTGTACTACCATCTGATAAAGTTTCAAGTTTCTAGCATTTACGCTTTGGTCTGCACGATCACAGTTTAAATATGATTGAACAATATTAGTTTAGAGGATAAGCCAATGAGTGGTCTTCTGCTGCCATCTGGTGGCAATTTTAGGTAATACGCCATAATATATTTGAAATAAATTAATTTGACAAAATGTAATTGTAAATATTGTAATAGTGACTTTATAATGTCTAAATAGGAATTATAGAACATGATAAGTAAATAGTATGACAAAATGACCATTTAAGCCCAGCAGGTGGCAGCAGAGAACCACTCATTGGCTCATTTTCATTTTAAATGTCTGTTTTTCATTTAATGGGCACATTTTCCAAGTTAATGTCTTCAAACGTGCTTAACATGCACATTTTGTTGGAGATATAGATATTTGAAATAAATGATGGGTAACAAATAGCTTATTCCAGGTTTTCCCCTTTAAAACATATTTTCAGGCATTATTTTAATTGTAATTTAATAATTATTGTAAAAACATTAATCAAATGAACAAATTAATTGATAAACATTGACAAAATGTCATTTGCAACATTTATTATAATGATTTTATAAAGTTTAAATATGCTTAGTAAGCAGAATGAACCAATGAGTGGTCTTCTGCTGCCATCTGGTGGCAATTTTAGGTAATACGTTTTTAACATAATTGTGAATAAATAAATAAATAAATAACAATTTGATTGACAGTATTGGTTCTTGAGGCAAAGTTGTTCAGTATGAGGAGATCTACCATAATTTCTGCATATTATGTGGATGTTTTTTACCCCATCAGATTACAGAGATGGAAAAATACCATTTACAGCCAATACATGCAATTCACCATAGGGAATACATGGTTTTCAAAGCTTTTTAACAGTTATAGCGCCACCTATGGTCCGATCTCCATGAAACTTTGCATGCTTCTTCAGCATGTTATGTCACATATACATAACAATTTTCGTGAAGTTTTGAGTTTTCCTTTAGGATTTATAGGCTTTTGAGTGTATTTTGCTACGCCCCTCTTCTAAATGACCCTGTTATAGCCATCCAAATGCAAAAGTTCAACTTTTTTTCAATAATTATTGATCTATAGAGTCCAGAGAATTGTCCTAGACTGATTTGATTTTGATCGGGCAAAAATCCAGGGACTAGTTCGCAAAAGTAGGTTTTAAACATAATCACAAATATTTAATGAACGATTTGATTGACAGCAATAGTCCATGAGGCAAAGTTGTTCAGTATGAGGAGATCTATCAAATGATATGCATATTTCGGGGATGTGTACATCACCACGTGATTACAGAGCCTCAAAACTCGTTAGCGCCAACTAGTGGCCGATTTCTTTCAAAATTCTTACAGACCTCTAAGACCATGAGTCAAACATGCCCATCGAGTTTCGTTCCGATCGGCCTATGTTAACCTTGTCTAATAGGTGCTAAAATTTAATTGGCTGTGGCGGCCATGTTTTTTGAGATACGCCAATTTCCTCATAGACATATATGCTACCTTGGACCAAGACACTGCATACCAATTTTCAAGTCAATTGGACTAATGGTCAGGTGGTCATAGCCTTTTTCATGTTATTTTCATGTTATAGCGCCACCAAGTGGCCAATCGTCGCGATTGTTTTATCGTGACCAAAGACTGAGCCCATACATATGTGTACCAAATTTGGTGAAGATATCTTATTTTGATCTAGAGTTATAGCCTTTTTAGTAAAATAGGCTTCGCCCTGAACATCAATTTTAAGCCCCCTAACAACCGTGAATCCAAATTATGACTTTTTTTCAATGATTATTAATATTCAGACTCCAGAGAATATTTTGGCACTGGTTTGGTTCTGATCGGACAAAAAACCTAGGACTAGTTCGCAAAAGTAGTTTTTTGACAAAATTCAAAATGGCGGAAAAATTTGCATACCGGAAATGAAATCGGAGATATACGTTTTTTATGTCAGGTATTCAGCTTTCCAATGATATAAGACACTTGAGTCTACGACATACGGTTTAGGAGTTATGAGCAGTTTCGCGCAATTGATTGCTATAGCGCCACCTATAGGCCAATCGGGGTCATAATTTGATAACCTCTCCTCGATTTTTGTACTACCTATTGGCCAAGTTTCAAGTCTCTAGCCCTTACAGTTTGGTCTGCACGATGCGTTTTAGGTCTGAATAATAATAATAATAATAATAAAAATCAGCACAAATACAATAGGTGTTCAGCACTTCGTGCTTGAACCCCTAATTATGTTGAGATTTAATGGAATAGGCCTAATACTTGTAACCACCTGATGGGGTTTTGGTTTCCTTGCCACTGTCGCCTCTGGCTTGGCTTGCTCAGTTGGGGACACTAAATTTGTCAACTAAATATCCAAATAAATCTAATTAGTAAACTAAATTAACCATATAAACTAAATTACTGATCTAATTACTGATCTAAAGCCCACATTGTCACTGTATGATAATTGAAATTAACTGATGACATCACGATTGATTGATTGATTGATTGATTGATTATTGATTACTATTGACAGTCATTCGACAACCGTAAGACCTCCGTTCATCTTCGGAACACAAATGAAGATATTTTTGTTGAAAGCTGATGGCTGAGAAAGGCCTCAGATAGGCCTCCATTGGCATTCAGTACATTCACACTCACAAGACCCATAAAAGGCACTTAAAACGTTGTTACAAAGGCCATCTCACCACAGTGGCTCTACAATAATTTTACGAAGCGACGACAATAGTTTTTGTGCGCAAAAAAAAATCTAAATAACGACTTTATTCAACCTCTTCTTGTCCTCCGTTTTGGCCTCTGCCGTGAACTCAGGAAGCACCCATGACGCATGCGCGAGAATATGACGTAGTGCCGGCATTCGGGAATCCATGAAATGCACACTTTAGCCCCATTTTGAGCACTATGCCGAGACCTAAAGCACGATCAATGTAGAATTCAACAGCTTAGATACGCGCGTCTTCCTCTGCTTGTAAACAAATCGCTTCTGGGTCATGTGTCCGAACGCCGGATCTGCGTACTATTCTCGTGCATGCGTCATGGAGGCATACACGGAAGACAAGAACAAGTTGGATAAAGGTGCAAAAACTATTGTCATCGCATCGTAAAATTATTGTAGAGCCACTGTGGTGAGATGGACTTTGTCACAACGTTTTTAGTGCCTTTTATGGGTCTTGGGAGTGTGAATGTACTAAATGCCAATGGAGGCCTATCTGAGGCTTTTCTCAGCCATCAGCTTTCAACAAAAATATCTTCATTTGTGTTCCGAAGATGAACGGAGGTCTTACGGGTGTCGAACGACATGAGGGTGAGTAATTAATGACATAATTTAAATTTGTGGGTGAACTAACCCTTTAATGACGCACTGGAGCCACTGAGCCTGGCCCCTCCTGATCATAACTGGGATTCACTGATAATCCGCTGCAGAATGGGGCCGAACCGATTATTTCACGCCCCGGCCTTCATCCTCCCACCCCGCCTATCGAAAGCCAAATGGGTCAGAATTCATGAGTGAGTGTTGAGTGTTTACGGCAGCTTTGCCTCGAGTGGGCGTGGTTTTGGTGCCAACAGTGGACACGCTCCCAGCGTTTAAGAGCACAGAATGCTACCTGGACGGCAGTGGCTCAGTGGTTCATGTAGATTGTCTACAAACCAGAAGGTTGGTGGTTCGATCCCCGGTTCCACCTGACCAAGTGTCAAGGTGTCCATGAGCAAGATACATAACCCCGAGAAGCTTGATGGTGCCTTGCATGGCTGACACCGCCGTCGGTGTGTGAATGGGTGAATGTGAGGCAATGTGTAAAGTGCTTTGGATGGGCATTGGTCTGCTAAAAGCGCTATATAAATGACCGTTAAACAATTAATCCATGTACAACTTTATTTTTTCAAGATTTTGATAAGCTATTTTATTTACTTGGCAGATTTTTTTTTATGATTCAAATTTGGCTGGGGGGTTAATAACACATTTGTCTGTGGTGTGACAAACTCAGATCACCCATTTAATTGTGACTTTACAGGGACTTTAATTCTTAGTTCCATTTAAACCTTATTGCACGAATTCCCCCAGTAGTCGGCACTCGTGCAACGTAAGCAATGACGCACATCCGAGTCCACGAGACGGAGGGAAGTGAATAACAATTTGGACTGGGACGCAGCCTTGGAGTGCAAACGAACCAGTCGAGTGTGGGAAAGTTTAACATAACTACAAAAAAAGAAAAGATGAAAAAAGTGGCTTGTTTTCCCGGTAAAATTTTATATATATATTATATGTCATATGCCAACAGTTTTCACTCCACAAGACATGACCATTTACTTTGAGAAGAGGACACTGACGAAGGGCTGACAGAGCAGGTTCTGATATGAAACAAAGTCTCAGGGTTTGACTTTTAAATCTTGTCAGTTTCACAACGAAATTCAAACAATAAGTGTTATAGATCGCTGTAACGCCTCATTTCAAGCGACACGTGTTGTAAACTGATAATCTATTTATCTTTCCAGCTACTTATAGCACAAAATAAGCATGACTTTAACATAAAAGGTATGAAAGAAACTGTACAACTTACTGATTTGCTTCATGGCTCCTGTAATCGCTCTTTCAACCACGCTAAGACGTCATTAAAACAGCTTGTAAACAATGTCATGTACATTTACCTCAGGAAAGGCATTCATAAACCATAAACTCAATAGTCAGCTAGAAAAAAAAAATGCAAGCATTTTACAACAAAATGTTTTACTATATTACATATTTGTATTTTACTCGTATTAAAAATAGACTATTATAACTTTATTAAACTGCCTTATATGCAATTGTATACAAAGCAGCTGCTAAATTGAACCTTTAATATAGCATACCAGCTGACTGGGCTCTCTGTATGGTTTACAACATTATATATTTTTTCCTTTTAAATTAACAAGTACTGTACCTGAAGGAGTTCGGTCTATTCAGTTGTCTTGAAGTTCATTAACATGTCATTTTGTTTTATTTATTAGTTAGGATAGTTATAACTCAGTATTTTAACTAATTGCAAAAGCTGAATAATTGCCTACTAATTAATTGGGGAAATAAGAGATGATTAGTCGATTAATGTACAATACATATCAAAACACATTGTTCAGACATAATGTACACAATGCAGTGAGCTCAACTTGACCTTCCATGTAACGTGAACCAGAAATAAGTATAGATGCCATGCTCACTTTTTGAAGTAATGTCTTGGTTAGGCTGCCATTTTTGCATAACATTTAAGAGAATAACTGGATGCCACTCACATTAAGTGTGATGAGCTCCTGTGACAATAATGAATTGCTTGAAATATTTATTGTGAAATAATGACTAGAGTGTGCGTGTAGTGTAACACGTCTGCAATGTGATCTCATGGCTTATCTTTCAGTGTTATATACAAATACAAATGTTTGCAAAATCCCCCCCTCCCTTAGTTTTTAGTAGCATTTTTTAAATCACAAAGAAAGTTCTGTAATTTTTCAAGGTTCTGTTTTTCCCTCTTAATCAGTTAGCATCAAAGGGGCACACATGCATAAATAATTGGCTAATTCACTTAAAGGGGCCAGCGTAGATTAATTAAGTCTGAATTCTAATTATGTTTTCCTGTTTTCACCAACTGACATGGTTGTTGTTCAACATAAAGCTATTAGTTTAATAACAATTAGTATTTTGTGAAAAAGCGTGCTCTAAAAATACATGAAGATAGAGCTGCAGTGAGGGTTTGTACAAAGCAACCTAGCACTTTCATTATAGTCTTTCAATGAATTTACAGGCAAAATATGCATTTAAAATACCCAGTGTTTGTGAAATAGTCCCACATATATAAGTGTAATCGAAGGAGGCAGGTCTGTGCCTTTTCTGTGTATTATTATAAAGCTTATACAATTGATAGTTACAGTTCTGAATTCTCATTGGATGAAGCCGCATTAAAGCTTGTAAAATCACAATAATCACATTCTGCACATTCTATATTAATGCAAATTGCTACATTGCGTGGCAACCGTAAACAGCCTTCATTTAGCCTAATGAGCTATACTATTTGGCAGAAGAATGGTTTATTCCGATGATTACTATTAGTAAATGTATATGAAACATCTGTGACTATGATATTGCTGTAGTCATTTAACAAAGGCAGTAACCCATTTGAGACGGTATGTTACAGTGATTTTACCATGCTCTGGGGTGCCATTTTGCATTGTGCCTAAGAACACCACTTACACTTTACCAGTGTTAAAATTACTGTAACAGCCTCTCATGGCTTATTGCTTTATTTTTCACTGTTACATATTAGTGTTGATGCAAAAAAAAAAAAAAAAAAAACAGGCAGGTAAAGGCCCAAATGTTTCCATGAAAAACAAAACAAAAAAAAAACAAATGGGATGCATGTTATTATGGACACTTAATTCTTTATTTTCTGTTTACAGCGGACAAGGAAATTACTGCTTTGTACAGAACTGGCTCAACAGTTTATGAGATGAGAAGTCACTGTTTATGAGAGGTGAGTAATAGAGTATTCATGTTAATATGCATCTTTTCATAAAATCATTAAGATTAAGATCCATTCTTGGAATGTAGATTCTTTATAGTCCTGGATTTTGGGTTTGTGACTGAGTGTGTGTTTAAGCTTAAGGTTAAAGCTGTAACATAGAGGACAGAGGCTGTCAGCACATCAACAGGGCGAGAGAGAGAGAGAGAGAGAGAGAGAGAGAGAGAGAGAGAGAGAGAGAGAGAGAGAGAGAGAGAGAGAGAGAGAGAGATTGTCGTAGGGCTTGTTTACCACAGCCAGCAGAAGAAAACAGTCAGACGTAAATGAGGGTTGACGGTTTCATGAAGCACAATTGGTTGAAGGCAGATTCAATGTGACTGCTCTGAACTGGGCAATGATCCGTACAGTATGCAAAATTCACTCTGGAACTGGTCTATGCCCACCAGCCTTACGCCCAGCCGAACGGATCCCAGGCTGGAGAAGGCATCCGTGTTCCCAATTCCTTTCGACAACAATCACATTCTCTTATAAAGCTCATATATTTCTCTTGTCGTCCATTGGAGGATTTCTTGCTCTTCTTTGTCCAGTGTGCAGCATAGTGACATCTTGTTAGTGTTCATTGAAAGAAAAGGCAGAATTTTCATTTCTAAAGGCAGACTGGATGCCTCCGGATGTCAGTGGTGCCGTTTTTCCCCCCGTTCTCGTTGTATAGTGCGTTTAAGGCAGATATCAGCAGGATTACTTGGCACCTTATACCAGCCCGACGCTGAATTACTGCAGTGGTCATGTATATTTGTTAAGTATTTATGATATTAAAATCATGTGGCAGTTGCTCAGTGTTTGGTGACAGAGTTTGGCACAGGGCCCCGCTGATGAATAATGATCATTACCTTGTTTTATCACAGTAAGGTTGATTCATTTAGATGTTAAACAGAAGATCACTGCTTCTGTGTTTACATCCGAACAGAGAGTTGAGTTAAATTCAACTGAATATTCAGTGAAATAAACATGACCAAAACGCTCCTGGTTAACAACTTATGAGCTGTAGAATTCAGTTTGCTGTTCAGCAAAGCCAGGCACACATTACATTTGAGAGAAACAGACTTCTTGTATATACAAATACTCTTGTATTTGTGTATAGTTTGTACAATGTATTTTTTATATGCATTGTTTGTCAACTTAAAATTAAAAGGCTATTTATCTTAGCATAAATCATTGTTATTGTTTCAAGTAATACTGTTGGATACATTTTAAAATATCATTGAATCAAGCAGGTCAAAATGTGTTTTGTTTTATGTTTGGCTGTCATTTTAACCCATTGATTTGTACAATTAATTCTAATAATAATAATAATAATAACAATAATGTGATAACAAAGAACACAATTAAAGGGTTATTTCACCCAAAAATGAAATTTCTGTCATTAATTACTCACCCTCATGTCTTTCCAAAACAGTAAGATATCCATTCATCTTCGGAACACAAATGAGATATTTTGGATGAAATGGGAGAGATCTCTGACCCCTCCATAGACAATTTAATTAAAGAGTGTATTGTGGATTTTTGGGCCATCTGACCAGTCAGAGCAGAGTAGGCTTGCGGAAAGGTGATTGTGGTGATTTGCAATGTATATAAAAAAATTAAGATTTTTATTTTACCTTTGATGCATGTAAACCTGTTGTTGGAGATGTCCAAAACTAAATTCGGAAACTTTGAAAAAGCATAATAGGGACACTTTAATATTTTCAAGGCTCAGAAAGGTAGTAAAGACATTGGGCCCTATTTTAACGATCTGAAACGCAATTGTCAAAGCGCGAAGCGCAAGTAACTTTGTGGGCGGGTCTCGGCGCTGTTGCTATTTTCCCGGCGGGATAAATGGCTCTTGCGCCCGGCGCAAATCTAAAATGGGTTGGTCTGAAGTAGCTTCATTATTCATAGGTGTGGTTTGGGCGTAACGTGAATAAACCAATCAGAGCGTCATCCAACATTCCCTGTAAAAGCAGGTGCGCAAGTTCCATTATGGATTGCTATTATTATGGCGTATTTACCAGGCGCACGCCAGGAGCGGTTCACAGCCGAGGAGACTGATGTTCTTGTAAGAGCAGTGAAAGACAGAGAAGTTGTGTTGTATGGGGATGGGAGAAACCCACCCAAAATAGCGTCGGTTAAACAGGCGTGGGAGGAAATAGCCACAATTGTTTCATCAGCTGGCATCCCCAGGACGTCGCACCAGTGCCGCAAGCGCTACAATGACATCAGAAGACGGGGAAAGTCCAAGCTTGCCAGCATCAATCGGGCACGCCGTGTAAGGGGAGGTGGATCTGCCTCTACTCAGGACCTGACGCCAGCAGAGGACATCGCTGCGTCCACCCTCACCGATTTTTTTTCCTGGTTCTTGACGGACAAACCAATTTGTTAGATGTCCTTATATACATATATGTCTTGCCAGAAGTCTCCTTAATTATTAGACTACAATTAGCCTGAATCATTTGTAAGCTAGATTTATGCCTATTTTTTCACATCTTCGTGGCACACCACAATGATTTCCGTCATCTCATGTGTTAATATTTTTTAGTGTAACAATTTATGATTTGCAAAAATAACTTGCATCTGTGTAGATTACATGAGCAAAGTGTATGCGCGTTGTGCACGCTATAGCCTACATGATGGTCAAGCATGCGCCCTTAAAATAGCATAATGAACAACGCGCAACGCGCCACTGACTTTAGACTAGGTTTTTTCTGGTCAGTGGCGCAATTGTTTAATGGAACAGCAAAATAGCACCAGGGATTGTTTGCGCCGGAACACGCCTCCTTTTTTGCGCTGAACCGCCCAGGGAGCGCAAGTTCATTCACTAGTTTAGCGACGTGCTTCTGTGGAGGGAAAAGCGCGCTTTGCGCGGGTGCAAAATAGGAATGACACATGCGTCGGTGTACAAAGTCAATTGCGCTGGGTGCAAGATAGGGCCCATTGTTAAAATCGTCCATGTGTCAGCCTGTGTCAGACTCTTATGCTCTTGATGTAGTGTAAACAGTGTAGTGCTTCCTAGTTCTACGGCAGAACCACTCGTGCGCATGTGTTGTGATGCTCACGTGAACAGCCCTGGAAGCGCTGCACTGTTTACACTACGTCAACAGCGTAAGAGTCTGACACAGACTAGGATAAATTGTTAAATAAAGTTGTTATTTTGTTTGTTTTTTCTGCACAAAAAGTATTCTCGCCGCTTCATAAAATTAAGGTTGAACCACTGGAGTTTTTGGACAATTTTAACAACATTTTTACTACCTTTCTGGCCCTTGAAAGTGGTAATTAAATTGCTGAGAGCTCTCGCTCAAAAATATCTTAATTTTTGTTCCTAAGATGAACAAAGGTTTTACAGGTTTGGAACGACATGAGGGTGAGTAAATAATGACAGAATTTTCATTTTTGGGTGAACTAACCCTTCAATCATGTCCCCTGACCTGTTATAATTTGTTATAATTTATAATTTTTAACAATAATTTGGTGTTAAAAAATATGTTGCTCAGTGCGAGATGCTGAAAAAACTAAAAAATATGTGACACAGTGACCAAAGATGGCAGTCTGTATGTACACAGACCCACAAACAAACAAATAAATAAACAAAAGAACAAGTCAAATGGTGTTAAATCTAGTGATTTAATGCATTGCTGTAGTTTTTTAAGTTTACAGTCAATGGGAAGCCCATGTACATACGTATTACTTATGTACTTATTGTAGTTATTACAATAACTGGCTGAT
Source organism: Gobio gobio (assembly GCF_949357685.1). Lineage (NCBI taxonomy): Eukaryota > Metazoa > Chordata > Actinopteri > Cypriniformes > Gobionidae > Gobio > Gobio gobio. Next base: position 14,389,631 of record NC_137119.1, on the reverse strand, counting down.
GGCTAGGTATTAACCCTAAACCTACCCCGACACCTAACCTTAACCCATTTTGATACTGTATATCAAAACAAGAACAACATATAATAATTATTACAATCATTTCTAAAACAAAGTTGTAGCTACTTTTTTTTTTTTTGTCTCATGTAGTAGTAGCAGTAGTAGCACCAAACAGTGCAGATTAAAACAATATATTTTCAAAGAAGCTTTATTAATTGTGTTAGTCAAGCTATAACACTAAATGTGGTTTATAATGCATGCAAAGTTATGGATGTTCATGTGTACATGTGCAGAAATTCATCAGGGAAAAATAGAGGAATACGACGATGCTGGTGTGACAACTTCAGAAAGTAATTAAAGAGATTTGTTACTGGGAGATAATTGAAATCCACCAGTGTAAGGGAGCGCTGGACGGATAATGTGAAATGTTGAATTTGTAAGGATAATTATGTCATTCTGCTTTTGGCAAAATCATTATTTGCTTATTTCTCAAGTGGTGGCCCAATTATCACTTGTAACATACTTGCTCCATGCGGGACATGCACCAAAATTAAAAAAATAATAATAATAAAAATAATACTACAATAAAGTTTCAGTCATGCTAGAATGACTATACAGAAGAAGAAAAAAAGATATTTAATTGACACATTTAAAATTTCTGGTCAGTTTTACCATCTTCCTGTTGGAGAAATTGATTTGAAGACAGTGGGGGAAAAAGCAAATGGTTTTTAAATAAGTTACAATTAGATTAGCATTAATCTCAGCGGTGCAAATGAATGTGTGGCTTTAGGGCTTGTTGGATGTTAAAGCAGATTTCTAAACTCTGCTCCAGATTGGAGTGTGTCCTGCTCAACTTTAATTGCTCTGTCATGTAAGATGAAAAACATTTCCCACTTAAACTGCTGTCTTTAAGATGATGTTTTATGTTTTGCGCATTTGTACACTCTGTTCATATGTATTGCAGTGTTTATCGCTGTAATCTGTGCCATTGAGAGCTCATTTACATATTCAAGATTTAAGTACTGCAGAAAGAGCTCAGATTTCAGAATTTTTTTTTTTTATCTAATTCAGTAAAGAAGGAAAAAAGACATGTATTATTGTTATTACTAATGGGGCAAATTGCCACGCTTTTTACCCCACAGACTATGTTTTATGTCAATTGTATGAAACTTGACTTCAAATAACCTATTGGTCATTTCCACTGTTATTGCCCAGGATAAAAGAAAAAGTTGAACACACTGAACCATTGTTCTTAAAGGATCCTGACATTTTTTTAGACAGGTTTTTAGGCTTTTCAGCTAAATTTAAACAGTAAAAAATGTATAAAAACTAGTGCTGCCAAAAAGATTAATTCCGATTAATCACATCCAAAATAAAAGTTTGTGTTTACATAATATATGTGTGTTTACTGTGTAATTATTATGTATATATAAATACACACTCATTCATGTATATATATAATAAATATTTATGTATACTGTATGTATATATAAATACACACTCATTCATGTATATATATAATAAATATTTATGTATACTGTATGTATATATATATATATATATATATATATATATATATATATATTTATATATATATCTATAACACATTTTTCTTAAATATATACATGCATGTGTGTGTCTTTATATATAGGCCTACATATTAATTATACACAGTACACGCACATATATTTTGTAAACACAAACTTTTTTTTTTGGATGCGATTAATCGCGATTAATCAATTTGACAGCACTAATTTATATATATATAAATATATTAAAAAAATATTCATTATATTAATGTTTTAGTTGTATAAACAATGATTTACTTTACCGCCTATGCAGTGTAAGATGCTAAGAAACTTAACTAGGACACCAAAATGTGGTCCTAAAATTAAGAGGAATAATTTTTAGAGATTGCCCCCTACAAATATTCTCGGATGCAACTTTCATTTGAAATGTTCTGTTTTTTTTTTTCATATTCTTTCATAACATGTTAAAGCTTCAGGTTTCAAGGTTCAAGTTTCTGGTAACCAGTGTGAGAAACCTTGGTTATGTTTTTAATTTGGTGCGAGGGCTCTCGTCCTATTTTCCTCCTTGTGTGTTTGAGCCTTCATGCTGCTTGCAATGTGTTTATGATGATTTGCATATTCATATGCACGGCAAACCTCCAACATTTTCATGGAGTGTGCATAAAATGCATCTTTTTTTGGAGGAAAAAACTTTGTTTTTCTCGGGTTGGGGTGGGATTTGGTAGGGTGGGGGTTGGACATTGTATGTATTTTAATGTGACCTTCATCAGGCATTCATGTCAACTTATCTATTTATGATTCCAGTTTCTTCCACTCTGTTGTTCAATTAGCGCTTGACCCCTTTAGCGGCGTTGTAAATTAAATGACATTTCAGTGTCGTCCCATATTTAAAATACTGCGTTAGTTGCGGATCAGAAATGATGATCTTCATTCTGCAGCTAATTTATTCATTTAACAATTTCCCTCCAGAAGTTGCAGCAGAAGGCTGTGGAGCAACCTGAGCAGAAGAAATCCAAGTCGGCTGAATTTCTGATGGGTGAGTCCCGCGTGATGAGTTATTGCTCATAATTTGTGTAAGGATTAATTAACTAATTACAGACAAATGGCTCTGGGCTAAATTTTGCTCTTGCTTGTCAGGGCGCAATTTGTAATTATTTTAATCATTTCTTCTTCTTCTTCTCCTTCATCTTCTTCGTCTTCTCCCTTTCCCTCTTTTATACACACCCTTCCTCTTCGTGATTTGGGTTTAATTTTAACCTCGTTGTGTTTCTGTCATGTTAAGAGGGAGGAATTTTCGGTTGTGATTAAATGTGCTGTGGAATAATGTGCCACTCTGACCTTCTCTTTTTTATTTTCATATGCACTCTGTCTTTCTTTCCTCAGCAGAAAGAGGCTTGATGGAGGGCGCTGTGAACCCTGTGTTCCGGGAGGACTCGGAGGAAGAGAGTGAGATGAGAGGGAGAGTGCACGATAGCATGCTTGAGGCTTGGCCACAACACATGGGGCTGCAGGCCACAGCTACGGCACGAGGTGAAGCTTCACGCTGTCCCACCCTCTGTAACGCAGGCACGGCCTTACATTCCATTGCAGCCTGTCCCAACAGATATCTCAGTGTAGCATAGGTGCCTCTACAGATGTTGCAGCAACAGATTTGACAAAAAATGTGTACATGCTGGATCTGCGTGAGATGATATCATAATGTGCTAAACACGCTGCTCATCATCTATTCTAGAAGAATCCAGTTTAGACCTAGAACGGGAATATACGCCCTCCTGTCATAGCATGTTATGAATCAGATGTCTAGTTTGAAAGTGTATAATTGTACAAATACTTCTTGTAACCCTGTTTATTGTTCAACGAAAAGTAAGCCATTGCTGTATTGACTTTCTAATGGACATTAGAATACATTTAATGACACTAGTGCAGTGTTTCCCAACCACGATCCTGGAGGCACACCAACACTGCACATTTTGCATGTCTCCTTTATCTGCCACGCCCATTTCAGGTCTTTGAGTCTCCACTAATAAGATGATCATTTGAATCAGGTGTGTTTGATTAGGGACATATGCAAAATGTGCAGTGTTGGTGTGCCTCCAGGATCGTTGTTGGGAAACTCTGCAGTAGTGCTTCAGAATTACACACTTCAGCTTTACTGATCATCAGTCATTTTAAAGAGCAAATTGACATTTTGTGAAAGTAAACACATTGACATGATTCACATCATTCATTAGAGAGAGAGCACATCTTTCGTTCAGCTTAGATGTGGAAATATCTTTACTAATGAAAAGTTAAAATGCAAGTGCATGTAAGCAATAGACAACAAGAAAAATCTATGTATTTATATAATTGATATTTGGAGACTGGGTGTAAGTGTTACGTTACAACACATTAATAATAATTAATAAAAACAGATAGTTGTAGTTGAATTTTAGTTTTTGTACACAGAGATATACAGATCAACAGAGATTTACAATGTCCGAGAGAGCTCAACACGCTGCAACTGAAGAAAACACATGCAAATGGAAAAAAACACCAGCAAACTAAGAAAAAATCTTTATCAGTTTTACAAGACATGCTACAAAAGTTCACAAAACAACCAAATATAGAAACGCGCTGCAAAAGTTCACAACAAAACCAAATACAGAAACGCGCTGCAAATATTCACAACACAACCAAATACAGAAACGCGCTGCAAAACCAGGCCCGGCGATCTCAAGCCCCCTTCTGCGATGATCTGAACAATGATGATGATGATGAAAATTATTATTATTAGGCTACTTTTATAATTAAATGAATACTATTACAATACATTTTCCCTGCAATAATTTCATAGTGCATCACTGCATAACCATCGTGAGCTAACTCCTCATTTAAAAAAAAAAAAAACAACTTAACAAGAAATAACTTACATCTCTTCTAATTTTTCAGCCCCCCTGAGAATTGTAAAATGGTTTATAAAATGCCTGGGACCACTTTGTTCAGTGTTTACTCTTCTGTGGTGTGGTTGATGACCTGAAAGGTGAGTTTTTTTTGTTTATTTTAACATCTTGATCTTGTGTGTACTGTGTCCTTATGTGTTGTGAACTTTTGCAACGCGTTTCTGTATTTGGTTGTGTTGTGAACTTTTGCAGCATGTTTCTGTATTTGGGTGCGTTGTGCACTTTTGCAGCACATGTGTTGTCAAACTGATGAAGACGGTTTCTTTATTTGCTTGTGTTTTTTCTATTTGCTTGTGTTTTTTCTTCAGTTGCAGTGCGTTGAGCTCTCCCGGCCACCGTTGAGATACTTACAATGAGATTTATTTATTGAGTTTAAACTACTAATAACAGAGATATAATATACAATACATACATAGAACAACTGAAACCACAAAATAGGCAACAACGCAAGCACAAAAAAATAAATAAAACAGAGGAAGGGAAAGTTGGAGTGAAGTTTAAATTTCAGACGGCTCCCGTCTTTGTGTGTTCTGAAAGCTCACAGAGCATTGGAACGAACATAGAGTGTTTTAGCTGGCAGGCATATTCCCGCATGTAAATAATTCAAATGATTATCAAATTCAAGCTGAGATCAAACCTTAGCTTTTGCCTATGCATAATTTCAAAAGTAAAACCGCTGTGTTCAATTCCTTTGATAAATACTACATCAACTTTCATTTCACACAAAAGAGAAAAAAAAGAAAAAGAGGGACCCACTTTATATTAGGTGGCCTTAACTACTATGTACTAACATTTAAATTAATCATTAGATACAATGCACTTATTGTGTACATACATGTTTTAACATTGTACTTACATTAAAAAATTACATGCATGTAATTACATCAAACCCTACCCTTAAACACCACACCTGTCCCTAACTTTACCCCTATCCCACCTCAATATCCGCAAAAGAGTTTTGCAATACAATATGAACACGATAAGTACATTGTACTTATTTTTGATGTAAGGCCACCTAATATAAAGTGGGACCAAAATGAGAACAGATAATTTTGTCCTAAGAGAAGCTGTCTTTTGGCTGTTTTTGTAAATTCTGTCAGCATGTAGTTGAGAATGTATTTACTTAAAAAATGTACGAAAATTGCCCACCCTAAATCTATAAGCAGGTTCCCTGACAAATCAGTGTTATTCTAGCAGCGTCAGACTGCATTGCAGCGCTGCATTATTGATAGTGTGCATGAAGAACAGGGGAGAGTTTGATTAAGGATGAGAAACACTGGAAGATGGCCAGGCCGTGTATTTAAATCAAAGATATAATTCAAAGACATAATTTCAAAGACCGCCAACGTTATGCAAATGTGAATGTGCAGCCCCTTCCAACAAAAACAGATATGGAAGCCAAACTGTGTTTACCGTGGAAAGTGCTTTACTTCAGGACTCAAGTCACTTCAATTTATTTGATTGGTGAATGTCAGTCAAAAGGGGTGTTCACATTGACAATGTTTACATTGCTTGAGGTGGAACTGTATCAGGCGGGGGATCGCTGTGCGCACTCCCATTGGTAGCTGCAGCCTCACATCGCTGTTCATTTGCATGAAGTCAACTCAACTTTGTTGCATTGCCAAAGGTCGCTTTTGCTCATGATGCCAGAAACAGAGACAGTACGAGAAGGAGGATATACTTTTAGATAAATTGATGGGAGAAATTGTAATTCTCAATATGGCTGTAGTAGGAATAAAAGTCCCAGATTGGTGCTTAAAGACCCAGTTGCCTTTTTGTTAGTAACAATGTTCATTAGCTTAATCAGCCTTAAAAAGTTTTACAGTTTTATCATGATTTCCTTTTTTTTTTAGAAGTCAAATTTATTATTGATTTTATTACTGATTTGAAATAATTGATGTACTTGAAATACTTATTGGAAAACAATTAATCCGGGTTTGCTATTTTGTTAGCCACCATCAGTTCCATCAATTAAATTCTACACATATCAGCACTTTTATAGTTTGCTCGGATGCATCTTTCCCAGCTTTTCGAGCCATTTTCAAGATGCCAAACCTGTGGTTGAGATATGTAGGTGTTGAGTAGTGAAGAGCAGAGAGCAGTTTTACTGTTTAACAGGAATAACCCCTCTAGCTGCTGGCTTTCTATAAAACTCTGGCAAGACGCTTTGATGCCCAAAGGTCAGCGATTGCTAATAAGAAGTCAATGGGATACAGCGTTTGCATTGTCGCCCCTTCTCTCGCTTTCTCTCCCTCTTTCTCTGACCGGTGACCCCGGAGCAGTGTTAGGGTATTGTCTTTGAAATTCAGGGCTCCTTTACTTATACACGTTTCTTATTAGCTCTTTTGAACACAGGTAACATATGGCAGGTTGTGTTTAAAAGATTGCCTGCTCTGACCTTTCCTAGCATGCTAATTAGGCCCCTGAGCAGCGTCGGGCCCTCGTGAGCGCAGCTCAGGGAAACGTGACCGAGCAGGGCCTTATCAGGTAGCCTGTGCCAGTCGGCTAGAGCGGTGTGGACTTTCAAAATTTACATTTTCACTTCATGTGCTTCTAATAATCACTAACCTCACCCGGCCCACCAACCATCAGCCCCCCTCACGTTCTCTTTTCTCTCTTTTGCCCGCCTGGACTTTCCACAGGAAATGAAGGTGCCCAAAATTACTTTGACCCCTCGTCGGCGGCGGAGGGTGACCCAAGGCGGTGCAGGATGTCTGGGGTCGGAGGCAGAGATGAGCTGGAATTAAGTATGCCATTTTTTCTCGTAATAGGCCGTCTCAGTTCATTAAAGCGAGGTGAGCGAGATCACTCACAGCCAGTCAGAGTGTTGGGCGGGCCGATCTATGTAAATACTTTTACCAATGGGTCACAAGATTGGGTGGTGCTGTGACTGTCATTGCTGAAGGTCACCTGTCATTGGTCAGTTCCATTTCCGATCCCTATGCTTTCCTTAACTTCCTTTAATTGAAGGGGGTTCCTTCCAATACCACTATGTGCACCTCAGCGCGTCTATTAAAAGCATGCTCTGGGGAGCAAAGTCATATGCATGTTATAATGAAACATGGCTATTAACAGAAAAGCCATTTTGACTGTATCTGTTGGACATCACCATCCTGTAATATTCCACAATCCTCACAAACCTACAAACCTTTGATAATGACACTCCAGAGGTGGGGACACCTTCAAATGATATTTTGCATAAATTTCATCGCTGTCAAATGACTTACATTGGGCTTACTCGCATGTTATTATTAGCTCTGAGCTATAATCATTTAATGTAAATGAAGGTCAGGAATTAGTGTCAGTTGTTGGAAATTCATGCCGAATGTTCCTTTATGTTTCATTTGGACTTTGCAATCCATGAGAAATCAGTCAGTGAGAGGTGTTTGAGAGCACAAGCGATAAAATTTACCATCCGTCAGCTGAAATATTACTCAAGTTAGATTTTTCTTCACAGAATTTATGAATGAAGATGAGGGGAACATTTATGAGAAACTTTCCGAAATGTTTCAGGAAGAAGCCGCCTCCACTGTCATAGATTTACCAGGTAAAGATTTTTTTTACATTGGGAAAGATAAAACACAATGTCTTTAATATCTCAGTTGTTTCTTCCAGATATCAATGGGATCAAATAGAAACATTGCTTAAGTCTCCAGCTTCTCAGACCTTTCTCTTGAGAAAACAAACTTATTAGTCTCAAAAGTGTCTCTTCTAGAGTTTCAAGAGAGATCTCAAGAACTAGTGTATGCTTAGAATGGCCAAAATGTTAATGCCTCCATCCTTTTGTGTCTGTTCTTATCACTAAGAATTTTAGGAGAAAACTCTGAAACAATTGTTTATGCTTAAATGAGAGCTAAATCATATGAACTTTGAAAGAGCATCCACTGAGCTGTAGAATTTGCCACTGGGCTGAACTTGTAACAAGGCTCTGTTCTGTGGAGACATCATGTGAATGTTGTGGTATTAAGTATTAAATTACTCCAGCCTGGTTTACAAAAATATTGATTCTCTGCTATTTAACTTCATTATGACATGCTTGTGATTTTACATGAAGGATGTTGTGACCCAGCAGGATGCTTTGTTGTAATTCCCCAACAAATCACCGAGCTCTCAGGTAGGCACTGATCTCAACTTCCTGTGCGAGAGCCATTGTTGTATGTGACTCCAGTGTTTGTCCCATTAGCAGAGGGTCGGATTAAGACTCTCTCCCAAGTAGAGTGTCGGGCTTATGCTGCTTTTGTCTTGATGTAAAATGCTCTCAGTGATCGGTTGAGGTACCGCACAGCAGTTGTAATTGGTTTGCCAGACCGTTGTTGGGTTTAGGCCTCACGGTACACACGAATACGGTGTTAGCTGTCTAACACTCAACTGGATTGTTGTGGATTTAGCTGGAGTATATAGATTAGCCTCTTCACTATTGTCTTAGAATGCTCATAAAATCCTTCAAAGAAACAGAGGGAAAGAGGATACAGGATTAACATACACACACACACACAGTAGGAGGAGGACGACGATCATGGGTAGCATCCATCCATGAGGCTTTAACACTGTCACAATAGACTTGAGACAATTGCCTGCAAGCCTTCTTCACCGCCACCTTCTGTAGTCCAAAGTCTGGTAATTCTCTAAATATCGCCACACTTCTAACACTTAAAGGGGTTTGAAGCTTCATTAGCAGAATGGGCACAGTCCAGTATGCAATGTGTAAAACTGCGGGAACCCATTTGACGCTTCAGATGTTCTTTCCAGAGACAGACAAAACATCTTGACTCAATGCCACCAAATCTTGAGGTTCTCTGTTCCAAAACCTAGATAGCCACCTTGTAAAGAAGCTTTCTAAAGGTGTGGTCATATTTCCTAAATTTTGGCAGAATTTCTTGAACAAAAAAGGTCCATTATTTATTGTCAATAGTGTAGTGATATATGAAGCACTTTCAAACCAAGCAGCTTCATGTTGGTCAGTGTGTGCAATTTTGCATGACCAACAGAATTCGAAAATATGTGTGGGGAAATCTTTCGTCCTCACGAGAAAATCCTGCTTGTCTGGATTTTTATAATAATAACTGGATTTCGTCTGCGAAAATTCAGAAAATAATGGTAAATATGATTAGTCCTTAACTAAAATGAAACCTGATTTGGAACACTCCAAATAATTTGTGAAATACAAACAGAGCTCCTCCTTCAGAGCAGTTGATGTCATAAGGGTTGAATGTTAGCAAGTTGCTAACCTAACAATGCAATACGAATAATTATATACAACAAACACAAATATTGTATTACAGAAAAGTGAATTGTTATCTTGACTGAATTTAACATTTGAATCAATACTTTTTAGTATTGAATAACTTAAATTTTTAACCAGCATATTGCTTCTTCTGCCATCTTGGATGAATTATTTCACTGAGCCTGTCAAAATGCATTATGAGATTGCCTTATGCATGACGTGCTACCTTAGAATTGTGCCAAAAGAAGGTATCTATTTTTTGGAACAGCCATCACATCAGCAGAGTGCGTGTGATGCCTTAAAATGCTGTCTAGGTAGTCAGCACACTAGGTTTTTTAACAGAGCTAATATGTATCTTTGCACTTTGACCAGGCTTGATCCAGGTGTTTCCCCATTTGTGTGTTGTGTAGCACTGTGAAGCTAGTGCAATCACATTAGAGCTTCATTAGCACTACTCTGATTAACTCACTGGTTTAATTAAATCATGCTTCTGTGTAATTTGGTTCAGATGAGGAATGTATCTAAACCTCTGAGCGGGGCTTAACATCACTATCATTGACTCTTCAGATTTGTGTTTGTTGTGTCTTCGATGTATAACCATAGTGCATGTGTATGGTAGGTATGGCGATGTCTGATCATGTTGAACCACTGGCTGAGGATGGATGGAGGGATCGACGTAGGGCTGAGCTGCTGGAGAGGAGTGCGGAGGTCATCCCTCAGTATGTGGAGCAGCTCAGAGAGCGTGTGCAGAAAGACATGATCCCAGTGGGCAATCCTGTGCTGGAACAGGTCAGTTATATATAAGCCCATAAGCATCTGCTGGCCAGAATGATCGGTGCTATGAAGTCATCATGTCACAGCCTTATACTTATTACACCCAGTCTACACTCAACTAGTCTCGTGTAGCCAGACCTTCAGACTGACGGCAGAAGGTCTGGACTCTATCGCAGCTTTCATTGGTCAAGGACTGCCCAAGAGGATGTTTTACTGACACGTAATGCAACCAATTACAGTTTGTTTTGTTCTGCATCATGTTTAGGGGCGTGAAAATTTAAAGTCGAAATCCCTGCAATAACAGACCGGTGTGCATCTATACATTATTCATTCAAGAACATTTTGCAAGTTTACTGCAACAATGGAGCCGCAAACATCAATAGACGCAACAAACTTTGTGAGTTTTATCAACTGTAAGTTAACATTGTGAATTATAATGGGAACTTTCTAGTTTTAAGTCATGTTGGACCACTCCATTACTGTTGGGTAGATGTGGCTCATGCCTCACCTGATTTTCTTTCAGACTAATAAAACTAGTTTCCCTTCTTGCTGCCCACTGCAGACTGGGTTTGTTCAAAATACTGTTCTTTCAGAACGCTCACTTTTTATGCTTTTGCTTTTGTTATTTTGGACATTTTGCAATTTTTATTGACAAATGGAGGAAATGGGATTGAGACATGACACAATTTGGAATCAAACCCTCTGTGAATGTACATTATAGGTTATATAATGTACTATAAATTAATGTTATTTATGTCTGCATACCCTGAAAACCCAAATAAGCTGGGCTAAAAAAATAAAAATGTAATCAGTTATATCAAAGTTATGATGTTCCCAATTTTAAGTAAGCAGAACTATCAAGATTTGAGTTTGTAGTACTCATGCATGTTAATTGCTTCTAACTTGAAGTAGTGAGTTAGCTAACTCATATTTTTTTTTATTTTGAGTTCTTGCAAATCAAATGAGTTTTTCTCCCTAATAAGTTGTCATAACTCAAAAAAGTTGAATGAGATTTTTAACAAACTATTTTAGAAAAGAACTTGCTAATTTGATAACATGTTAACAATCACAGGGTATAGCACTTACTGAATGAGTACAGCAACATGTAACTTACCTGCTCTCAAATCACCATGATGGTAACTCCCCAAAAACCCAGATTAACAGAAACCTAAAAAAAAAAACCTAAATAACAATAATCAATACTAAATCTCCCTTGTCTTACCATTATATGTCACTTAATTTTAGCATTTACTCTCCCTTTCGAGTGCCATGGTCAAAGTATGCTGGGAAATAAAAAAATCCCAGTCCAGTTTCAGTTAGTCTAAATGAAAGGAAACATGTTCATACAACTCAAAACAATGAAACAGTTCACTTTACTTGAAATATGTCAGTGCTGTGAACTCAAAAGAAAAAGAAAGTTCTAAATACTCATTACAGTTAATTTAGCTGAAATAATTTGTTTAATTTAATTTTGTCCTACTCAAACCAGTTAAGTATTTTAAGCGTTAGGGTTTGCAGTGTAGTATTTGTTTTGTTTTTCATTTGAAACCAAAACTGAAAAATCTGGAGTTTGTCATCTAATCTGAGATTTTACAGGTCATATTCTAGATGCTTCAATCTTCTGCTGAATGTAATTCCATATGGAGGAATTGTCAAAATCACAAAATGCCAAATTACATTAAACAAGATATGAATTAGCCAACATATTCAAGCTGTAATCAGTCTTGACAACTTGTGACTGAAATGCGAATGAAGAGCTGCACGTTAAATAGAGAATGTGAAGTTGAAGTGAGAAATGAATGCATAAGGAGCGGATGGGATGTAATGGTTATGTTTGAGTCATGGCGTGTGTTGAATAATCACTCTTGGTTTGAATACGACTGCAGATGAGAGCTTTATTCTGCTCTCCAACTGTTCGGAAAACACAACATTATCCCTACCACACTCCACAGCTATTTCACAATAATGTGTGTTTAAGCAGCACAGGATGTACCGCTGTCAGTCAGCTAGTATAAAGCCTCTTAAACGTGCTGACTGAATTCTGCGGTGTGTGTCTGTAGGGTTTGCCTGCAGATTGTATTAACACATTCTTTAGATGTTCTGAATTCAAGTTAGCCGCACATACAGCGGCAGAATGCAGTCTGTTGGTCCTAAACAAGAACATGGATTTTCCTTTTTGGCAGGAAGACCGTTCAGAGCGAGGGAAGACAGAGGAAAAGGTGTGGGCGAGGAAGCAGAGAGTAATGTCGTTCTTAAGGGGAAATTCAAAGGTACTGATGTGTGTCCAGAAAAAGGAAAGATTACAGTAGGTATGTCAAATGAGATTTCCTGAGGTACAGGAGCTGCTGCTGAGACTTTCTGCTGTCTTTCCTCATCAATCACACTGTACTATCACTCAAACACACAGTCACAGGCTAATATGGACAATGCTTTACAATTATATACTATAGAACATGTATAAATAGTATGCATTCTTAATACAATACATGTACACATGTAAACTGTGTGTGCGAAGACTGAACTGCTTACACAATCAAAACTTTTTTTTGTAGATTATTTTCATTTCATTTTTTTTAAATAGCATACTACCATACTAATATTACTATTACTGCCATATATAATATGTTTACAGTTTCATCATGCACAGAATCGCCACATGAGCTTCTATTGTTGCATATATATTTAGTGTAGATTTACTACTGTTTAAAATGTTTACAGTATTGCATAATGCATAGTGTTTTGCATACTATTAAAAAAATAGTATTTTGTAAGCTATAAAGTAATATTCCATTTCAACATGACCATTGTGTTTATTTATTTGTCCAGTTGACAGAAAGCAAGATACATGCTAAATGTCATAACAACAGCAATGCTTAAAGGGTTAGTTCACCCAAAATTGAACATTCTGTCATTAATTACTCACCCTCATGTCGTGTTTGTTCATCTTCGGAACACAAATTAAGGTATTTTTGATGAAATCCGAGAGCTCTCTGACCCCTCCTTAGACAGCTATTTAATTAAAACTTTCAAGGCCCAGAAAGGTGGTAAAAACCACTGTTCAAATAGTCCATGTGACTTCAGTGGTTCAGCCTTAATTTTATAATATTTTTATTTAGTTTTATTTAACGAGAATACTTTTTGTGCGAAAAAACTAACAAAAATAAGTGCAACACTCCAAGAACGCCGGCTTACCATTGGCCGACGCTGTTCACGTAAGCACCACGACGCATACGCACGAGTCGTTCTGCCGTAGAACTAGGAAGCACTGCTCTGTTTACACTACGTCAACAGCGTAAGAGTCTAACACAAGCTAGAAGAAATTGTTGAATAAAGTTGTTATTTTTGTTTGTTTTTTGCTCACAAAAAGTATTCTCGTCGCTTTATAAACCACTGGAGTCACATGGACGATTTTAGCAATGTTTTAATTCCTTTCTGGGCCTTGAAAGTGTTAATTAAATTTAAAAAAATGTCATCAAAAATATCTTAATTTGTTTTCCCGAAGATGAACGAAGGTCTTACGGGTTTTGAACGACATGAGGGTGAGCGATTTAATGACAGAATTTTTGGGTGAACTAACCCTTTAAATTTACCTAAAATCTTAACATTGTTCTTTCGCTGGATTGCAAGCACTGCTAGTAAATGAAACATTTGTTTCTACTCTATATTGTCATTCATTCATGCTATCTCACAATTAAAAATTCGGTTATTGTCTATATAATCTTATATTTTTTGTTCAGAACGTTTTTGTAATATTTGAAAGTGTATTATTTGGTTCTGCAGATCAGACACTTAGATGAGGAGGAATCCGTTCTGCAGGACAGACTCTACACTGTGTTCCAGCGGTGCGTAAATTTCTCTACATCCAATCTGATGTGAAATAATCATTAATCTGTGTTTCCAAAGCCATTTACATTTTGCTGACATTTGTGAGGAGATGTAATATACTCCACATTGTATTGTCTCTACCAGTGCATTCTGGGTAAGTTGCCAAAGGCGAGGAAATCTGTCCATGTCATTGGACGCAAAGTAGCATCAATTTCATCCTGTTCACTTCAGTCTACAGCCCTCTCTCTCTCTCTCTCTCTCTCTCTCTCTCTCTCTCTCTCTCTCTCTCTCTCTCTCTCTCTCTCTCTGAGTGTCAGGCCTGCAGGCTCGGCTGTGTTTAAGTTTTTAATAATTGTGCAGCACCACACAGACTGATCTAATGAAATCAGGGATGTTAGTTGGACACTGGTGCAGAGGTTTGTTAGATGACCCTCTCCATGTCCTCTCGTATTAGCGCTGGGTGGCTTTTAGTCAGATGAGACGTCTGTATCAGATCAAGGCCACACCACCCACATTTACCGAATAAATACTGTAACATATACATTTTTTTAAAACAGATTTCCAACACTTTCAGTGGCAGTATTGTAGAATCTGTCATCTAGTGTGGTGTGAATATCTGTTTAATATCTTTTTTTACATTTACATCTGTTGACATCTTGGAAGGATGATTTAAAGAAATATATATATATATTTATTTATTTAAACATTTTATGGTATGTCCTTATTGAGATAGAAAAGTAAACATGTGTCTTTATGTATATTGTCAGGGCGGAGAATCGCTTGCGGAATTCTTTGCGTCAACACCAGGCTGAGATCATCGACCAATATGGTGAAATTATTGAAGAGACAGAGCCGCTAGGCATCGAGTCTGACCTCCACTGGCAGGTATACACACACATTCACCCTCTTTCTTGCAGTGGACATCTCTCTGCCTTTATGCAAAAACACTTTATATTAGGTGGCCTTCACTACTATGTACTCACATTTAAATTAATAATTTGATTCAATGCACTTATTGTGTACATACATGTTTTTACATTGTATTACATAAAAAAAAAATACCTGCACGTAATTACATCTGTAATTAATTTCTGTTGTTACATTTATAATTACACTGTTGACACTTCCCGGTTACACTTTATTTTACGGTCTCATTGTTACAATGTAATTATATATTTAAGTACCGAGTAATAATAATAATTAACTACATGTACTTACTATAGGGATATGATTAGGGTTTGGTTGAGGGTTAGTTGCATGTAATTATGCATAATTTACTGTTATTACTATGGTAAGTACATGTAACATATGTAATGAGGACACTGTAAAATAAAGTGTTACTCACTTCTCTTGTGACTGAGCGTAAAGATTCCAATTAATTACTGATGTATACTGCAAGAGTAACTTGCCTCTGTTTGAACCATGTGGTTGTAAAAGACTGATGGCACTCTCTTAAATCCGATGTCATAAAGATCAAACCATTATTTAAAAGGCATAAATATCACAAAACAAAAAGGTTGAACAGCGTGTACAAACGTTGCATTTCAGTGAAAGCACAAATTCTATTTGAACCCATTTAAATGTAATGCCAATAAATCGGCACATGCAAATTGACTGATATTATAAATAAAGAATACAAAGGTAGGAATAGCATGAATGTTTTAAATGTTCTTTTGAGTTACACGCTAAATAGAGCTGAATCAAATAATGTGATTAAGTTCAGTATCCTGTTAATGATATCAGTCATGGGGGCATACATATTACACATTTCCTGGAAATAAGCAAAGAATCTAAAGCATATGAGAACAGGTAGTCGCACCTAAGTCTTCTGACTTAACCAAAACTAGAGGAAGAGGACATCAGCCAAAGCAGATTGTTCAGTTGCGTGCATGTCGTTGTTGCAGCGAGGTTTTGCGTTGTAATGACTCCTATAAGAGGGCCTCAACAGTAGCAGCAGCCTCGATTTGCAGACAGAGCGTCAGCTTTGAGGGAGGCAGTAAACGCAGTGAGATTGTAGTATAATTCCTCAGCCTGGCATCCGTGCCCCCCAGTCACTGTTCCATTATCTCTCAAATTGCTGTGTTTCAGAGAGATAAAGATATTTTATGGCTTGCTGACTTGAAACAACCCGCACAGCCAGAAAAGCAATGGTCGACCTGCCACGCATAGTAATTTCATTGGTAAATGACAAAATCTTTGTTTATATGACATTTCCAAAATTACAGTGGCAGATGAATCTCAAATATAAAATGTCACATTTGGCATGCAAAACTATGAAAATATATTTCTGTACAAAATTCATGGAGGCATTTAATTTAGAACGTGTTTAATAACTAAGCCTGCCTGCATCGGTAATCCTGCCTTCAGGACTCAAAAAGATTGTCATATTTATTCACTAGCTTCCCCCCCCACCCTCCTTCGTTCTCACGCCAAAAATTTTAAGGGTAAATGTTCATTGTTAATTAAGATTTACTAATTAAAATGAAAATAATTAAGGAGAAAGCTTAATCTTGGAATATTAGGCTATACTTAGAAAGAAAATAAGTTTTTGTGTGTGTATGCATGAGTGTGTGTGCTTTTTTGGGAGGAGGGGGGGGTTGTTTCCTGTTTGCAGTGTGTGTTTTGTCGATCTGTCATCGAGGTTTCATCGAAAGCTCGTCTGCGTGCCAGAAAGTGAGGGATGAGAAGTGTAAAGGATCCGGCGAGCTGCTTTGATGTCATATAGGCGAGTGTTATGGCGTTACGCCCCTTACGCCGCAGCTGCAAGAAATGCAACGTCTTCCTCACCTTTATTTCCTGGAAATCTGTCTGTGTTTCGAATCGCATTCTACTTTTAGTGTTGCTGTAGTATGTAATATGTGTACTGTGCACCGAATGCACATGTTCTGCATGACATACTACATTTTCAAAAATGTGCAGGGTACATCAGAACACACTGCACATGATGGATACATAATGCAATGCGCTTGACTTGCCCTTCCATATATCAAATGATAACTGAATGCCACTCACATGCTATGCACATTCATGAGGTGAACATGATGTGAACAATTTTGCATTCTACAGTTTTAAACTTGTGAAATAATGCCTTACAATTTTTTTTTAATCAGTATACATCAGTGTATACTAGGGGTGTAACAATATATTGTGTCACAATATATCACAATACAAGAATAGTGACATTATGTATTGTGAATAGTTCATCCAAAATGAAACTTTTAGTGTCAGTACTACATTAAACTACTATATAATGTTGAATATGTATAATGTATAATATTTCAAAAGGGGAATATTTGTGGGTCTTGATGACAATTTATGTAACCAGTAAAACGTGTCCTACATTATTTAAAATATATCCAGTCAGTGACAGAGTGCAAGCATATAAGTACGTCTAAAATAATTCTGTATTTTCAGCTTCAGAATCATGAATATTTTTGTTCTGGTCCAAGTCCAAGCCTATTCATTTCAACCCCCAATGTAATAACAAATTTGGCATTTTAATCAACAGTACATTTTTTTATTAAACTTTTTTCCATATGTACTGTATCGCAATAATATCGTATTGTGAGTTCAGTATAATGATATGTTACAAACCTTGACATGAGGGTAACGTTACACAGTATTTAATAAATTTTAAGCCAGTATTCCATTCTAATCATAGCCTGTGTGTATTCTTTTAATATTAAGAATAGCCAACTCATTATTCCATTCAAAATTGATATGTTCCTAAACAAATCTAAAAATGCAGACCTTGGAAGATATTACACACATTGGCAATTTTGGTGTAAATATTCAACATAAAGCTGTAGTCAAGAGTAGAAGAGAATAGAATATTCAATGTAAATTAAAGTTGTTTTTTTTCTTACTCTCTACAAATCTTTTTTTTTTTGTAGTGAAAAGTTTCTCTCTTTTTCTTTCTCTCTCTCTCTCTCTCTCTCTCTCTCTCTCTCTCTCTCTCTCTCTCTGTCTGTCTGTGTAGGTGGAATGGACTCGGACTCCGCAGCCCATGGAGGTGCTTGTTTTGTGTCTGAGGGCCGTGAGAGAGAAGCTGCCCAGAGGTCTGTACTCTCTGAGCGTGTCTCTTCAGACTCAACTGGGCGGCCGCACGCTGCGCTGGTCCCGTCTGCAGGAGCAGCAGTGGGCTGGAAGTACAGAACCTGTGGAACACCAGGGCCGATACTGTGACACAGAGCTCAACATTAACCAGAGCCTCTACATGGTAAGAAAACCCCAGCAAACTTCCCTCCCGAGACACTGCAGAACTGCCGTTTATTTAACCGTTTTTTAATAATAAAGCTATAATATCAACTTTACAATTGCATAATCATATTTCTACTCCAATTAGTTTATATATATATATATATATATATATATATATATATATATATATATATATATATATATATATATATATATATATATATATATATATATATATATATTAGTGCTGTCAAACGATTAAAATATTTAATCGCGATTAATCGCATTAATGTCATAGTTAACTCACAATTAATCACAATTAATCGCACATTTTTATTTATTCTAAATGTCCCTTGATTTCTTTTTGTCCCATTATTTTTTCTTATTTTAATGCTCTTATCAGCATAGAAAAGTGGATCGGCTTGCTTTGTTCAAATGTTTGTTTTATTGAAAACAACATTGGCATACTTTAGTGTTCGATTTCACACCAACATTCTCACTTGGAGCAAATAATCTCACACAATGTAACACTGCCCATCAATAAAAGGGTGAAACAAATACTTTGTTGCACAAACAGCCCCTTCAACAGCCCTTTCTAAGGGATCAAAACAGGGTGATACAAAATAAAATTACAAAGTGCACATGCAAGGTAAACTAGGACTCCGCCTATAGTGCAGTTAAACCAGGGGTCGCCAACTAGTGGACTCCGATCCGAATCCGGACCGCGAAGCCTTTTGACGTAATGAAACAGTTAACGTTGCAATGCTCAGTTACTACGTTCAGACCCAGACGCGCGGTCAAGCATGCAGTGAAGAAGAGACTGATGGTGCGCTCACACCACACCGGACGCGAATGACGCGACATGCACGCCGCTTAATCCGCGCCGCGGAATGTCTTTTTGCGTCTTTGCATTGACTTAAATCACTCGCGCAAAACGCTTCATTCGCGTCTGGTGTGAAAGCACCATCAGAGCAGAAAGCAGCGCTCAAGACAAGCACTTTTAGTTGAAGACCCCTGAGTTAAACCATGGCATAATACGTTTCTCATTTCGGCGTCTCACGCTTGCCATCCACGTCTACTCTTTTAATGGCCCAAACGAGTACGGGCAGCCGCAGCGTGCCTGATGTTTTGTTTCCGGTCTAGCTACATCCGGAGTGGTGTTGTAGTTTTTCTAACGTTACTAGTTGTTGCAACAGCATGTGAAAAAACTACAAAGTTTGTTAGACCAAAAAGAACGTTAATCTCGCGATAAAAAAATTGACGCCGTTAAAATAGGTTTGCGTTAACGTCGTTAATAACGCGTTTAACTGACAGCACTAATATATATATATATATATATATATATATATATATATATATATATATACATACATACATACATACATACATACATTTAAATGGTGGCTGTTATAAAAACATGCCATATTTATTCAAACATGCATTAAATATTGAAGAACATAAAAAAAGTATGATTATGTAAGATGGTGCATATATTTAGCTTATCTCTTTATGCTCCTCTCTAGAGTAAATTTTTCTTGCTGACTAACGAGTTTATAGACACTGAATATGTTTTTTTCTGAGGTATGTGATGTAAGGTGACATTGCTTACACACTTTTACTGATGTCTTTCCGTGGTTGAAACACTGATTGAGTGATACCGTGGCGTGATACAGATTTCAGAAAGTTGTACTCTATTTTTCAACACACTTTCAGTTGCTCATTCATGTTTATTTCACGCTGTAACTGGTTTTATAAGGCAGAAGAGAAGATCAGTTCACGTGGGCTCCGCACTGCTGCTTCTCTTGAGCTGAGCTGCACCAGAGTGATCTGTCACGCCACAGCGCAAAAACTGTATTTATTTTTAATACATACGTAATAAAATGGATGTAATTTGAAATCTGAGACTTTGTTTCATATCAATAGTAACAAAGCACAAATATTATTGCGATTTATGGCAGGCACGCTACAATGTTCCGTTCATTCATCAACTGAAAACAGGATGACTAATCAATTATTAGGACTTAAGAATTGATATTGGTTCCTAAAAATCATGGGTGCTGCTCCTAAGGGACATCTGTCATCTATCATACAACACTGAGGGAATTTGTCATGTTTTTTTCCACAATTTACAATTTTTTTTTTTTTTTTTTATTGTATTAAGAATTATTCTGTATTTTCAATTCACTTAGCTGTAATATTTTTGTATCACTTTTGATCAGTTTAATATGTCCATACTCTTTTTGGTTTTTTATATAAAAAACAACAGAGTACACAGTGGTGCCAAGAAGCATTACAAAAATGAACTCACACTTTTAGGACAATTATACAAAAACATTTTACTTCAGAATGTTTCCATTTACCAATCACAATCAGGCATTTCAGAGAGCCATGTAATAAAAATACACTGTATAGATTCACAATGTTAGCTTTGGGTCTGTGCAGAACATCCACACGAGGAAGGGACAATTCTTTTGATATGTTGATATGTTTGATATGTGTCTTCTGAACTTTTCAGTGATCTTAAATCCAGCAAGATTCCAATGTGTCCGTCATCAGACAGGACTAAACTCCAAAACAGAACTGCTCCAGTTATTCTCGCTGCAGTTCCACTTGAGCTATTGAATATAGAGTCAGAATGAGGCTTATGAAATGTGATATTAAACAGTGAGTGTGTGTATAGAAGTGGAAAGAGACTGTATTAAAAACCGCTGCCGAAAGCTCAAGGTTTGACTTGAGGGACAGTCACTGTGAATAAAACAGCTGCTTTTCTAACGTGACTTTTAGTGTGTGAACGTAAATCAAATTTATAATTCATTATACAAGAGCTGACGGTTTATTGGGATAAAAATGAAGTAGAAATGCTGTTAAACCTGAATTCCAGAAGTGTCAAAATTCAAGTAAAACTACTGAGACAAATAAGAAAAATAAAAACTAAATGTGCATTTAAGAAAATATCAGTCCCATTCTGAGCAAAAGAATAGTGTTGAGGTTTTAGGGAGGTTTCAGTAACGCTGCTTTAGCACACATCTTGTTTTCTGTTGGCTGTGTATGAGAATCAACACAGTCATTGTGTGGTGAAAAGACAACTATATAATATATGCAAATATATGCAAGTAAAGACGATTGATGTACTGTAAGAAAGAAAGCAATGAAGGATCAGTGTAAGTAAATGACAGACTTGAATTGTTTAATTGTAAAAAAAAAAAAAAAAAAGGTACACCTATGAAAAAATGAGAATAATCTCATACTAGGCTTTTTATGAGAATAAAGTGATTTCATTTGTAACAATAAAGCTGAAATATTATCAGATTAAAGTGTAGGCTTATATTAAAATGTTACTTCAAACAGTTTCTTCAAACGTTATTCTTTTAATGTTACGAATTTATCCTCAAATAGTTTTTTCATTTTGAGTTAATTAATTTTATTTTGACACCTGAGACTGAACTAATCTCCAAAGCTAAGTTTGAATGAGAGAGTTTGTGTTTTTTAGGCTGAATTAATTCTATAAGTTTAGACTAAACCCTAACCAGAATGTTTGTTCTGTAGTGCCTTACAAACACTGTAAATAAAGAACCTAAAAGTTCAATAATTAAAGCCCTAAATCTAGTATGCGCTTGTGTAGTCAGGCCTCTATCTACAGACAGAAGCATCTGACACAAAGAAAATAAAGTGGGCCGCTTTAACTGAATACTCCTCCTCTCTCGTCCAAAACCGTGGGCTCTGATTTGGCAGGCAATCGTTTAGCGCTCCATTGAGATTGTCTAGTGTCAGTCTCCTCTATCCTCTACCAGCTCTTATTTATAGCCAATCCTGTTGCTGCTGATGTTTATGTTTCGAAGATTTCCATCAGATTTGTCTGTAATTGGCTCATTTGCTTTTCACTGTTGCCCACATTACCGTGCGCTCTCGCCTCGTCTGTTTTCCTCACAGCTTTCGCCGAGGAAACGAGGAATTAGCGATAGTAGGAGGAAAGCTACAGCTCATCATGTTTTTCTTGAGTGTCTCTGGCTGGTGCTTAGAGTTGCTCTGGTTTGATCCATCTTGCAGATTTGAGTCTTTCCTTCAAGTGGGATGTGAAAGCCGTGATGGTCCAGGCAAGGAAACGGAAGATAAGAAGAATCTTTCACTTCTTTGCCAATCTGAAGTCTTAGTCTCATTTTTTCTATATCTTCATTCCATTGTTTCATAGTGCTTCCATCTAAAGCAAAAACAGTCATTTAATATGTTTAGAAGCAGAAATAGACCAGAAGTCCATGAGGGAAGCCCATTTTAAAAGAATAATTCATCCAAAAATGAAAACGCTGTGGTTATTTACTCACCACATGTCTGTGGAAAAAAAATAAAATAAACTGAATCGTTTTTTTTTTTTTTACAATCATTGCCTTCTCATGTTTGCATTCTCTTTTTCCCTCTTTTTCTTGTGGAGTTTTCTCAGTAAGCACAGGTCTGTTTTGAATGAAATGTGATCGCTGTGATGCTTTAATAGATTCCCAGCATGCAGCAGTTCCACCTGAGAACTGACATAGGCCTGGAACACAACGTCTCAGTCATTTCATTGTTTTCACTCTCTTTTTTAATCTTTTTTCCCCCTGCCAATTGATACAGTCAGCCGTGTTCTTGCTTATTTTCCAGTGAATTAAGCGTCTGAAATATTTTTCAATATGTATAATGCAGGAGATTATGGCATGAATTTGAGGCCCGACGCAGGAAATCTGTGCCATTTTTTTTTTTGGTGCGAGCACAAAGCGATTAGAAGAGAAACACATGATGAATGTGATAAAACAAGTCTTCTCCGTTTTCCATTACTCCTAATGGAGGGATGGAATATTCCGGGAGTGATTGATGAAGTCAAGCGCTTCTTTCTGTCAGTTCATTTTTTAAAGGTCTGTCTCTTGCTTGATGGGTAAATAAGGATCTCTGCGTGTTAAACGCTGGTATTCCTCATTCCACGTTTCCCTGATATACCACATTTCCCTTAAATGTGCCTGGTTTACATATGTCCTAGTGATGTCGCGGCTGTCATGTTGAGATCGTCACATGCTGGCTTCCCTGCTGAGATGGCTTCCTGAAACCAGCCGTAATCACATTCCGATGTTTCATCATCTAGGTTCAAACTTTAGATCATATTAAACACATTTCTTTAGCTAGAGAGGAAATGCGGTATAATATTACAAGGAAATATAACTGACTCAAAAAATGAATTTTCTTGGTCTTTTTCAACAGTATCGAAAAAGTTTTTAACCTTTTAAGGCTTGTGTGATTTTTAATTTTTATTTATTGTTTAAATTAACAAAAATGAATAAAAACTAAAATAAAATTAATTAATTAAATATATTGTATGAAAAAATGGTGGCAATGTTGAATAAAGATTTATGAATTACTACAACCCAAAGTTTGGATTGAGTAATTGGTGAGTAACAGGGTTTCAAGCAAACAAACAAACAAACAAATAAATACATAAATGGAACATTTGTTTAAAAATGTCTTGCCGTGCTGTACAAAATGTCTAATTTTCTCATTTTAAAATATATATTTTTTGATGTCTTATTCTTTTTTTTGGTGTGACATCATCATAAAGTAAAAGCTTGAATACTCAACTTCTATAAATATATTTCAAACCTGTCTATATTATAAGATTCACTTGTACATTGTGCATCAACATAATGGCCATTGTGTGCTTACAGTAATAGATACAGTTGTGTGTATGTCCTACTTAACCATATTTTGGGTAAAAATTTTTACCCAGAAGTGAGCTAAACCTGACAAAACCTCCAAAAGCCAAAAACCTTATTTGTAAAAACAGTGTAAAAACAAAGTAAATAAAGTTCTCAGTTAGGGATAGGTTACAGTATTTGTCTAAGTCTAATATGAAATGTTTCATGTGTGTGTGTGTGTGTGTGTGTGTGTGTGTGTGTGTGTGTGTGTGTGTGTGTGTGTGTGTGTGTGTGTGTGTGTGTGTGTGTGTGTGTGTGTGTGTGTGTGTGTGTGTGTGTGTGTGTGTGTGTGTGTGTGTGTGTGTGTGTGTGCGTGTGTGTGTTTATATAAATTATCTTTTTTAATGTATTATGTAAATGAGTTCAGTCTTGCTTAGGTCTACTCTGCTTTATAAATCATTTTAAATTTGACCCTGAACTCCCTGTGTCTTGTTTAAAATTGACTAATTTTCATTTGTTTTAGATGAATAGATGGTTTTATTTTTAGTTGTTGTTCTCAGAAACCCCTCTCTGTCTCTCTCAGGTCTTACCTGCGTCATGCGATCTGTTGCCGTCCAGTGTGCTAGTGTTCAAAATGTTATCTCTGCCTGGTAATCACAGTCATGTGAGTTGTGTGGTGGGCTGGGGTGCATTTCCCGTCTGCGACTGCTCCCTTCAACTCTTCAAGGGCAAGTTCAAGACCCCTCTCTTGCGTGGCAGGCCGAACTCCTCACTCAACCATTTCCGCAAAATTGAGCATCTGCTCTCCACTGACCTGGACCACTGGCTATGCAACCTCTACTTCCAGGTACACCTTTAAAATGTACTGAACATTTACTTTTTTGAAGACACACAGCAATCTAATAAATAATAATAACAATAATAATAATAACGAATCTTGATTTGATTAGATTTTGATTCATAAGCTTTTGATGCGATTTAGATTCAAATAGATTCAATATCGATTAATTAGTGCCTATCAGGTACAGTACGTGGAAAATGTAATCGAAGAACAATACATCTCTTAACCAAATAATGCTTTAAACTATACAGGGAACCACAGTTGGTACATCACTATTAAAAGTTAAAATTCACAGATTTTTAAGTCACTTGCATTTAAAATAGACATAAGGAAGTTACAATAGCATTATAATAATAGGAATTATGAAACATAGTTATACTTTTTTCTTCTTTTTCCCCCAAATATAAACATTTGAAATGGTGGCTGTCAAAAAACCTGACAGATTTATTAAAATATTCATTCAATATTGAACAACAGGTTAAGTAAAAATACAATAAATATCCAATATATTGCATACATTTAGCAAAATGCTCCTCTCCTGGGTTATTTTTTTTCTAGCTGACTAATGAGTTTTTGGACATTGAATGGCCTTTCCGAGGTAACTGTAACATTACGTGACATTGTTTGTTGTTTTATTGATGTCTTTTCACGGTTGAAACACTGATTGAGTGATTTTCATGTGACATAATACAGATTTCGGTAAGTTGTACTGTCTCTTTCAACATACCTTCTGTTAATTCATGTTTATTTTGTGCTGTAACATTTCGTCTTAAGGAAAAATATCTCTCCCGACTAAATCGGTAAACTACAGGGAACCCTCTTATTTGGTACATTCCTATAATATTAGAGGTTACAAGTAACAACAGAGCCCAACATATAAACCCTTGTCTTCATGACAAATATACAAACATGCATATGTAGTTAACAGGGTATTGCCCATTGTGTTTCCTTCTTCAGGTGTTCCCCTTGGTCCACTGTCTGTCACATGCTTTGATTTATGATGGGCAGCATACTCTGCTGTGATGTGACTGTGTTCCCCTCCTACTGTCCCACACAAATATTCATAAAACAAGATGTATGTAGTTTACATGGTAAAAGTAATCTTAAAGTTAAGATATACCTCTAATTTTAATAATTTAAATTAGGCCTTTGAAGTTTGGATAAAATCCAAGTTTTCCAGTTCCAGGTTTTTTGTATTTTATTTATTTATTTATTTATTTCCACAGCGCTGAATGTCATGGTGATTGTGAAACACAGAACACCTCACTTATATGATTTTATGATGAATTTTTTTAATTTTTCTGGTTAACTTGTATGCATCTTGATATTTTTGTTTGTTTGTTATTTGCTGATACATTGCTGCATCCCTAGTATTTATTTTTTGAATAATGTAATGAAAATTGACAGAATTTGTAAGTTTATACTTTGTTTCATGTCATTAGTAACAAAGCACAAAGCTTTTTGTGATTTATTATGTGATTTATTGGGAGGCGCTATACAAAAATGAAAACAGCATAGACTGAAAGATTGATTGGGATTTAAGAATCGATATCGGTTCTTCAAAATGAGAATTGATTAAAATTGAGAAATCAATATTTTTTAACCCAGCCATAGTAGTTACCCTGACTGAACTGTGTAGAAGAAGTCAGTTCTGGGAGAAAATTGCCTGTTTTGTATATATGGGTAAGAGAGATAGAGAGTGTAAATGTGGCTCTAGCAATAAAATTGGAAATTGGAGCCAGGTTGTAAACAAACCACATCTTTACTAAACATATCCAGATACATTTGAGGAGAAGAATTGATTGTGTTACTCAACAGCTTAATGAAGTTAAAAGCAAAGAAATGGCTTATCTCAATCTAATGCATTCATAAAAATGTGAAATAGAGTGTGTAACCAATTAATACGTCCACATGGAATCTGCACGCTACAAAAAGTCCTTAAAATACATCCCCAACCCCATGCTTGTTGAAAATATATACTTTGAAAATGCTTTTAGCTTTGTTTAATACTTTTTTTAACCATCATTTCCACAGAAATCTACAGATTTATCCCCAAATCAATACAAAAAAGTGCCACAAATCATCAGATTGCATCTGGGATTAAAACTTTGAGATATTGTCACGGTAGTCAAATTAGTCACTTAGTATGCATGCTTTGGATTTAATCTGGTTTAATTAATTTCTGCATTTCATTCCTATTCTAACTATAATTTCCTGCCACTGTCCTAAAATGGCCAATAAATACATAAATTAATGCATGCAGGCATACACACATACATACATACATACACTATATTGCCAAAAGTTGGGACCCCCTTCAAATTATTGAATTCAGGTGTTCCAATCACTTCCATGGCCAAAGGTGTATGCAATCATGCACCTAGGCATACAGACTGCTTCTACAAACATTTGCGAAAGAATGGGTCGCTCTGAGGAGCTCAGTGAATTCAAGTGGGGTACAGTGATAGGTTGCCACCTGTGCAATTCTTAAGTCCATTCTTGAAATTTCTTCACTACTAAATATTCCATGGTCAACTTTTAGTGGTATTATAACAAAATGGAAGCAATTGGGAACAACAGCAACTCAGCCACGAAGGGGTAGGCCATGTAAAATCATAGAGCGGGGTCAGCGCATGCTGAGGCGCACAGTGCGCAGAAATTGCCAACTTTCAGTCAATATCGCCAAACTTCACGAGGCCTTCAGATAAGCTCAAGAACAGTGCGTGTTTCCACTAAGCTTCATGGAATGGGTTTCCATGGCCGAGCAGCGGCGTCCAAACCTTACATCACCAAGTGCAATGCAAAGCGTTGGATGCAGTGGTGTAAAATACGCCGCCACTGGACTCTAGAGCAGTGGAGACGTGTTCTCTGGAGTAACAAATCAACCTTCTCTGTCTGGCATTCCGATGAACGAGTCTGGGTTTGGCGGTTGCCAGAAGAATGGTACATGCCTGACTGCATTGTGCCAAGTGTAAAGTTTGGTGGAGGGGGATTATGGTGTTGGCTTGTTTTTCAGGGGTTGGGCTTGACCCCCTTAGTTCCAGTGTAAGGAACTTTTAATGCTTCAGCATACCAAGACATTTTGGACAATTTCATGCTCCCAACTTTGTGGGAACAGTTTGGGGATGGCCCCTTATTGTTCCAACATGACTGTGCACAAGTGCTCAAAGGAAGGTCCATAAAGACATGGATGAGTGAGTTTGGTGTGGAATCATCCTGAAAGAACACCTTTGTGATTAATTTAGAACGGAGACTGTGAGCCAGGCCTTCTCGTCCAACATCAGTGCCTGACCTCACAAATGCACTTCTAGAAGGATGGACAAAAACTCAAAAACTCTATCCCCATAAACACACTCCTAAACCTTGTGGAAAGCCTTCCCAGAAGAGTTGAAGCTGTTATAGCTGTAAAGGGTGGGCCAACTCCATATTAAACCCTACGGATTAAGAATGGGATGTCATTAAAGTTAAGTGCATGTAAAGGCAAGGCGTCCCAAAACTTAGTGTAATCTAGTGTATAT
Source organism: Gobio gobio (assembly GCF_949357685.1). Lineage (NCBI taxonomy): Eukaryota > Metazoa > Chordata > Actinopteri > Cypriniformes > Gobionidae > Gobio > Gobio gobio. The sequence goes on along the minus strand of NC_137119.1, from coordinate 14,361,130 downwards.
ACAATACATAAAGAAAGTCAAAATAGAGGTGTACTTTCTGACCAAATGACAGGTCTGTTTTGGAAGGGTCACAGACAGCAGAGAGAAACAAACACTAAGGAAAAAAAACAACGATAGATTGACAGCAAAATAAAGTATTTTATCAGTATTTAAAATGGAGGAGAAACACTTACATATGTTTTGTTGTTGATGTCAAAGGCTATGTCCAGTCAAACACAATTAAATCTAGGTTCCTAAATTATCTGGGTCCCGAAGCAAAACCAGAGAGCCACTACTCTACAATATCTATTTGCCAACTCTCATAATAATCTTTCATAATCAGTCTTTGTCAATCAGCAGACATCCCTCTGTGCAGGTGAAGAGACTCCCGCGGGGCAGCACCGGGGTGCCGGAGCGCAGCTTCACCCTGCAGATCCCTTCTCACCCCCAGCTGAGCTCCAGCCAGGGGCTTTCTCCCCACCCGGACACCTCCACCCGTTCCTCTGCCTCTCTGCCAGGTAGGATTTCTGCCCCCCCCCCCCCCCCTCTCCCAAACAGGAAGAAATGCCAACGAATGTCACGGCCCACCACAAACTCCCACACAGAAGCAGAATGGCAGCTGCCAGTTAGAATCTGGTGGGGCATTCATGCAGAGAAAATGAACCTTCTGCGTTCAGACTAAAGCACGTCCAATTTGCGCAGCACAATACGTGCCATTTAGGCCAAATTGTTTTCACTGTAAATGAAGCTCACTAACATAAGACACTCGGCTTTACACATGATTGACAATTCTCACTGAATACTATCATCATCATCATCATCATCATCATCAGCATCATCATACGTTGCTGCGTTAGCGAATGGCACATATTTCCTCTGATCAAAACTCTCAGCCAGAAGCCGGCTCACATTGCTGTGTTGAACCGTGTGCATTTAACATAAGCGGGATGGGGTAATAGCAATATCTCTAATAGAGCTCATTCACTAGAGTGCGCCTCCATTAGCTTATTGATTTTTTTTTCATTGTTTGTCGTTTGTTTGGGAAATAGCAGATGATTTTGAAATGATACACGTAGAGATTAAAGCTTTCAAATCCCTCGGCATATGTTTTTGTGCTGAACACTGTATTGAAGATCTTTACAGTCACATTGAAACAAATTAAACAAATCAAGCGGTTGTACGTTGTTTTCACTTTACGTCACTGGAGCCCTTTTGCCTGTGTTGTTGTCTGCGTAATGTTTTTATTAAATGTTGGCTTTATTTTGTTTATAAATTATGCATACATATGCTTCAGTCTTTTGATGGTGTTTCAATGCTTTTGTCATAAGCTCACACATTTTCAAACATCAGACTTGGGGCCAGATTTACTGACAGCTTGCGCCAGCGTAACCCATTTTTGGCATTAAAAAACTACTGTCAGGATTTACTGAAGATGCACAGTGAAAAGTTAGCGCTGCAAAGGCATGGACAGTGTTATTTTTGTGGCTGAAATTATTGCATATGCATTTGTAGGAATATTTAAATGAATCATGCAAGGTGATTTACTAAGGTTTGCGCTCGTCAATTTACTAGTGTTTGCTCCATTATTTACCGCCCAAAAAAGCATGTTTTAAACCAGACGCTAACTGTTAGATTGTGTTGATCATTATGGAAATGATCTGGCTGCATCTGTGTTCTTTAATTTGCCACCAGTAGATCACACGCAGAACTTTCCACTCCCATTGGCACTTTTTTGGAATTGCACTCTCACGCTAATTTGCCCTGTTTAAATCTGGCCCTTAATCTTCTTGTGCTTTGGCCATGAATGAAACCTCAAATTGTGTGACTTATTGAGAAGAGTCATACAATTACTAATTATTAGTGTTTAGACAAAGTAAAAGGTGACATCTGAACCATATCTAGAGACCAGCAAATCTATTGGTGGCCACTTTTGACTTAGTCCATTAAGCAACCACCCTTCAATTGCATAGCAACCACCCCTTAGAACAACGAGATTTGCTTCTTAACTATATTAGTATTATGCATCATTAAAGAAATTAACTTGCTAGTCATAACTGTTTCCTCAACCCATAGTAACATGTTTGCACCGCCATTGTTTGAACTACATTGGTTTAACAATAGGACTGTCATTAACCCCTATGAGCTCTTTTGGGGCCCTTTAGAAGTTTTGACATGCTCTGACATTTGTGCTTTTTTCAGTTGCTTATAAACATATTAATGGCAAAAGTGTAATTACACTGTATTCAGCACAAACTGGGCTACCATAATACGTGAGCAATGTATCTACATGCTTGTACTTTTTGAGAGAATAATGTTTATGCATGGTTTAAAAAAATAATAATAATTGTTTTAAAATTAAGGGCTCAAAACACAATAGATATGTGTCCACAATACTTTTGACTAATGGGTGTTGTTGCGTTGAGTTTTTGCTTCAAACTGATGTGTGAATCATTGAGCCTACTCATTCACATAAAACAATATATTAATTAACATTCCCCTTCGAGGGAACTCGAACTGCGTCATCGTGACGACACTCTGGGGAACGCCCCTTCGCGTAAAGCGTCTGAAGAAACTGTAGAATCAGCCCAATCCGATTGGTGTTGCGTGATGACGTCGTATGTGACGGCATACCCGGAAGATACAAAGAGACGTCTGAACGAAACAGAGATAGCTTTTTTGCTCTTCAGCGTGAGCGCTCTGTTTGTTCAGTCTGAAGGTGTTGTTGCAGTGAAAGTAAGTGAAATATATTTACTATGGCGAGCGAGCGTTTCAGGCTGTGTGTGCACCCGTGTCCGCGATATATTACGGGCACGGACACACATCAGCTTTGTGTGCAGTGTCTCGGCGTGCAGCACGCCCAAGCCGCTCTTGAGGGGGCGGCTTGCGGTGATTGTGAACTGCTGCCGCTGAGGGTGCTGCGCTCGCGGCTGGCCGTCTTTGAGGAGACCGGTCAGCCTCGTGAGCCCCGCGGTTCTGGGCCTGCGTCTGTTGAGGCAGCGCGGCGCCGTAGATCGTGGGGCTCACAGCGGGATCTGTCAAGAGGATATGGGACTGCTGAGGCATCCTCCCTATCCTCCTCTGACGATTCTGATATCCTCCCGCCCCGTGTGGAAGCCCGCGATGCGGCTTCTTCCCGCGGGGCGGAGGATCCGATTCTCAGGCTGTCTGATTCTGAGGAATCAGACAATTTGAGGATCGAGGTGGATGATGTGGGGCTTTCGCCACCCCACACACCCGCTATTGAGGAGCTAGTGGAGGTTTTAGTCCGCGCTGTGGCCAAACTGAGTTTGGATTGGCCACAAGAAATAGTGGACATCCAGCCACCATCTAAGCTGGATGAACGCTTTTTCAGGCGTCGGGTTCAACCTCCACGGCGGGGTCTTCCTTTTTTCCCCGATCTGCATAACGAGTTGTGTAGATCGTGGGAAAAACCCTTCTCAGCCCGTGTAGCTAATCCCCCAGTACTTGATTTTGCTAATGTGCTGGGGACGGCTGAGTTGGGGTATGCAGCGTTGCCACAGGTGGAAGAGGCGCTTGCGGGCCACCTCTCACCCGGGGCCGCTGCATCATTGAAGGCTCCGTCGCTGCCCACTAAACCTTGCCGCGACACGTCCAAGTTAGTCGGCAGGGCTTTTAGTGCGGCAGGTCGAGCTGCTGGTTGTCTGCACACCATGGCGGTCCTGCAGGCATACCAAGCCGACCTCCTCAAAGAACTGGATGAGGGCGAGGGACCATCTCCGGATGACTTCACTGAGCTCAGGAAGGCAACGGATTTGTCTCTCCGCATTACCAAAGAGACGGCTCGCGCTGTGGGCCGCTCTATGGCTGGAATGGTATGCGTTGAGAGGCATCTCTGGCTGACGCTGTCGGGAATCAAGGAGAGAGAGAAACATTTTCTCCTTGATGCTCCGATCTCGCCTTCTGGCCTCTTCGGCGGGGCAGTGGATACTGTCGTCGAGAGGTTTCAGGAGGCGAGGAAGCAGTCAGCCGCCTTCCAGAAGTTCTTCCCTCGCCGCTCGGGCTCTGCAGTTACAGCAGGCCCGGGTGGGCAGCCCGGACCCTCATCCAGCGCATCACACCGCGATGCGCAGAGGCAGAGTGTCGCCTCCCGCGCCCCTCCCGAGGGAGCTTGGCAAAAGAGACGGCGCTCTCGCAGGAAGCCTTCTCAGCCTAAGAGCGACCTGAGGGACGTTATCCAGGCTAAGAAGGCTCCCAAGCGGTCCTAGCTTCGGCAGGACCGCTGAGAGTCGTCCCCCACAGGGTGGAGCGATCGAGGTCGTTTCCACTCTGGGACTCTCGGGGAATCGTTGCTGCGCTCCCGCCGTCCAAGACGTTTCGGGCCGCATCGGTTCCCTGCGCGCGCGCACTGAACCAGTCGCCTCCATTAGGACTTGCGACAGTTCAGCAGCCGCGTGCGCCTCACGGACCTCTTCCCCGACGACACCCTGCCGGTCAGCCGCTTCAGGGCGTTGGGGTAGGGGCTCGAATAACACCCGAGGCTGGCCTCGAGAGGCTAGTTCCCTTAGTAGATTATCTCGGCGCATGGTCATGCCTTCCGAGTATATCTGCATGGGCCCTGCGTACTGTGGAACGGGGTTACAGACTGCAGTTCGGTTTCCCTCCCCCGAAATTCAACGGGGTGGTTCGAACTGTGGTCGGTCCCGAGCAGGTGCGGGTGATGGAGCAAGAAGTACGCTCTCTGCTGGTCAAGGAGGCTATAGAGTATATTCCTCCACCAGACAGGGAGTCCGGGTTCTACAGCCGGTACTTCATAGTTCCCAAGAAGGATGGGGGGTTGCGTCCAATTCTAGATCTCAGGCACCTGAACCGGTCTCTGAGGAGATACAGGTTCAGGATGCTCACAATTCCAGCCATCGTGACTCAGATCCAGTTCGAGGACTGGTTCGTCACGATAGATCTGAAGGACGCATACTTCCATATCTCCATCCTTCCAGCTCACAGGAAGTTCCTGCGGTTCGCTTTCGGGGGCAAAGCGTACCAGTATCGGGTTCTTCCGTTCGGCCTAGCTCTCTCCCCTCGCACCTTCACGAAGTGTATGGATGCAGCACTGGCTCCGTTGAGACTCCAGGGCATCCGTATACTCAATTATATCGACGACTGGCTGATTTTGGCTCAGTCGTACGATATGGCGGTTCGACATCGAGATGTCGTTCTAGCCCACATAAGGTGCTTGGGTCTCAGACTCAACACGAAGAAGAGCGTGTTGACGCCCTCCCAGAGGACCACGTTCCTGGGGGTTGTATGGAATTCGACTCTGATGCGGGCACAACTGTCCCCCGCACGCGTGGAGTCCATACTGGCGATGGTCTCGAGAGTGAAACTGGGCCGCAGCCTCACTGTGAAGCAGTTTCAGAGACTGCTGGGTCTCATGGCAGCAGCAGCCAACGTGATTCCGTTCGGTCTGCTCTACATGAGACCCCTCCAGTGGTGGCTGAGAACCAAGGGGTTTTCCCCCAGGGGGAATCCTTTCCGCATGATCAGGGTAACGCGCAGATGCCTTCGTTCCCTCGTCATGTGGAAGAAACCTTGGTTCCTGTCCCAGGGGCCAGTGTTGGGAGCGTCGTGTTGCCGGAAGTCCGTTTCAACAGACGCTTCCCTCACTGGTTGGGGCGCGGTCATGGAAGGCCGCTTTTCCAGGGGTCTGTGGGGGACCCGGCATTCTTCCTGGCATATCAATTGCCTGGAAATGCTGGCGGTCTTCAAGGCTCTGAGGAGCTTTCTCCCGGACCTCCGCGGCCACCATGTCCTGATACGATCCGACAACATGTCGGCGGTATCGTATCTGAACCACCAGGGGGGCCTGAGGTCGCGCCCTCTTTGCAGACTGGCGCATCAGGTCCTTCTGTGGTCCCAGGGGAAGTTGTCATCCCTCAAGGCGATGTACATTCCCGGGGACCAAAATCAGGGAGCAGACATCCTGTCGAGGCAGGGGCTGAGGCCCGGGGAATGGCGGCTCCACCCCGAGGTGGTGGAGGCTATGTGCGAGCGGCTGGGCCCGGTGGAAGTGGATCTATTTGCGTCTCGAGAGACGTCCCACTGCCCGCTGTGGTTCTCCCTCACTCATCCGGCCCCTCTGGGGCTGGATGCCATGGCACAGACGTGGCCGAGGCTGCGTCTGTACGCTTTTCCCCCGATTGCTCTGCTCCCGGGAGTTCTGGAACGTGTCCGCCGGGAGGGCGTCAGCCTTCTCTTAGTAGCACCCCGGTGGCCCACTCGAGTATGGTTCTCCGACATCATCGACCTGCTGGACGGTCCCCCATGGCAGGTCCCTCTGAGGAGGGACCTGCTGTCTCAGGCCAGGGGTACGATTTTCTACCCCCGGCCAGAGGTATGGGATCTCTGGGTCTGGCCCCTGAGGGGGCTCAGTTCCTAGCAGAGGGCCTGTCGGCAGGTGTTGTGGAGACCCTACTCAGTTCCAGAGCTCCATCCACCAGGAGGTTGTACAGCCTAAAGTGGAATGTATTTTCCACTTGGTGTAGAGAGCGGGAGGTGAACCCAGTTAACTGCCCAGTGGCTTCAGTGCTGGAGTTCCTTCAAGACCGCTTCTCCGCCGGTCTTTCCCCGTCCACACTTAAGGTGTATGTGGCTGCCATTGGGGCTTTCCACGCACCTTTAGGTGATGCGACGTTGGGAAGGCACCATCTGGTTGTACGTTTCCTCCGTGGGGCTCGGAGGATGAGGCCTGCGGCTCATTCCAGGGTCCCAACCTGGGACCTGGCAGTGGTGCTCGAGGGTTTGGCTGAGGCCCCCTTTGAGCCGCTGGAGTCGGCTGAGGCGAGAATACTGACCTTCAAGGTGGCTTTTCTCCTTGCCATCACTTCTCTGAGGAGAGTGGGGGACCTCCAGGCCTTGGCGGTCACGCCGACTTGCCTGGAGTTTGCCCCTGGCATGGTTAAAGCCATCTTGCATCCCAGCCAGGGCTACGTGCCCAAGGTGCCATCTAGCAGGGCAAGGTCAGTGGTTCTCCAGGCATTCCATCCTCCACCTCACGTGACGGCGGAAGAGAGCAGACTTCACCTCCTCTGCCCCGTGCGGGCATTGAGGATTTATCTGGAGAAGTCTGCTCAGTGGAGAAAGTCAGACCAGCTGTTGGTGTGTTTTGGTTCACCCAAGAAAGGGCTGCCTGCGTCAAAGCAGACGATTAGTAACTGGATTGTCCAGGCTATAGCCATGGCTTATCGGGTGCGCAACCTGCCTTCACCCTTAGCCGTGAGGGCCCATTCTACCAGGAGCATGGCCTCCTCGGTAGCCCTCCTTTCTGGGGCCTCTATGCTAGACATCTGCGAGGCAGCTGGGTGGGCCACTCCTCACACCGTCATTCGTTTTTATAGTCTGCATCTCCCTGAGACGCCTGGCGCGAGAGTGCTCGTCCCCTAGTTGTGCCTGGTTCCAGCTTCACACTGGGGTGGGTATGATTGGTGCGGGATAGTTGGTACTCGTTCCCCAGAGTGTCGTCACGATGACGCAGTTCGAGTTCCCTCGAAGGGGAACGTCTCGGGTTATGACTATAACCCTTGTTCCCCGAGAAGGGGAACGAGACACTGCGTCTCGTGTCCACCCAATCATCAGAGCGCTCGCTTCATCGCAAAGAACGCTATCTCTGTTTCGTTCAGACGTCTCTTTGTATCTTCCGGGTATGCCGTCACATACGACGTCATCACGCAACACCAATCGGATTGGGCTGATTCTACAGTTTCTTCAGACGCTTTACGCGAAGGGGCGTTCCCCAGAGTGTCGTCACGATGACGCAGTGTCTCGTTCCCCTTCTCGGGGAACAAGGGTTATAGTCATAACCCGAGACGTTTTGTAAGACACTTTTTCTTTACAAAGGCCATATGTGAGGAGGCGTGAACAACAATGAATAATGACTGAGAGAGCAACAGGACGAAGGAAATATATTCTGTTGTAGTTTATTTAGAATGTAGTCAACAAAGGCACATTACAAAGGCCTATTATATTTTAAATGATAAAAAGATTTGACTACACTGCAAAAAATGCTCTTCTTATTTAGTATTTTTTTAAATTAGCTAAATTATCTGCCAATGAGGTAAGAAAATTACTCTTATTTCTGTTTGGGACAGAAACAAGAAACAAGATTTCAATCAGAAACAAGATTATTTTTCTTACCCCATTGGCATATAATGTTGCTTGTTTTAAGCAAAAACTCGCTTCAAACGATCTGATACACACAATACTCAAATATCATTTTGAGTTTCGGTTCATTTATGAGACATGCGTGCAATGCATGATCGTGCCAGCACTAAGGCTATTGTCTGTTGTATTTGATTCTTATTAAATAAGAAGCAAATATAATAAAAACATTGATTAAAATTAAGATACAATTTATACAAAACAAAATTAACTTTAAAGAAAGGCTTTCTACAAAACAAAACTCCCAAAATCATTTCTGACAAACTCCATGTCTTCTGATATATTGCGCATCAAATGATGCGTCCTTTATTATTTGTGGTGTTCACGTCATAATCTGTCCAAAATAGGCCAAATAAATCTAGTCTAAACAGTCTTGTGTGTATGACATTTTATGTTGCAGCAGGAATCATATTTAAACGGTCTTTTTGCATTAAATATTCACAAATGCTAACAGAATAAACTTAAATTAAGCCTACCTTTACAATCAACGTCTGAATCCGTTGCTCTTAGAAATAAACAGCTTTTCATGAGGTAAATTATTCCAGGATTATTCCTCAACGCGTCTCAAAGCGATGTAGCTGAAGTATAGCACTACACTTGAGTTGATGTGTGGGCGTCGACACTGAATCGCCTCAGTATTTTAATCTCAATAGAACGTGCGCTCCGTGGCCGTGGTCGCATTAGATTACATAAACACAGAATATTAGTTTTCAATTTGATTTACATTATTTAAAACCTGACATTTCAACGTTTCTTTAGACATATGTCTCATGTTTGTGATACAAGTATTTAGGGCTGTGCAATTAATTGAATTTCGATTCCGATTTCGATTTTGGCTCCCAATGATCACCAAAATAGTACAATCAAGAAAAAACGATTATTTTGCCATGTTCTGTTTTGCAAGAACACTCTTATTTTGTCTTGCGTTCGGAATGAAACGCGCACGCGCACATCCGCCCCTCCCGAAGCCACAAACTCTCTCAGGTCGTGACTCGTGTGCATATCATCCGCTGGAATTTAAAAACTTGGCGCGAGTAAAGATGGCAGAAGGAGGGCAGTTACAGCAGCGTTTGGTGAGCAAAAAAGGCAAAACCAACTCCGTTGTCTGCAGTGATGGGAATAACGGCGTTATAGATAAAAGGCGTTACTAACGGAATTCTTTTTTTCAGTAACGAGAAATCAAACGAATTACTGTTTCTCCCGTTACAACGGCGTTAGCGTTACTGAGAGAAAAAAAATGCGGCGCTACTATAATTGAGCTCACTGAAGCGGTTTTCATCCGAACAGGCTCTCTGTCAGTCGGACCTGCAACGTTTTTCTTTCTCTTGTTGGTGTGTGTGTGTGCGCGCGTTGGGGGGGCGGTTGGGGTTGTATACATAACTGATGATGATTGGTGGGTGGGAGACAAGGTTGAGGTTGATAGGTTGAGTTCACACACACACACACACACACACACACACCTATGACACACACACACTCGCACACGCATATGCACAGTCACACACACCAAGTCCAACGACTTCAAAGGTAGCTTTCGCAAACTGGAAGTATGCGCTACTTTTCCCTCGTTGAGGTGAAAGGTAAGAATGTTTATGTAACGTGCAACTTATGCCCAGGAAGAAAGAGTCTCTCCACGGCGGTGGCAAGTAATTCTAATCTAATGAAGCGCCTCACATCATCACATGCCGCAACAAAATTAGTGGCTAAAAACCCAGGTGATAACGTGAGCTCCACTACCAAAGGAGTAGTATTGTACTGATAATATTTACACAATATTTACACTATAGTAGGTCTACTGATAATATTTACAATAATGCATTGAATTTGATAGGTGTCTCTCACATTGTCCCACAGCAACATTAAAATAGTGTACATTAATGTACAATGTTATATAATAATAATTTATTCTATTTAGTATCCAATTCATTTATTTAACATATTAAATATTGGGGGCATCCAAGTTTAAAAAAAAACTTTACTTTTAAAAGTTACTTTCCCTGGTAAATAGTTACTTTTATGATGATGTAACTCAGTTACTATTTGTAAGAAGTAACTAGTGACTATAACTAATTACTTTTTTAAAGTAACGTGCCCAACACTGGTTGTCTGGGAACAGTTTGGCTTCGAGGAATCAGACGACGAGCAGAAACATGCTACGTGCAAGATTTGCTACATGGTAGTGGCTGCAACACATTCCCAAAGTCATGTGAAATAATCGTGTTACAGAATCGTGATTTCAATATTGACCAAAATAATCGTGATTATGATTTTTTCCATAATCGAGCAGCCCTACAAGTATTCACTAAGCTAGAGTTCCTTTTCTGAAGACTATCTGAATGAACGTCTTTCACAGAGAGGCTGCAGATCGTGCATCACTTTTATTTTCTTTATTTTGCAGAAAGCACAACACAAGAAAAAAAACTTAACAGATTATAATGATGAATAACACTTGCCTGAATGAGGTATTTGAGTCTCTTTGGCACTGATAAGAAAAAAAGCGAGTCGAGTGCGCCGGCGTGACGGCCGACTCGAGGGGGTTAAATCCAGAGAAATAAGCAATATTAACCAGGACATGGACACAGTCCAATGATTTGCCACGAGTACCATTATTCTGCCCTCGCCTGTACGACGTCTGATTTGTACTAGCTAGACAGATAGTTAACAGCAATGAAGAGAAACTCCAGAAGTCTTGTTGAGGATTGATGTTTTATCTTTTTGTCTCTTTTCTTCCTCAGTTTTATTTCTCAAGTTTTTTCCCCATTTAAGTCTGTAAGACTGAAATAATAAACAGAAAATCAACATTACAAAAGTTTAAAGTCTGTAGTTCTTACACAATCACATATAAAGTTACCCAGTAACTCAATATGGATAAACAGTTGGCTATTATATGTCAACACTTTACCCAATACTACAGATGTAAATAAATCAACTAATAATTCTGAGGCGAAGCGCCGAGGCTCGTTGCTGAGCGGATAAATCAGTGAGTCAAAAAACAAAGGCTTCAATCTAGAGCATATATGCGATCAAAATGATAAGAATCACGAACGTAATAACACACATTACTTAATGTAAACATATACATCATACAGAAACCACAATTCTGACGAAAAATTACTTACAGACAAAGATTTGACCAAACTCTGTATCCGTCACTAAAACGGGTCCGACTAGGAAACAAACTAAACGCCAAAGGAAGGAACAACCATGTTTTACCATGCCTAATATTGATCTAGCTTACTGCAGTGTACAACAAGTGTCTCATAGTAGCCACCGAGCGAACGCACAGAGTAGCATTATAACATAACTTTCAACACACTCAAATGTATCTAATATGATCAAACAGTGCTGTGTTACCCCACATACACATGATGGAAGAAGCAGAAGCGGTCGTCTGCGGCAAAACAAAAGCTCCGCATTAGATTGTTTATGTAATCTAATGCGACCACGGCCACGGAGCGCACGTTCTATTGAGATTAAAATACTGAGGCGATTCAGTGTCGACGCCCACACATCAACTCAAGTGTAGTGCTATACTTCAGCTACATCGCTTTGAGACGCGTTGAGGAATAATCCTGGAATAATTTACCTCATGAAAACAAAATCAAGGCGACATCAAGCTACACCTTTGTTTTGAATAAGCAACCTCTAGCGGTCAAAGATTACATATTGTGACATTTATGCATTTGGCTGATGTTATTTCCAAAATGATTACAGACAGTGAATTTAAATTATTTGTTCTATCAGTGTTTTTGTTCTAATATACCCCTTTTCCACCAAGGCAGTGTTGGTGCTAGTTCAGAGCCAGAGCCTAAATTCAAATCGGTTCTTTGTGTTTCCACACCCAAAGCACCAGCTCTGAGACAGGAAAAGTGGTTCTTAAGTAGCACCAAAACATTGCTGGGCTAGAACAGGGCTAGAAGTAAGAACCGATTACGTCAGGCGCTGGGGGCGGGGTCAACAAGACCAACACAAACTTGAGATCCGCCATTTTTGAAATAGCAGCTAATGGAGCTAACAGCTGCTGCTCGTTTGTAATCTCCGTCTATACAAATTACGGCGAACTGCACGAATGCGCTGGATTCGCTGTGTTTTGATGCCAATGTAGAATCGTAAAGCCATGAGCATCAATAGTAACACAACATTTGCATTGTTGATGGAAGGCTTGTTCGAGATGCATTGGCGCTGTGCAGACCAATCGGCGTATGACAACGAGTCCAGCAAAAGCACACAACTCCTTATGCTTTAGAGTCTCTCATGCAGTGTTATGATATCATACACTGATCGTCTGCTCAGCGCCGATGCATCTCGAACAAGCCTGGTGTGTGTGTGTTTCCCGCTGCCTCTTTAAGCGTTGCTGAGAAAGATGAGACGTATATAGTGACGTAAGACCTGGCTCTGTTGTGGCTCTCAGCATGTGGAAAAGCAAACGGTTCTTAGAAAGTTCCTTAATCGAACCAACTATGAACTGGGACTAGCTCTGGCTCTGAACTAGCACCCGGTTCATTCTGGTGGAAAAGGGGTAATATACATTGTTGTTAGCACTATGCTCTACCAGTTTACCTGATACCCACAATACCCCATCATCCACATAGCAACCACCAATGCCCTGACAACCTCCCACACCCTAGAATTATGCTGGTGAGTTTTCCACAGGCAAGCACCACTTCTTGTTTTCTTCAGGAAATGTAAAAAAAAACTTTTTATGAGAAGTTGTGTAATTTATGCTCTAAAATAGCCAGCACTCCCATTGCATAAAGATTAGTTTGGACAGGAAAGAGGCAAATAAGCAGTTTCCTTTCACTCAGGTCCATGTGTAGAGCAGTTTTTACTTCAATAAGTGCGCCTTTCCCGGGCACACCTTCCTGTCTCCGAGCGTTCTGTCCTGACTTGGGTCACGGAACATTCTGACGCCACTGAACGCAGTCTCATTTGGTATTGATCTAGCGCAAAGACCATTGTTCTGTTTTTAATCTTTTTTTTTTCCTTTTTTTTGGCAGTACTCATCTTTATTTAACAGAGCAGAACAAGAAAAAAAGTTTCTGGGGTGCTCAGCTTTAAACATCACATAGGCTTTTTAATTACAAATGAGTTGTGACAGGTCTGCTGGGTAGCAACCTGTCCCATTTTAAGCGTGATGCTAGCTGACAGCTCGGCGCTGTTCTCAGAGCGCCGCAACATGTGGAAGAAATTGGTCTTTTACATTTCACAGCTTGTCACTTCCTCTCTGCTGTGAACTTTGACCTCCCACTGTGCTCCTAACACCCCACATGGGAAGTGTCCCCATGCTATGGCACTCTGGGAGAGTTGTGTTCCACTTACTATATATGCCAAAAAAGAGGAAGGAAAGAATAGGATGAAAAAGAACCAGGTTTGCAGATAAACAGAGGTAAACTCAATCTGACTCAAATAAGTGATCAAAAGGTGTCCCTCGCCGGACATCACAGCGTCAAACCTCTGAGCAGAGATGACGTTAGCATAAGGATAAGTTCAGGTTGAATTACTGCTACACACTCTTATGATATTCAGATGGAGGATTCCCATCAAGTGAGAGAGCGGGATTGGGCTGACAACCTCGCATTACTCTGAAATAAAAATCAAATTCAGTGAGGAAAAAGTGCAAATAGAGAACATCCAACTTTGGCTCTATTTCTGGACTAACGTGTTTTATCATGTACCTTTTCTGCCGCGTTGAGTAACTAACCAAAAGTCAATTTAAATAGACAAATGCTTGAGTTGATGATTGGAACATTATTGCAGTGATTATTATGTTTCTAGCATGTTATATGTTTAGATATCATTTCTTGCCTGTTTGACTCTTGCATTGTCAATACAAGTTGTGAGGTTATTTACATTAAGAGCTTCCTCAATTTTTGGTCAAGATCTTGTATTGACAATGCAAGAGTCAAGCACTCTATAAAGTCCAGCACATCCCAAAGACTTTCCATGAATTTAAAGAAACACACCACTATTTAAAAAAATTGGCTAATTATCCAATTCCCCTAGAGTTAAACAAATGAGTTTTTAATTCTATTCAGCTTTTCTCCGGGTCTGGCGATAGCACTTTTAACATAGCTTGGCCTTGAATCTGATTAGACCGTTAGCATCTCACTCAAAAAAATGACCAAAGAGTTTTGATATTTTTCCTATTTAAAACTCAACTCTTCTGTTGTTACATAGTGTACTAAGACTGACGGAAAATGAAAGGTTGCAATTTTCTTGGCCGATATGACTAGGAACTATACTCTCATTCCTGCATAATAATCAAGGAACTTTGCTGCCCGACCACGGATGCAGCAGGCACAATTATATTTATCAGCACTTGAAAATAGTCCCCAGCTAGCTCGCTCCCTCTGCAAGCAGGTTGTCACGTTGGTTATGTTGACGGAAGTTACCCTATTTTCAGGCGCTGTGTAATATCATTGCGCCTGCTGCACCCATGGTATGGCAGCAAAGTTCCTTGATTATTACACAGGAATGTGAGTATAGTTCCTTGTCCTATCAGCCTAGAAAATCACAACTTTTCATTTTCCGTCGTTCTTAGTACACAATGTAACTACAAAAGAGTCAAGTTTTAAATAGTAAAAATAGCGAAACTCTTTGGTTATTTTTTTGAGCGAGATGTTAACGGTCTAACCAGATTCAATGGTCTATGATAAGCTATGCTAAAAGTGCTACCGCCAGACCCAGAGATCGGCTGAATGGATTCGAAAACAGTAAAACTGTTTAACTCTAGGGGTGTTGGAAAATGAGCCTATTTTCAAAAATAGTGGCGTGTTCCTTTAAGGTCTGGACTCAGAGGTGCCAGTTCATGTGTGAAAATAATTCTTCATGCTTCCTTCCAACCATTCTTTTACAATTTGAGCCTGATGAATCTTGACATTGTCATCCTGGAATATAGCCATGATGTGTCTTCCTATATGGTGGTTTAAGAAATGAAAAGTTACACACTCCACCAATTAAGGTTTGAAGAACTGTTACCAAACATATAACATGCTAGACACTTAATAATCACTGCAATAGTGATCCAATCATTAACTCTTAAGCACTTGCCTATTTAAATTCAAACAGAACCTTTTTTTTGGGGGGGGCAGTATATAACTTTTTTTAAGGATTGTAGTAAGATGCCTTTTATGTACCTTCCTCGACAATGTGTCTTTATGTTTCGAGATATTTATGTAATATGTAATAATAACATTAATATTAATAATACTTTTAATAATAAACTCTTGTACTGTTCTGTAGTTATGTCAGACCATTCCAGACCTTTTCTCTTCAAAACTCCAGGATGCAGTCACATTCCTTTTCATCCTTGGGTATTTTTGTAATGCTCAGACATGTCAAATAGCAGCACTGACAGCTATTTTTTTTTTTTTTACTTAATTTAAAACCGCAGAGAATACTATCTTCATTGCAACATATGACATAGCTGCAGGCATCATGAGTTAACTGACCTTTCACATTAAGTGAACGATCCGGTTACACTAGGTCTGTTTGAATTCAAATGACTAATTAAATTAGGCTTTTCTGCTCTGATCACCCTTAGTGGATCTGTAACTGCATGCAGTGGGCTGGGCTTTTGGAAGCTATGTTTGATTGCATCCTTGCAAATGCATCATAGTACACTGGGCCCTTCAGCGTGATGACAATTTCCAAGATTTTCTCTTAGAGTGTTTCTGGAACACGGCCGTGCACTTTTATATGGTTGTCGCTGAGGGGCCAGTCCTGGTCACAGCGGATAACCCTAATACAGGATCATACTCACTAAATAACAATGCATTCTTTCCCCAATTAATTTACCACTGCCCGTCTTTAAATGGATGAATTAACCTTGCTTACATCAAACTTGTTTTTTAGCAGATGAGAAAATGTAAGCTCATGTGGTGAGTGTGATGGAGTCGTACAGACATTCCCAAAGGCTGCTTAGCTTATGTGAAGAAAAACAAACTGCTCTGAAGTGACAAGCCTTGTATAATGCAAATTTTTTAAACATGATATCATTGTAATCTTCAAATATAAAAAAAAAAAAAAAAAAAAAAAAAAATCACACGGTCACATAACAACATAACATAACATAACATAACATAACATAACATAACATAACATAATTATAATTAGTGCTGTCAAATTGATTAATCTTGATTAATCGCATCCAAAATAAAAGTTTGTGTTTACATAATACACTCACCTAAAGGATTATTAGGAACACCATACTAATACTGTGTTTGACCCCCTTTCGCCTTCAGAACTGCCTTAATTCTACGTGGCATTGATTCAACAAGGTGCTGAAAGCATTCTTTAGAAATTTTGGCCCATATTGATAGGATAGCATCTTGCAGTTGATTTGTGGGATGCACATCCAGGGCATGAAGCTCCCGTTCCACCACATCCCAAAGATGCTCTATTGGGTTGAGATCTGGTGACTGTGGGGGCCATTTTAGTTCAAGAAACCAATTTGAAATGATTCGAGCTTTTTGACATGGTGCATTATCCTGCTGGAAGTAGCCATCAGAGGATGGGTACATGGTGGTCATAAAGGGATGGACATGGTCAGAAACAATGCTCAGGTAGGACGTGGCATTTAAACGATGCCCAATTGGCACTAAGGGGCCTAAAGTGTGCCAAGAAAACATCCCCCACACCATTACACCACCACCACCAGCCTGTACAGTGGTAACAAGTCATGATAGATCCATGTTCTCATTCTGTTCATGCCAAATTCTGACTCTACCATCTGAATGTCTCAACAGAAATCAAGACTCATCAGACCAGGCAACATTTTTCCAGTCTTCAACTGTCCAATTTTGTGAGCTCGTGCAAATTGTAGCCTCTTTTTCCTATTTGTAGTGGAGATGAGTGGTACCCGGTGGGGTCTTCTGCTGTTGTAGTCCATCCGTCTCAAGGTTGTGTGTGTTGTGGCTTCACAAATGCTTTGCTGCATACCTCGGTTTTAACGAGTGGTTATTTCAGTCAAAGTTGCTCTTCTATCAGCTTGAATCAGTCGGCCCATTCTCCTCTGACCTCTGGCATCAACAAGGCATTTTCGCCCACAGGACTGCCGCATACTGGATGTTTTTCCCTTTTCACACCATTCTTTGTAAACCCTAGAAATGGTTGTGCGTGAAAATCCCAGTAACTGAGCAGATTGTGAAATACTCAGACCGGCCCGTCTGGCACCAACAACCATGCCACGCTCAAAATTGCTTAAATCACCTTTCTTTCCCATTCTGACATTCAGTTTGGAGTTCAGGAGATTGTCTTGACCAGGACCACACCCCTAAATGCATTGAAGCAACTGCCATGTGATTGGTTGATCAGATAATTGCATTAATGAGAAATTGAACAGGTGTTCCTAATAATCCTTTAGGTGAGTGTATATGTGTGTGTGTACTGTGTATAATTATTATGTATATATACATACACACACATGCATATACATATTTAAGAAAATAATATTTATATTTATATATATAAAAAATAAATATATTAAATATATACATGCATGTGTGAATGTATATATACATAATAATTATACACAGCACACACACATATATTATGTAAACACAAACTTTTATTTTGGATGCGATAAATCATGAGTAATTGATTTGACAGCACTAAATATAATATAAATAAAATATAACTTTTCTATAGTGAATATAATTTTTTTTTGTTGCGCTTATCAGTGCTAAATATTCAATCAATCATAAGTTGCTCCTTGTTAGAGAATGATTTTTAAAAATCTTTATATATAGTATAAAAAAAAATAATGGTCCATGATTTATTTAAAAATGTGTTATATTTTACATTCCTTTGTTTCGATTATTTCTATTACATTGGGTAATTATGAGAATCATGGATTATGCTCATGGGTAATCAATAATTCACTGACCTTTGAATTTCGGCAACTCTGGAACCGACACCAGGGCAATTAGAAACCTAGGTGAGCGCACAGGTCCCCGTCGGTCACCCAACCCTTCAGGCCCGGTTCCCACTCTCTCTGCATTCATGGTAAGCAGAGGATAACAAGCCTCTCTTGTTCACCCTGGGAGAACGTGGGTTGTGGCTGCAGCACTCCAAGTTCATGGACATAGCCTACAGCTGTCAACGCTGCGCTAATTCAGACCCGACACTATCTGAGCATCAGGCTGGAGGAAGGATAATTAAAGGCAAAGTTGCAAAGTTGTGTTGGCTGGCCCATTAAAACATGCATGATCGTGGCACAAAGGCAGGCAGAATGCTCTGCTGACAGGGATTACAGTCTCTGGACACAGAACAGAGGTGGAGGGCAGGCTTTTGCTCCACATTGCTGCAGGCCGTAGATCGGAACAGGCAAAAGCTTAGAAAAATGTGATGCACTGCACACGGCAGAGACATGGGTCTTTGGTTTATGTAAGGCTAATGTCTTTATTAATGTGTCAGTATCTTTTTTTTTTATTCTGGTGCTTCATATTTAAAATATCATTTTTGAAAAAAAGAAGAAAAAAAATAAAATATTGCATTCTATGCTTGATTTAAGTGATTAAAAAGCTATGGATTGTTATATGGTGCTAAACTTTTGCATAGTCTTTGTATTAGTTACCTTTTACCTTGGAGATGTAACACCTTTGTCAAAGCTAATTGATACATTGTTGCCATCCAAAGTCTTTAATGAGCAACATGTTGGACAAAATAATAATAAAGTGCAGAAAGTTTAAGCATTGAAAATAAAATAAGCTATTAACTCCCCTGGTACATTGGAATGAACTGTTGGAAGCAATCATGTGAAAAAATGATTACAAAACCATTATGAATCAAACACACCGATGCTGAATAGCATCGAGCCACTGGGGCCGGTCTCATAACTTAAAGGTTTTGAATAAACCTTTTTTAAAATACAACTCCATATGGTTTCGTGGGTCATTAACTGTGTCTCTTGCACGAGAAAACAGACTGACACGTCTTCCGTAGAAGACAAATTTCCCTTCACACACTTTTTGACTTTTTCAAGCTTCAGCAGTAGAAATGCCTGTAATTTGTTTCTGTTTCGTACGGTATTTCTTAAGGCTTGTCACTACAGTGAAAAGACAGCGCATCAGAGGTAAACCATCCAACTGAACGTGATTATGCATACATTATAATGAAATAACCACCCATATTTATGTTAAGATAGGGCGGATGTAATGCTTTCACCTGTAGGCATCTTAAATGTTTACTAGAAACACTTGTAATTAAAACCTACATCTGTGTTCAGATTGAGTAATATCAGTTAAAAAAACAGCACAGAGGACATACCAGCCCCAAACTCCTGCTATTAAAACCTATTTGAGTCTTCTGAAGCCTTCCTGATATGTTGCCTATATTTAAAAGTTATTATTACTGATATATTTAATCCCGCAGCAAGAGAAAAATTATATCATCTGGGAAGTTTCCATATTTATTATATAGATGTGACTGGCTGAGGCGAAGAGAAAAACGCAATGAAAAAAGTTTCTCATGGTAAAATTTTTACATGTATCAAGCTAAGGTTTACTTAATTGGAAGCTCCAGGCAATGCAGGAACCCTCTTTTTAAATTCTGTGAATGTTAATATGCTAAATAATGCAAAGCTCCTGCACTTCAAGCATGAGACACACATCTGGCAGCTTACCATTTAAATTACAGACGGAGAGCGAGAGAAAACACTTCAAAAGTAATTTTCCAAAGGAAGGAAGAATGGCAAAATGTATTACAACTAAATTTAATTTTTTTTCGATTTTTCATCATGTCTAATTGTGTGCATTAGAGCAATGAAAAAAGGAGAGGTTGGGCTCAGAGATGTTGATGATGTGTGTGTGTGTGTGTGTGTGAGAGAGGAAGAACAGAATATGTGTGAAGAGAAAGTTTCATCACTTTTTCCTTAGCTGTACATTTCGTTTATGTTGTTAAATGTCATTTACTGTTCTCATCAAACACAGCTTTGTGTTTCTGCTTTATGTATATAGTGTATCATTTATATCCTTTTGTTTTCACTTATTTCAGAATTTTAAAAAAAGAAGCTTAAATTTGGTGCTTTTATTTGATTTTTGTAATTTTATATTACCTACGTCAAAGGTGTACGATACACATTTTTTGTTTTGTTTCTTTTTTGCTTTGTCTGCTAAGGTATTATATTATGCAATCCTCATTTAATTAATCAAACCATTAATCATAGATCATACAATATATTCTGCCTTACAAGATTAAAGGGATGTTTGTAATATCATTGCAGGTAAAAGCCCCACCGGAGCTGTGTCAGCCTCTGAGCCCTGCAACCAGACAAACCGCCCTGTCGCTGAAAAAACCAAGGCCGGAATTTATAGCAAGGTAACTTTGTGACTGAGGAGACATTCTAACCTTGAACATGGACCATCTTTCTTACTTCTCCTTAGAGGCATCATGCCCATTCAAACTCAGGGCAAATACTCCCAAACATTTAAAAGTCGAGAAAACTTAAGAGTGCAAAACAAACGACTAATTTGTTAATAAAGATAATTGTTAATATAATTGTTTGACTCATTCTACTGTACTCCCATATTATTTTTGGAATAGCATATATACTGCACAAAAAAAAAAAAAAAAAAACATTATATATATATATATATATATATATATATATATATATATATGCTTAGAATCTTAAAATAAAGACATGAAACATGATAACATTAATATGCTATAGTATAATTCTCAATTATTGTTTCAATTTTATTGGGGATTCACTGGCACGCACACACACACACACACACAGTTTTTATCTTGGGTAATTACGTTACATTTTTGATTTATTTTTCTTTTTTCCTTTTTTCTTTTCGTCATGTCTTATCTAGCCTAAGGCACCAAGTGAGCCAGGACCGCCACTAGTGCCCCCGCAAAATAAAAAATAAAAAAGGTGCACCCTGCTACTCCTCCCTCTTGCCTCCCTATACTCCCCTTATTATCTGAGATTTGTCAAAATACATTTCACACTAACAGGTATTTTTCAGTCTTCAAAGCTAGTTTTGATGTGCTCGACAAGCCAAAACAGGTCAGATTCTGTGAAATCAGCAGTGCCAGCCCTACGCTCTCTCTAACCACTCCCAACATGCCTTTTCCCGCGCTCCACAGGACTTAAGCTAAATGAATCAAAGCTGCGGCATTACCTGCCACACTTTGAAGTGGTAATTTCAGAATGACTTCTCAGCGATGATCTGGCGCTGCTGTCTTATGTTGCATGGCTGTGCATTGTGTGTTCTCTCATGCCACTCTTTGTCGTTGGGTTGTAATTGTTGTCATGAGGTGCCAGGAACTTTCAAACTCATTCCTGTTTACATGCATCTGCTGATTAATTCCAGGAATGGACTTGTGCACATTGTTTTAGAAATTATTCTTATTATGTCATGATCAACAATTAAATCTGTTTATAGAAATAAGTTTCAATAAGTTTCAATGCAGAAGTCGTTGGTTTGATTTTCAGGGAAAGAAAATGGGGTGCAACATTTGTGTTCATTTTGTTAGTGTCAAAAGATTTCTTTATATTTTAGTTTTTGTAATATATTATCAGGCTATGCACCATCATACAAATCAAGTACTTGAGTAAAAGTACAGATACCATAATAAAATAGTACTCCAGTAAAACTATGTAGTACTCATTTTCAATTTTACTTGAGTAAAAGTACAAACATACTTTTTAATGTACTAAAAGTACTTTAAAACAATTATTAAAAGTAAAACGTACCGATTAATGAATGTTTATTTTGCTGTTTTATATACTCCATCCTACTGTTCAAAATACATCTGAGGGGAAGGATGTTAATATACCAGACATGCAGATAGAGCTTAGGTTACTGCTCAGTCTGACATCATTATGAATTATGAATATTCAGGTAGCCAGCAATAATCAATAATAGAAGATTATGCAGACACTTAATATGTAAACATTTAGTTTTATTACCAAAACTTGACATACACTGCTAATTACTGATAGGCCTAATTCAAGTGTGCAAACAAGTGACAATAACAAAATATACTATATTGTATATACAAATGAGAGAAAACTGAATGTGTGCGAATGTGTGTTGACAAATTTTAAACATTAGGGATGCCACAATTCTCAATATAATATTGAACAGTTCGGTACGGCATTCACGGTTCAATACGCGCTTGTGAATTGCGCTTTGGTTTTGCATTTAATTAATATTTTCTACAAATTCTATCATTTGCCTCCATCCCAATATACTGAACAACGCGACATACATTCACATCTCACGTTAGTGGTAGAGTTAACTCTACAGTTACACTATAGTTATTCACAATCACGAAAGTTCATTATTTGCATGCGTTTTAAAGCCTTGCCGGTTTCATTCGCGTGCGCGGTTTTAACATGCGCTTTTCGGAGCGCGCGCACTAAACGCCTGTCAAACACGTGATTACAGGACTAAATAGTCGTCTTACTGCGCTAATACTGTCAAATACACACAAGGTTAACATAAACACAGTCGGTTATGTCTAAAGTGAAAGGAAAATCGAGTGTGTCTGTATATTAGATGCACGCAGGTCTTAAATTGACAACAGCGCAGTAGTGAACACGCGGTCCTTAAAGGGACAGTTCACCTCTAAAATTATGTCATTATTTACTCACTCTAATATTGTTTCCAACCTGTATTCATTTCTCGATGACAGAATTTTCATTTTTGAACGAACTATCCCTTTAATGTTAATACAACAACAAAAGACAAAGAGAAAATCACTCACTGCTCTTGACTGAAAAACTAAAACAGTAACTAAGAATCAATGTATATTTTATAGTGACGTCTATGTAGTGTTTTATTTTTACATTCATTCATTCAATTTCATACTTTAATGCTGCTGTACAGCTCTGAGCTGCCAGTGTAAATCTTTATATATATATATATTTTTTTTTTTATATTATACAATAAACTAGGAATACAAGGGTTTTTTTAAGTAAAGTTTTAAGTTTAAGGTAGGTTTTTCAATTCTTTTAAGTAAAATAAAGAAAGAGTATTGCAATAAAAAATAGTCTTTTTTTCTCCTTAACCTCTTGCTGTTCCTGTCGCCTAAGAATAGAATAACAAAACATTTATGTGACAAGCCATCAGAATCGAACTGAACCGAAAACGGCTCGGGTTATGTATATAACCCTTGTTCCCTGAGAAAGGGAACGAGCACTGCATCGGTAACGACGAATTTGGGGACACTCCCTAAGCAACAGCGCGTCTGAAGTATGAATGAAATCAGGCCAATCCTGATTGGTGTTGCGTCATGACGTAACTATGACAGCGTACCCGGAAGGTACATATAGGGCAGCCCAGGCATAGTAATGGCAGTTATCGCGATGAAGCATGCGCTCCAGGCCTGCCGAGGTGTGGCGACGAGATGCAGTGCTCGTTCCCTTTCTCAGGGAACAAGGGTTATATACATAACCCGAGCCGTTCCCTTTCGAGGGAACTCCCACTGCATCGGTAACGACGAATTTGGGGAACGAGTACCCACTAGGCCACACCGATGGTAGCACCAGTCCTAGTGTGAAGCCGGAAACCGGGCACAGCTAGGACTGGAGTACCCTAGCACCGGGCGTCGCAGGGAGGTGCAGACTATAAAACCTAATAAAGGTGTGTGGAGTAGCCCATCCGGCCGCCTCGCAAATGTCCTGCAAGGGGACCCCAGAAAGGAGGGCCACCGAAGAGGCCATGCCCCTGGTGGAATGTGCCCTCACGGCCATAGGTGAAGGCAGGTTGCGCACCTGATAGGCCGTGGCTATTGCCTGGACAATCCAGTTACTAATAGTCTGGGTTGACGCAGGCAGCCCCTTCTTAGATGAACCAAAACACACTAATAGCTGCTCAGCTTCCTCCACTGCGCAGACTTCTCCACATATAATTTAAGGGCTCTGACCGGGCAGAGCAGGTGAAGCCTCCCTTCTTCCGCCGTCACGTGAGGCGGAGGATGAAAGGCCTGAAGAACCAAAGGCCTGACCACGTTTGATGGCACCTTGGGCACATAACCGGCCCTAGGGTGTAAGATGGCCTTCACTTCGCCAGGGGCAAACTCCAGGCAAGTCGGCGTAAGCGCCAAGGCCTGAAGGTCCCCCACCCTCCTCAGAGAAGTGATGGCTAAGAGAAAGGCCATCTTAAGGGTCAAGCTCTTTGGGTCTGCTGACTCTAGTGGCTCGAAGGGGGCCTCAGCCAATCCCTCGAGAACCACTGCCAGGTCCCAGGTTGGGACTCTGGACCGAGCCGCAGGCCTCATCCTCCGAGCCCCACGGAGGAACCGTACAACCAACTGGTGCCTACCCAAAGGCCCATCACCCAACGGTGTGTGGAAAGCCCCAATGGCAGCCACGTACACCTTGAGTGTGGACGGGGTAAGCCCTGCAGAAAAACGATCTTGGAGGAACTCCAGCACTGAAGCCACTGGGCAGTTAACTGGGTCCACCTCACGCTCTCTACACCAAGTGGAAAACACATTCCACTTGAGGCTGTACAGTCTCCTTGTAGATGGAGCCCTGGAACTGAGTAAGGTCTCGATCACATCGGCCGGCAGGCCAGCCTCTAGGTATCTGGCCCCCTCAGGGGCCAGACCCAAAGGTTCCATAACTCGGGCCGGGGGGTGAAATATCGTGCCCCCTGCCTGAGACAGGAGATCCCTCCTCAGAGGAATCTCCCAGGGTTGACCTGCCAGCAGAGATATGATATCCGAGAACCAAACCCGAGTCGGCCAACGTGGCGCCACCAGAAGCAGGTTGGCGCCTTGTCGACGGACCCGCTCCAGGACTCCCGGGAGCAGAGCGATCGGGGGAAATGCATACAGACGTAGCCTCGGCCATGTCTGCACCATGGCATCCAGCCCCAGAGGGGCCGGATGCGTGAGAGAAAACCACAGTGGAAAGTGGGTCGTCTCTCGAGACGCGAATAAATCCACTTCCACTGGGCCAAATCTCTCGCACATGGCCTCCACCACCTCCGGGTGGAGTCGCCATTCCCCGGGCCTCAGCCCCTGCCTCGACAGGATGTCTGCTCCCTGATTTTGGACCCCCGGAACATACATTGCCCTGATGGACAACAGTTTCCCCTTGGGACCACAGGAGGATGTGATGCGCCAGTCTGCATAGAGGGCGCGACCTCAACCCCCTGATGCCGTGCCCCAACCAGTGAGGGAGGCGTCTGTTGAAACGGATTTTCCGGCAACAGGACGCTCCCAACACTGGCACCTGGGACAGAAACCAAGGTTTCTTCCATATGACTAGGGAACGAAGGCCACTGCGCGTTACCCTGATCATACAGAATGGATTTCCCCTTAAGGAAAGCCACCTGGTTTACTTCGTATAGGGCATGGTGGCCGCGGAGGTCCGGGAAAAAGCTCTTCAGAACTTTGTAGACCGCCAGCATTTCCAGGCAAAAGATGTGCCAGGAGAAATGCCGGGTCTCCCACAGACCTCTCGCAAGGCGGCCGCCATGACCCCGTCCCAGCCAGTGAGGGAGGCGTCTGTTGAAACGGATTCCCGGCAACAGGACGCTCCCAACACTGGCACCTGGGACAGAAACCAAGGCTACTTCCATATGACTAGGGAACGAAGGCCACTGCGCGTTACCCTGATCATACAGAATAGATTTCCCCTTAAGGAAAGCCACCTGGTTTACTTCCGTATCAGGACATGGTGGCCGCGGAGGTCCGGGAAAAAGCTCCTCAGAGCTTTGTAGACCGCCAGCATTTACAGGCAATAGATGTGCCAGGAGAAATGCCGGGTCTCCCACAGACCTCTCGCAAGCGGCTGCCATGACCACGTCCCAGCCAGTGAGGGAGGCGTCTGTTGAAACGGAATCCCGGCAACAGGACGCTCCTAACACTGGCCCTTGGGACAGAAACCAAGGTTCTTCCATATGACTAGGGAACGAAGGCATCTGCGCGTTACCCTGATCATACAGAATGGTTTTCCCCTCGAGGAAAACCCCTTGATTCCCAGCCATCACTGTAAGGATCTCATGCAGCAGGCCAAGAGATATTCTGTTGGACACAGCCGCAATGAGCCCCAGCAGTCCTTAAACTGCTTCACAGTGATGCTGTGGCCTAGCTTCCTTCTAGAGACCACCGCCCGTATGGACTCGATACGTGCGGGAGACAATTGTGCCCCCAACGTAGAGAATCCCATACGACTCCCAGGAACACAGTTCTCTGAGAAGGCGTCAACACGCTACTGCGTGTAGAGTCTCAAAGGGCTAGGCCGCCTGGAAGAACCCGATATTGGTACGCTTTGCCCCCAAAGCGAACCTCAGGAACTTCCTGTGACACAGAAGGATGGATACAGGGAAGTATGCGTCCTCTTCAGACCCATCGTGACAGACCAGTCCTCAGACTGGATCTGAATCACAATGGAGGAATTGCTAAGCATCTTGAATCTGAATCTCCTCAGAGAACGATTCAAGTACCTCAGGTCTAAAGTTGGACACAACTCGCCATCCCTCTTAGGAACTATGAAGTACCGGCATTAGAATCCGGACTTCCTGTCTGCCAGAGGGACCCGTTCTATGGCCTCCTTGGCTAACAGGGCTGTACTTCTTGTTCCATAACCCGAACCTGCCCTGGGCCGACCACAGTCCGGACCACCCCGTTGAACTTCGGGGGAGGAGAACCGAACTGAAGCCTGTAACCCAGCTCTACAGTCTGCAGGACCCACGTAGACACACTCGGAAGGCATGACCATGCGCCGAGATAATCTACTAAGGGAACCAGCCTCTCGAGGCTGGCCTCGGGTGTCAACCGAAACTCATTCCCGACCCCCTGAAGCGGCTAACCGGCAGGGAGCAGTCGAGAACGTTTTTCGGTTGGCGCACACGTTCGCTGCCCAGTCGCAAGTCCTACTGGAGGCGACGACGGCGGCGTGCGTGCGCGGGAAATCAGTGAGGCCCGAAGCGTCTTTGACGGCGGGAACACAGCACTGATTTCCCGAGAGCTCCTGGGGGAAAACGACCTCGGTCGCTCCTACCCGGGAGAGGGGGCTGGCCAGCAGGGGCCTCATCTAAGGGACGGACACTGCGATTAGCCCTTGCCTAAACCTGATGTGTCCCGCAGGCCACAAGGCGGCGAGAACGACATCACTTCAGGAGGGCTCCATCTTAGATGAATATCCAGTTCACAAGTTAAACACGCTTGGGTGACAGAATTAAAGTATCCAATTTATCAAAGTCGGATAACACGACACTCAATTCCTTGGAATTAAATGCCATCATAATCACCAACCCCGTGCCAACTGAACTGAATGACAGGCTGCATTAAAATACATCTAACTCCTCAAAGTCAGATAATATTTTAATTTAATTCCTCAGAATTAAATGCAGCCACAATAAGGTGAAACAAAGTCTGAATGATAGGCTGAATATCTAACTCCTCAAAGTCAGATTATATCTTTTTTTCAGAATTAAATGTGGCCGTAATCATCAGACGAACTGTTTATTTGTATTATATGGACTCATAAACCCCGCGTTGCCTCAGCAACGTGGTTCAAGCCGTCATAATACAATTGGCTTTCATCCCTCGAGAAAAAAAGCCAAACAGTTTCAAACAATACGGTGAAACATGGTCTGAATGACAGGCTGAATATCTATATATTTCATTTAAATCCTCAGATTTATATGCAGCCATCCAGTATCTCATGCACACCGATCGCGTGTGTTCACTTTAATTGCATATATAAGGAGTGCTTCATGACTTTGACTGCCTCGATGCTGAGCGCGTCTAATTCCTCAGAATCAGACCGCTGAAGCATCGGGTCCTCCGCCCCGGGGGAAGAAGCCGCAGCGCGGGCTTCCACACGGGGAAGGAGAACATCTGAACTGTCAGACAAAGACTGGGAAGATGCCTCAGCAGTCCCAAGTCCCGCTGACAGTCCATCCGTGAGCCCCATGACCGGCCTCGCCGCACCGCCTCGGCGGATGCGGGACCGATCCACAGGGCTCACGAGGCTGGCTGGTCTCACTGAACACGGCCAGCCGAGAGCGGAGCAGCCTGAGTGTCAGCTTTCATAACGCTCGTAAGCGGCTCCCTCGAGAGCCGCCCGAGTATGCTGAACACCCAGACACTGCACACACAGCAGGTGTGCATCCGAGCCCGACATGTAACGGGGACACGGAGGCACACACTGCTTAAACTCTCTCACTTTCCAGTCGCCATTTCACACACACTTTCACTTTTTGACAAACAACAATAAATAGACAGACAGATTTCACACAGAGCGCTATGCTGAAGAGCGATAACTGCCATTACTATGCCTGGGCTGCCCTATATGTACCTTCCGGGTACGCCGTCATAGTTACGTCATGACGCAACACCAATCAGGATTGGCCTGATTTCATTCATACTTCAGACGCGCTGTTGCTTAGGGAGTGTCCCCAAATTCGTCGTTACCGATGCAGTGGGAGTTCCCTCGAAAGGGAACCGTGGTTAAAAACCGAGGTATGTATTGAACCGTGGACTAACTGTATTGTTGCATCCCTATTAAACATACAATATAAAACCAGACGTGACATAGGGCAAAATGTGTTAGGAAGAACTCTTTGCAAACATAGTAGTTTTACATCAGTAATTTGTGTTATTTTAAACGTTATGTTTAGTTTTTAACTGAATATACCCCATTCAGGCGTTGATACACAAATGTGGATGTGTCCACTCAACATTTCATACAAGGGGCTAAACAGCTCACCCTTTTACAGTTGATTAAGGGCCAGATTTACTAACATCTTGCGCCAGCTCAAACCCTTTTGGCCTTAAATTAGTGCTGAAAAGGCATGGGCACAGTTCTTTTTGGAGCTAACATTATTCCATATGCATTTGTAGGAGTTTCCCTTTCAGATGCAAAATTTATAAGAGGAGGGTATTAATTAACATATTAATATTAAGAGCTATATTAATCTCGCAAGGTGATTTACTAAGGTTTGTGCTAGACAATTTACTGGTATTTGCGCCATTATTTACCGCCCAAAAGAAGGATGTCTTAAACCAGACATTTATTTGTGGTGCTTTAGTAGATTGTGTTGGTCATTATGGAAATGATCCGGCTGCGTCTGTGTTCTTTAATTTGCGCATTGTCAGTAGATCATGCACTGAACTCTTCACTCCCATCTGCACTTTTTTGGAATTGTGCTCTCACGCTAGTTTAGTAAGTCTGGCCCTTAGTTCACAAACAAATGATAGTTATTACCAGACCCACACGGAATCTGCACCCACAGAATTCCACAGAAAACTCCTCAGATTTCCCAAAATTAGTGCCCTTCATTGAGAAGCATACACAACCTGCGCATGCGTGATTGTGAAGGGGGTAGTAGTCTGCACTGATTACGTGTTTTTGTGAGAGAGGGATATTTTAAAATGACTAAAATAAAATTGGCCGTGGAGGAGTAAGGAAACATACAAATCTGCAAAAAAAAAAAAAAGCTTTGAAAAGTAGTTAATTTATTTACATAGGTACTGTAGGTATTTATTTATTTTGATTTATTGTTGAATAATAGGAAATTGTTTATGTAATGATTTGTGTACAATACAATTGATAAATGAATATTTTATCTTTATATACTTTTAGTGGATGTACTATAAGATAAATCTAGCTTTGTTTAAAAAAAAAAACAAGTTGTTGTATTTGTATTGTTAGCCTTAAATAAAAGTTAAGAAGTTAATATTTTATAGTTTATTTGTAATTTTTTCAGTTCTAATACTCTTAGATCTTTTTAATACATTTAAAACCATTCCGCATAATTCCGCATATTTTTCCAAAAAATCTCAGCAGAAATCACACAAAAAGTCAGCAGATTCCATGTGGCCCTGGTTATGACCTAAATATGATTCTTCATTTACTCAACCTCAAGTTGTTCCAAACTTGTATGAATTTCTTTATTCCGTTGAACACAAAAGAAGATAGTTTGAAGAATATGGGGAATTAAACAGTTGATGGTTCCCATTGACTTCCATAGTACGAAAAAAAAAAATAATAATAATACTATGGAAGTCAATGGGGTCCATCATCTGTTTGGTTACCGACATTCTTCAAAATATCTTCTTTTGTGTTCAGCAGAACTAAGAAATTCATACAGGTTTGGAACAACTTCAGGGGGAGTAAATGATGACAGAATTTTCATTTTTGGATTAACTATTCATTTAAGATTCGAGGATCTCCCATTCTTGGTTAATTTTGAGTCAGACGTGAATTGTTAACTGGAGACTCGCTCTGACCGGATCATTTGAATCAGTGAGTTGTTGATTTGAGAACAGATGTACAGTGAAATTTGCAAATCAATTTAACAGGTTAATTAAAAATAATCAGCTTGTTCACGAATTGGAGACCACTATTGTGTCTCGGAGCAGTTGACAATTTATTCAGTTCAAAATAACGAGGAACTACGTGTTTTTATGAAATGTAGTGAAAGTTTTCAAAAGTAAAAATACTAAAAGTACAGATATTTAAAACATTTACTAAAGTACAGTAACAATGTAAAAATAATTTGTTACTGTCAACCAATGCTTTAAAGTGACTATTCCATAATAAATTAATTAAGATTGTTATGCTGACAGTGTCATCCTTTCAAGAAGTGAACTCTTCAAGTTAATGAAGATTTTATCCAGAGAGGATGATCTTAAATTGTGAGCTCTGTTTTTGTATAATAAACAACTGCTAATTTAAAGTATTACATTTATTTTCCTGGGACACTTTTTATTTTTTTATGTAATACCGGTACTTATATTCCTGCTTGTTTTTTACTTTTCTTATTATCAAAGTCAGCCAATCTTCACGAGTATAGGGATGACATGAATAATAGGGTCATACCTGCCTAAACCTGAAAGCCAGCCATTAAATTCAACATAGTGACATATATAATGTGATCTTGCCTATGGAACTCATTGACATGTAGATGCAGGCAGTATCTGTGCTGCAGCAGGGAGTCTGAGCCGACCCAAGGGCCTAGTGCACTAGACTGAATGCCAGACTAACAAACAATTTTAGCACCCAGTGTTCTTCTCAGCTACAGCTCAGAATTACTCCTTTTGTGACAAGACTACTCTAATACCCTGCTGCATGCTCAAGCTCTGTGGGGTCTATCAGAATTAGAGCCCCATTTTTGCTGTGTTTTGTCCTATCTACCCCTGTTTCTGAGTGAATGGTGCTGTATTAGAGGGACTGTGAATAATCATTATATTGCCAAACTCAAGTTATTTAGTACTGCTGGATCGTTAGTACCTGGGGGAGGGGGGCTTCCAGAAAAAATCGGTCCAACCCAGTGAAGTTAATTGACTGGCCTGAAAGAGAATTAAAAGTAGAATATGAATATGTTTGTCATTATCCAGTTTTAAAAAGTTTGGAATCTATTTTTAAATGTATATAGCCTATATGATTTTACTACTTTAAGAAAGTACACCTCTGTTTTCATCAGCGTGTTGAAGAGAGCCTACCATCTGGGGTCTGGGGGCTAATATGCTGAAAAACGGCTATGTTAATGTTTATCTCGTCACATTTAATTAGATATGAAATACATTGCATGAATCGCATAAATGATAAAGGAAAATTTCACCAAAAAGGTGTAATATGACAACAAACCTAACAACAAACAGAGCAATGCGTAATGGAGTGCAGCAGAGCAGCATCAATAATATAATTTACTGGGGGGACAATTTGGCCATATCTGTTTATTGAGAGGGACTTGGCCATATCCCCTCAATGTCTATGGGGCATCCCAGGCTCATTGGAAAAAACGTACCTGTGGGAATTTTTTTTGCAAAACTCAAAATACGCTGTGCAGTTTCCAACAGAAATGAACACTAGAGGCAGTAAAACAGCAAGCACTTTTAATCCTTTTTGATTAATAAAGGCTTGTTTTCACATCACGTTACACAATATTATGTTACAATCTCAAAACACTTTTTACCATAGTGCATGATTTGTAAACGAATAAATTTTGGACTTTGCATCTCTTAACCGAATCCATATGTTTCGCTTCTCTGTTGTAACAAGCTTCCGCGGTAGCTCAGCTGGTACAGAATAGCAAATTGGGATGTGGAGAGCTTGGGTACGAATTCTGTGAAGCATGACTCACGATAAAAGAGCTCAAAGACGAGAGAGCAAAAATGAAAACAAGCTAAACTGGAATGAATATGGATGTGTTTTTATGTCACATTTGCTTTTATTAACTCTATTGGGTAGGTTTAGGTGTAGTGTTGGTGGATTGTTATTTTAAAACCTAATGGAGCAAGCTTTTAGCGCCACTCACCGGACATTTCAAATAATAGTCACGATTGGACAATTGGACTTCTATTTTGTTATTCTGTTCTTTAAGCCGCGTTTCCACCGCAGGAACTTTCCCCAGGAACTAGGAATTTTGGGGTGGTACTAGGTGTGTTTCGACCACAGGAACCAGGGTCTAAATGAAGTTACGGGTAAATATTTCCCCCTCCAAACGGCCCTGCTTGCGAGTTAGTACTTTTTCAAAGTTCGGGAACAGGGATGGGACTTGGGCGCTGAACATGCTGATTGGTTGACTCCACGCAGCATTTTATTTCAACCAGCATTTTTAAAAGTCTTTTGCGAGGTTCAAATAAATATCAATCTTGCTCTTTCTGTCCAATGGCATGCGTTGTCTCAGCAATCTTACGGTCAATGTCCGTAATAGCTGATAATAACATACGTTGTCTTATTTTAAATCTAGCTTTACAAGCTTTCAGAATACGCTTTAGTATCAGTGCTCGTCTCTTTTCCGCAGTTTTGTTAATTACCTCTTTAGTAAACCAATACATAACTAACTGAAGCAGCGCTGCTTGCATCTCCTCCATACTTGTTATTGCTGCGGACAGTGTCGCACAAAAATTATTACTGTCCATCGGTAACTGGGAGGAACAGTCGTGCGCAGTCCCACGTCTCTGGACTAATTTGCCTAATCTTCACGGTACTTTAGACCGCAGTGGAAATGCAGACAGTAGCAGGTCTGGGGGAAAAAAGTTCCTGTAAAAAAAGTTCCTGGTACAAATTGTTCCGGGTCATTTCGGTGGAAACGGGGCTTTAGTTCCTGTTTTGCCTGCTCCGTTTAGTTCAGGTTTAATTGGTTACTGATTATCTCCTCGTTTGTTTCTCTAGTTATAATTATCACGTCAGTCATTATGTTTGTCTTGTATTTAACCCTTTGAACCCGAGAAACGCGCCTGTGCGTTTTGCTGGATTTTTCCTCATAACAGTGTAAAACAACTTAAAATACTCTGTCATTTTTGGCCTCACAGACATGAACGATATGTCTTTACAAAGCTTAAAGTTCATACTTTTATTTGTGTACACTCAAAATAAAAACTAAATGTTGTGTTTTTCGCTAAATAAAGAAAACAAACAGGATGTGTATTCTCCCGCCGGTCTCCCTGTGATGTTCATTCTGAAATGCGACTTGCCTCAGACACGACAGATATCGCTTTATAAAGCTTGGAATGTCTACTTTTAAATTAAGTAATTTATATAAAAAAATATATTCTCTGTTTATGTAATCCGTATGAAAACAGCGAGAGGCACAGTTCCTCCAGCTAAACTTCATTATCTTTAATGTGGCCACACCCACGCGCACGCAAAGAGATTCACATGCAAATCGTCCACGTGAAGGAGCGCAAACCTGTAAACTCCCCCATCACCTCAAAACAAAGACTCGTCTTCATCATTCTTATGCTTTTCATCGAGTTCGGAAGACGCGCTGTGAGTTTACCTTGGATTTACCGTGATTTTAACATGAGAATTTTTAAGGTAAAACATTTCTTCTCACTTATATTAGCGTTATTGACGCATAAACTTCACATAGGTTATTAGTTGAACTATTGCCAGACTAAAACGTGTGAATTCAATGGAAACATGTTAAAATATATAGTAGGTAAGCTACCTTTCAATGCTAAATAAAGATACACGTTGGGTCTACGACATGGGGATAATTTTATGCTCTATAATACACAGCATGATATAAAAAAGTATGGTTGCCAACTGTCCTGTATTAGCCGGGACGTCACATTTATTGGGCCTAAATGTCCTGTACATGACTGTCCCGTTTATTGACTGCCATGCTAATGTACACTGACTAAGTGTAAGTAAATATAACTGTTCATATGTTGCGTCTTTTGCACACTCAAGTTCGTTATTTTAAATGTAGACGCGCGGCAAGCACGCTCAAATAGAGAGACTAATTAGTTTTCATTCATCTTGCACTGTCCCTGTTTGCACTTTTGCACTGTATTTTTTTTTTTTTTTTTAGCACTGCTCTATGTGTTGTTTTCATGGTATAGGCTACACTACCGTTCAAAAGTTTTAGATTTTCTAATGTTTTCAAAAAATTTATTCTGCTTAACAAGGCTGCATATATTTGATCCAAAATACAGCAAAAACAGTAATATTAACAGTAATATTAAAATAATTGTTTTCTATTTGGATATATTTTTAAAATGCAATTTATTCTGTTCTTCAGTTTCACATGATCCTTCAGAAATAATCAGTAATCAATAATCAGAAACATTTCTGATTATTATGAATGTTGTGTACAATGTGTTCAGGATTATTTAATGAATAGAAAGTTCAAAACAACAGCATTTATCTGAAATATAAATATATTGTAACATTATACTCTACTATTCAAAAGTTTGGGCTGAGTAAGAGTTTAAGTTTTTGTTGCTGTTTTGTTTTATGAAAGAAATTAATACTTTTATTCACAAAGATGCCTTATATTGATCAAAAAACAGTAAAGACATTTATAATGTTACAAAATATTTTTATTTCAGATAAATGTTATTCTTTTGAACTTCCCTCTGGGTTAAATCTTTGATTTATACACAACTGTTTTAAACATTCATAATGATAAGAAATGTTTGTTGCTCACATATTACTGTAGCCCTGTTTGTGCTGAATACAGTGTACTTAGACTTTAGCCATTAATTTGCTTTAAAGCAACTGAAAAAAGCACAAATGTCAGAACATGTCAACTTCTTCAGGGCCACAAAATAGCCTTAGGGTCCTATGGGTTAAACTCCTTGTTTTGTTCTGTCCCTTGTCGGTTCACATTCTAAATTAAGACTTTGTTTATGAACTCTATCATTGTGCATGCTGCAGACCATCGCTACATTGTTGTTTTTTTTAACATGAACTTACCATTTTTTCGGAGGCTCATCATCTGCAAGAACAGGGCACTGGTGGAATACTGGTCTTGGAGGATAAAACAGGGCGTTTCTCCGGGTAACATCAGCGAGGCAGAGAAGGAGCCTGTGCTGGAACCAGCTACCTGGGGCTTCCCCGAGCTGAAGCAAGCTGCCCAGTCCACCTCAGTGCCAGGAGCGGATCACTACCTGATAGATCTGTGGCCAGGGATCCACTTCCCTCCCGAGTTTCCACCCTCGAATCTTCACCTTCCACGCCGGTCCTGTCCAGCCATCTGGATGCTCCCGTCCCATTAGGAAATCTTCTGTCTGACTCCCTGATTCCATCTTCTCAGCTGGTTTTGTCCAGTTCCCTGGATCCGACGGTGCCACTGGTGTCGTCCTGCTCGTTGGCACTGCCCCCGCCGCTTGCTCCATGTGGCTCTTCGGCTGCGCCTCGGGCTTCCTGTCCGCCATCTCAACTAGAGGTTGAGTCCCTGGCTTCACATCAGGCCTCCAGACCCATGTCTCCACCTCGTCCTGTCAGCCCTTCGGCTCTGCCCCGGCTCTGTGCTCCTTTGACTCCACTGTGGTCCACCAGCCCTGGGACTCCTCCGTGCTCCCTCGCCCCACTGGATAAGCCTTGGTCAGTCGTTGCTCTTCCTCTGCCAAGCCCCCGTCTCCGCCTTGGTCCCACGAGCCAGTAGCTCCACCTTGGGCTTCCAGGCCGGTCACCTAGTCCTTTGGCCTCTCTGCTCCACTGGGTACTGCATGTACACTGGTTCCACCTAACCCTTCAGTCAAGGCTTCACCCTGGCTCCTCCAGCTGTCAACTCCACCATGGTGTTTGTGTCCTATGACTCCTCCTGGTCCCTGTCCATCACCAGCTCCACACTCAACTCCAATGCCCTCTACCTCCCTCCACAGTTGGACATTATACGGCATGAGGATATGCCTTTCCGTCGCACGTACTGTCACAATTGTGGACTTTTATTTTGTTATTCTGTTCTGTTAGTTCCTGTTTTGCCTAATCCGTTTAGTTCCGGTTTCATTGGTTACTGATTATCTCCTCGTATGATTCTATTGTTACGTATAATTATCACCTGTTCGTCTTGTATTTAAACTCCCTGTTTTGTTCAGTCCCTTGTCCGTTCTTGTTTAATTTTATATGATTTGCCTTTTCCTCCATGTTCTAAATAGCTCCTGAGTAGTTGTTATTCTAAATAAAGACTTTGTTTATTGAACTATATCGTCATGTGTGATGCAGACCATCGTCACATTAATAAACTGCTGACTCAGTTGAGGTTTCAGTTGAAATGTATTGAGTAGTGTTGATTTTATTGTTGATTTAAAAGCCACAAGTGTGGTTCATTATGAGAGGATAGCTGGCTAATTCTGCAGATATTCTGGTTGTTGTCTGTCACAACTGCTGTTTTAAATGTATAACTGGGTCCAAAATGTCCTTTTTATCTTGTATTTATTTTATATCACTGATTTTCCTTTTTATTGCATACAACTCTTCTGTGCTTTAAGTGATTTCAGCCGTTTGGCTAACTTCTGCAATTTTTTGTAATTCTAACCACATGCTTCTCAAATCCCACCCTCCAACAGCACATCGACAAAATCATATGCGCAAAATGATTGACAGGCAGAGATTTTGAGATTTTCTGATTGGCTAGTTCCCCTGATTCACTGAAAAACCTGACACCTTCTAAATAGTGGGAAGATTGTGTGTGGTAAAAAAAGAGTGTGTGGCAGATTGTGTTATTTAATAAATTATTATACCCATTTTTAGAGAAGAATATCTTGTTTGTTGCCTGTTCATATTTTACATTTATTCTGTGAATATAGGATTTTATTTAATTGCATGCAGTAATTTTTGTGACCGTAGGGTAGCCCTTCATAAATGACAATGAAATGTCAATGAAATGAAATTAAATGAAATGCCTTCTAAAGTCTACTCAGCATCAAAAACCTTCTAAGTGACATAACCTCATAAGTGACCAATTGGGAACACTCTACATAGACAGAAAGTCATGGGAGACTCGACGCAACTGAATAGTTTACATTAACATGTTATTAAGCTAACAACACAATAGTCTATAAGCACAAAATATTGGATTTATTTATGTATTACTGATTTAGTTGTAATATATGGGCAAAATGTCTTAAGGCAGCCTTATCTCAAGTTTGCTTGCATCACAAAGGTTATTCCAAAGGAAAGGATGCAAGCAAACTCGTGATACTTTTTATAGATTCTCATAATGAGTCACAATAACTAGTAGTTTGCGTATGCCAGGTGTGCTGTTTTAAACATATCATTTCATGTTTTTGTCTTTAATTTTTTGTGACTTTTTTTTTCATTTCATCCTATCATTGTCTTTGCCACAACTTTGATTAGATGTAGTCTGTAATGTGAATGTCATTTGTTTCCTGTGCTGATTGTTTTGTGTGTGTGTGTGTTTGAGAGATGATGCCAGGGTGAAGTGTACTGCTATCATTGTATTCCCAAGATAAATCACTGCAACTGTTTCCTGCTCTGATTACAAATGACATGCACATGTGTCTCTCCGATCAGAGAGGCAGGCAGAAGAAGATAATCGAGAGAAACAGTGAGGCGCTCAAACAACTCCCTAAAGATCAGCTGGACCAGTTCACCTTCTCTGTGCGGTAAGTGTTGTTTCTCAAGGCCAATTTCACATCTACGGGTATATATATATACATGTAGTTATGTTCAGAATGAAATACTATCATACTTACTGCATACTGCGCATGTGGAACAGTAGGCAGTATGCCATGATAAACAGAATCATGACGAACAGACATATCTTTGTCATCACATGACCTCATGATGATTAATTCAACAGCTGGTTTAAAGTTAACATTTTCAAAATGATTAACAAATATAGCTGGTTTTATGTAATTTTTATGTCTTGACCCACTAAAAATGCAAGTTCAAGTCAATTGCATTGCGGAATACAGTGTTACAGTAGTATGCCATTATTTTGACAAATTTATTAGGGCATAGGTCAATTTCGTTCATCCACAAAATGTGCATATGCTGGGCACAGCATGCTGCAGAAGTAATGCACACACTGAACATTGTGTGTCAGTGTGTGGATAAACATTAAAGGCCTATACAGAAACACACACACAAAAACACACACACACACACACACACACACACACACACACACACACACAACCCTAATCCTTTGAATATATAATATTTTATGCTGAGATTATATATAAATCAAACCACCTCATTTTCCAGTATTTTTAAAAATTGTTATTGTTGAGTTGTAACCCTATAATACTGCAGCTTTTTCTCAGTGCATATATTAACACTCATCAACTTGCATGATTTATTTTAGGCTCAATATGAATGTTGCTGTCCGCAATATGAATGTCATTTTATTGTCAAACTCAATGTGTGTTTTTATTGAAAGGATCAAGGTAACGTTAACATCGGCAACACATAAAACCTCATGCTGTGGATAATTGCTTTTTCTCTGGTGATGCAAAGTGCACAAGCAGGCCTACGAATGAGTGTTTTCTCCGTTTTATTGTGGCTTACAGCATTTGATATTAATGAGAAAACAGGAGTGAAAACACACCGACACAAACAGCAGCACCGAACAAATCTTATAAACGGCCTCGTCAAATTGCATTTCACAAAACACTTACCTAAATTTCACTGCACATGCCTGCGATGAAAACCGCTCGCCTAAATCCACAGAGGGAAAAATTGAGGTGTGTTTTTATTTTGATTTTGCCCGAATTATTGCCAACGCTGTACATTTCTCTGAGAAGAAAGAAAGAGCGACTCATTTTATAGGATTTAGAGCTGCCTACCTCTGCTCATTTCTGAAAAATTGGTAATTTGTTGCCGCTGGACTAGTATTAAACAAGATCAGAAGCTGTGCTGCTGTAAGTATGAGAGGAAATCAAATGAAACTCAGGCCACACATCAGAGAAGAGAGGGGCAGGAGCACACTACTAACCCAAAGCACGATAAAGGACTTCAAAAAGTAATGCCAGACATCGACGGGCACAGTTTAGCCTCGCTGTTTTTCATGCAAGCACTATGAAATACAATTCAATCGACTGTTTCTTTGTTTATTCATATTGTTTTGAAATGCAAATCACATTTTATAAAATTCTTGTAGTTCCACATAACCAATGCTGGGGAGATCATACTGATTTTAAAGATAACTTTTAATTAATTTCACTGGATGCAAACTCTGTTACACCATTCGGGTGTAGGTGTTTGGACATTCTTCAGTCCCCATAGGATGATTTTAAAAATAACTATAATTTATCACATTTATATGTGTGTATTATATTTATATGTTTATTTTTTCAATAATTAAATAATTAACTTATGCAATTAAAATATAATTGTATTTCTAACTTTTTTAGCTAAATTCCAATTTGCTAGAATTTCTCTATTTTGGGATTGTTTGCTGCCCAGACTTTCACTGTACATTAAGGGCCAAATTTATTAACAGCTTGCGCCAGCGCAAATCCTATTTTGCCGTAAAAAAACAAACAAAATACTGCCAGGATTTCCTAAAGTCAGTTAAGTAAATCTGTACATTATAAAATGTATTAAAACAACCTATTTTCAATTAATCTGCTATTTCCATGTAATTTTTTATAACAAACAATCACTGTTCATGATGCTGCTTTTTGCATTTCTCTTCAAGCAAAAACCACCAGAATATTTTTTCCCCAGGACATGCTATAAGTGTTTCAACACAGATGAAACAGTTAGAAGGGTTTCATTTTTTTTGCAAGATTAAAACTCAAAAGTGTATTTGAAGAATCATCTAAATGTACCTGAGCATTACAGATCGGACATAACCCCCACCCCCTTTCTCGTGATTAAAAGCAATCTTCATGTGCAGTTTTGATGTGATATGTGAATGAGTGAGGCATATTACTGCCATCTAGAGAATCAGCAGAGACTCTGATGTAAAAAAAAAAAAAAATTCTGCTGTGAAATGCGTGTGGCTCAGACAGAGGTGTTGACAGTTCACAGCCACGGTTTATTGATAACTGCTGTCCCATTTGTTTGCATGGAAAATCCGTACGAGTTGGTGTTTAGCACGCTTGAATGACCTCTGAAAGTACAATGTGTGCTGACTAAAGCCCCAAACAAATAAGTAATTAATAAGTAAACTGTACATAATGAAATTAGTTTTTTTCATGACAACTAGTAAATAAAATCAATATTTTTCTCTGTTATTATTTTTGTAAAGTATTACTTGAGTTTTAGCTTGTTGATATTTATCTCATTGGCAGAGAAGTGCCCTGATGGCAAATGTTAAAAATTTCATTTAACGACTTATGCTTGAATTGTTGACATATGTTTAATAAATTGTGCAGAGTTTTATTAATTATTATATTTAATTATTTTACTATTAATTAAAATCTGGATGTGGCAAATAGAAAAAATAAGCAGTAGATGTAGTATTAAGTAGATGTGTTGGAAATGAAGTGGTATTAATTGTGATGCATTATGTCATTAATATTATATAATGTTAACATTTTTGGAATATACATACCTGTATATAGTTATATAATGCTTACATCTGGTGTAGGCACAGTGAAAAAGTCTTCACCACCTCAACTCTAAAACAGCACAGACAAAAACGCATGTCTCAAGGCTAATGGTTTTCAGTGAACTGAGAGCAGGGGATGCTGGGTATCGCTCAGAGAGCTGTTTATCTGAATGGGCAGAGCTGCTCTTGTTCTTTCTCTTTGACTTCTATTATTCTCCTCATTTGATCCTCTCCCAGATTTACATATCAAACACCTTTGCCAGAGTAATAACCTTAAACCACACATTACAATTTCAAAGAACAAACAAAATGCATCAAAGCGCAAGTATTGATAAGTGCACTCAATGACTTTAAAAATGAAAAGAGTGTAGAAAGTATAACAAAAGAGAGTTTGAGGTTTGAAGACCTTCCACCTTATTTGATGTGCTTGTTTTTCATTCAACTTTTTTCTGAGATACATTTGAGAAAATTAAAGTCACCATTCAATTTAAAATGGAAAAACGATTCAATCAATTCCCGATGGACAAAAGTCCTGCCCTACATTTTGTTTTACTTTTTGAGAAGCCGTTTCACATGGCTACACAATAGGGAAGAAACGTGCTTTAAAGGAAAACGCTAGTTGGACTAAAAATATGTTACCCCAAAATCTAAGGCACATTTTTCCTTCACACATACAGCAATTCCAGAATGCATCATGCCCCAATGGTGGACAAAGTTGAGGGAAACATCGGTTGTAAATATAAATATTTTTTCATTCAATACTAAAAGTAAGTTCCCATTCAGTCGGTCACGTTCGACGTACGTCGGACGTACCGACGAATTGGGATCACTTCTGGGAGCCCCTATCAGCTTCGAGCTATCTAGAACCGGCCAATGAACAATTGGCGTGCGAGATTTGCATCTCGCGCCCCGCCCCGCGCCGCGGGTATAAACAGGAAGCGAGAGCGAATGCACGCTGTCATTCACTTCGGAGCCAAACGGCAGATGAAGACGACTCTCATTACCTTAATGAGTTTATTGCTGCTATCAAGCAAGAGAGAAAGAACCGGAGAATCCAGGAGACGCGTGTTGGAGAGACGGCACACTTCAGCGGGATCCGCGCTGACTCATCGGCTGCCTCTGCAAGCAGAGAAAAACTGCTGTTTTAACAGCAACAGCAAAATCTGTTGGTCTGGTTGGGCGTTTTTTCCTGCTGAGTACAGGCACGGGCTGCACACAAATCCCGTGCGCTGTCGCGTTTCCCCCTGAGTGCTTCAGCACAGAGCGTTTCCTCACAAAAGAGTTCACGGGTGACGTGCCGTCTTTTTCAAGATGTCTTACCACCCGTGCGTTTCTGGATGGGGTCGTTCCCTGTCCCCTGCTGACGGTCACAATCGTTGTCTCACGTGTTTGGGCACACAGTAAGTCCCCTTACCCATCCCACGAACTAGGTCTACCCCTAACCCGTGTGGACCTGCTTCTTTGGATGGCCAGGGTGATCTGAGGATCACGTTTAGGGCAAACCCGCCGAGTGAATCTCCGCAGGCCCCTATTCCCTCTGCTCCGCAGCCAGTAGAGCCTCCAAGGGAACCCGCTGGACCCTCCCACGGGAGACCAGTGGTGACTTTTGGAGCTCCAGCGGACGAACAGATGTCGTTCGCTGCATCGGAGGGGGAGTTTCAGTCCTCGGGGGATGAAGGGTCGGTTGTACTGCCTCCCTCTGGGAGAGTGGCAACGGCTGCCCCGGACCCTGAGTTGGCTGTTATGCTTGCCCGGGCCGCCGAAAGGGTTGGGCTCGAGTGGAACCCTCCATCATGTCCCGAACCCTCTAGGTTGGAAGATTGGTTCCTCGGGGTGGGTCGCGCTGGTTCTCAGCGTCCCGCCCCGACACCTTTCTTCCCGGAGGTGCATGAGGAGCTCACAAGGTCGTGGACGGCACCTTTTTCTGCCAGAAACCGGCCGAGTGACTCATCCCCCCTCACTACCCTCGACGGCGGGCCAGCCAAGGGTTACGTGGGGATCCCGCCAGTGGAGCGCGCCGTCGCAATGCAACTGTGTCCGGCGACCGCCTCTAACTGGCGCGGTGACCCACGTCTCCGGGAGCTCCGGACGGC
Organism: Gobio gobio; assembly: GCF_949357685.1. NCBI lineage: Eukaryota > Metazoa > Chordata > Actinopteri > Cypriniformes > Gobionidae > Gobio > Gobio gobio. The sequence continues at coordinate 14,318,205 of NC_137119.1, read as the reverse complement.
GACGGACCTCGCCCTCCGGGCGACGAAAGTCACCGCCCGTGCCATTGGTCAGGCGATGTCCACGCTTGTGGTCCAGGAGCGTCATCTCTGGCTAAACCTGGCTGACATGAGGGAGACCGATAAATATCGGTTCCTGGACTCCCCCATCTCGTCAGCTGGGTTATTCGGCGACGCGGTCGAGAGCTTTGCCTAGCAGTTCTCGGCCGCCCAGAAGCAGATGGAGGCGATCAAACACATCCTGCCCTGGCGGCCCACTGCTGCCTCCACCCCGCCGCCGGCGGCAGCGCCTCCGACTACTCGTCGCCGAGGACGTCCACCCGCCGCCGCCTCCGCCCCCGCCAAGGCACCGCAGCAGCCTTCCACCAGCCGACGGCGTGGGGCCGGCCGTGGGAAGGATGTCCAGCCCGCTCAGGCCACTGCCAAGCCAGGTGGCAAGCGCCGTCGCAAGCGACCCTGAGACGGGCCGCCCAGAGATGGAGGAGACTGCTCTGAGGGAGATGGCTGCAGCACCACTCCTTCCCCCGGAGGAGGGCCGGGGGAAAATCTTTTGTTCTTCTGTTCCGCCGCTGGTCCCAGTACCAGCGGCACCCAAAACATCAATAAAAGATCAGTTTCCAATATCTCTGGGTGCCAAGAGAGCGCGCTTGGCGGTGGTCGACGCTCCCATGCCTCGCCACCCTCAAGTACCTCTCCCTTCGCCAGCAGGGGACGCCGGCTGTCGGGACGCACACAAGCGGCCTCCCCACACTCGCACGTCCCCTCCGCGGATGCAGGTAAGTGTTGCACAGCACACTCAGATCCCGCTGCGGGCCGCTCCCATGCCGTCCGAGCCGGATCCCTGCGTTCCGCCTCGCTGCCCCGCTGCGGGTACGTCTGTGGTGCCGATGGTCCCCCTTGCTCGGAGTCTGGGAGCCTGGCTAGCGCTTCCCAGCCCGATTCAGTTCGCCCGGCGTCCCCCCAAGTTCAGGGGCGTTCACTTCACGACTGTAGTGGAGGCGAACGCCCCCATGCTCAGGGCGGAGATCGCTGTCCTACTGGCGAAGGACGCGATAGAGCCGGTCCCTCAAGCCGATATGAGGTCCGGGTTCTACAGCCCCTACTTCATTGTACCCAAGAAAGGCGGCGGGTTACGACCGATCTTGGACCTGCGATTCCTGAACCGGTCCCTTCACAGGCTGCCGTTCACGATGTTAACGCAGAAGCACATCTTCAGGTGCATCTGTCCCCGAGATTGGTTTGCAGCGATCGACCTGAAGGACGCGTACTTTCATGTCTCGATTCTCCCTCGACACCGGCCCTTTCTGCGCTTTGCGTTCGAGGGACGGGCAGTTTGGTCTCTTTTAGCTGATTCTTGCCCAGTCGTGAGAGCAGTTGTGCGAACACAGGGACAAGGTGCTCAGTCACCTCAGCCAGTTGGGACTTCGGGTCAACTGGGAGAAGAGCAAACTCTGCCCCACGCAGAGGATCTCTTTTCTGGGTATGGAGATAGACTCGGTCGCCATGACAGCGCGCCTCACCGCGGAGCGCGTCCAGTCAGTGTTGAACTGCTTGAATTCGTTCAAAGGCAGGACAGCGGTACCACTGAAACATTTTCAGAGGCTCCTGGGGCATATGGCATCCGCAGCCGCAGTAACGCCGCTCGGATTGCTTCATATGAGACCGCTTCAACGCTGGCTACACGATCGAGTCCCGAGATGGGCGTGGCACAGCGGTTCCCTCCGTGTCCAAGTGACTCCGAGGTGCCGCCAAACCTTCGGCCCGTGGTCGGACCCTTTGTTTCTCCGGGCGGGAGTCCCCCTAGAACAAGTGTCCAGGCACTCCGTTGTCTCCATGGATGCCTCATCCACGGGTTGGGGTGCCACGTACAACGGGCTTGCAGCTTCGGGTCTGTGGACGGGGCCTCAGCTGCAATGGCATATCTATTGCCTCGAGTTGTTAGCAGTTCGTCTTGCGCTCAGCCGCTTCAAAGTGCCGCTCAGAGGCAAGCACGTTCTGGTCCGGACGGACAACACTGCGGCCGTAGCGTACATCAACAAACAGGGTGGTCTACGCTCCCGTCGCATGTCGCAACTCGCCCGCCATCTCCTCTTATGGAGTCAGAAGCATCTGAGGTTGCTTCGTGCTGTTCACATTCCGGGCCTGCTCAATCGTGCGGCCGACGAGCTGTCACGTCAGCAGGTACTTCCGGGAGAATGGCGACTCCATCCCCAGGCGGTCCAGCTAATCTGGAGTCGTTTCGGGGCCGCACAGGTAGACTCTCATGTGATCATGAGACCCCGGCCTGGATATGTGCCCAAGGTTCCCACTACTCCCTTCTGGGACCAAGTGGTGAGCCTGCAAGCACTGCCTTCGGAGGAGGCAGACCCAGCCCTAGCTTTTCTCTGTCCCGTCCGTGCTCTCCGGACTTACGTGGACAGAACACAAAGCTTCAGGACCTCAGAGCAGCTCTTCATCTGTTACGGAGGACAGCAGAAGGGAAAGGCTGTCTCCAAGCAGAGGATGGCCCACTGGATAGTGGATGCCATCGTCTTGGCTTATCAGTCCCAAGACGTGCCCTGCCCGCTCGGGTTAAGAGCCCACTCCACTAGGGGTGTTGCCTCTTCCTGGGCGCTGGCTCGTGGCGCCTCGCTGACAGATATTTGTAGAGCTGCGGGCTGGGCGACACCTAACACGTTCGCTAGATTCTATAGCCTCCGTGTAGAGCCAGTATCTTCCTGTGTGCTCACTTCCCATAGTCAGTAACACCGAAATGCCTGTTCTAGTGTCGGCTTGCTGCGCCATTCCCTCCCCTATGGTAGACGGATGCGTGCGCTTATTCTGCTCCAGTCGAGTTCCCCGGATCGGCGAACCCTGTTGAGTCCTCCGCAACCCACGGCAGTCGGATGTGGCGGAGCGTTCAACGCCAGGTCTAACACTCGTATGCATTGGTGGAACTTGTGTTAGGCTGGGTTCCATATGTAGTGACTCCTACGGCGGTCCCATATGTGTATTCTTCCACGGTACGGCTCCCTACGGCGAGCCCGTGTCTTTCCCTCGGCAGAGCTCCTCTGCCGTCCCAGGTACGTGTTGTCTCCCTCCTAAGTGGCCGGGGCAACCCCTGGGACTTCCGTATGTTGTGCTGCCCACGGCCAGCCCATACGTGTATTCTCCACATGTTAACTCCCTCTGGGCATGATGTGGCTTCCGCAGCTTCCTTCACAGGCACGCTTCCCAGCGTTATCCAATACAGTCAGCTGAGTGGGTCTTGCGGAACAGCAGCTTTGACTCTCCCTGCGTGAACCTACCTGCCCGCATCAGATCGGGGTCTGCGGGGCTCATCGCTGGGCGCTGGAAGTGGTAGTAACTATGGCGTTTTCCATAGGGGATCCCAATTCGTCGGTACGTCCGACGTCCGTCGAACGTGACCGACTGAATGGGAACGTCTCGGTTACGTATGGTAACCCTCGTTCCCTGAAGGAGGGAACGGAGATGTACGTCCCGTCGCCACAGTTGCTGTACCATCACTGCAGGTCGAGCCACTACGTTTGGCTCCTCAGTGAAAAGCATTCGCTCTCGCTTCCTGTTTATACCCGCGGCGCGGGGCGGAGTGCGAGATGCAAATCTCGCACGCCAATTGTTCATTGGCCGGTTCTAGATAGCTCGAAGCTGATAGGGGCTCCCAGAAGTGATCCCAATTCGTCGGTACGTCCGACGTACGTCTCCGTTCCCTCCTTCAGGGAACGAGGGTTACCATACGTAACCGAGACGTTTAGTCTCATCAACCTCTTAGCTCTGAGACCATTTTTGGGGATTTCTGCCTGGAAACATCAACCATTTTACCCAATATTTTTGTGTGCTTTCTGTTTTTATACTTTATTACAGTATTGTATTATTAGCTTAGCAACATGCTAACATCAAAGTCTACTGGAATCATTTGTCAGGTCTTTTGTTTGCTTAATGTGAGGAGTGTTGTGTGAAGTATGTACACTACCGGTCAAAAGATTGAAATAATGATGATTTTTTATGTTTTTGAAAGAAGTCTCTTTTATTCCTGTGATGGCAAAGCTGAATTTTCATCACCATTACTCCAGTCTTCAAAGTCACATGATCCTTCAGAAATTATTCTAATATGCTGATTTTGTGCTCAATTGTTATTGGTACTCAATTATTAATACTATTTCTTATTATTATCGATAATGAAAACAGCTTTTGCATGCTTAATATTTTTGTGGAAATCATGATACATATTTTTCATGATTATTTGATGAATAAAACGTGTTAATTTCTTTCTCTTTTTTTTTTACATCTTACTATACACTTTTAAATGGCAGCGCATCACAAATTACACAAAAATATTAAGTAGCAAAAACATTTTCAACATTGATAATAATAAGAAATGTTTCTTGAGCACCAAATCATATTAGAATGATTTCCAAATGATCATGTGACACTGAAGACTGGAGTAAAATAATGCTGAAAATTTTGCTTTGCCAACAAAGAAATAAATTACATTTTCAAATATATGAAAATAGGGAAGTCATTTTAAATTTGAATAATATTTAACAATATTACTGTTGTTACTATATTTTTTATCAAATTAATTATTCCAAACTTTTGACAATTGGTAGAGTAGATCATATCAAATCGGTGACTTGGTTTCATGTTGTTAAGGGTGCAGCTTTAGAAAGGCTCTGCCTACAGCAAGGCAGCTATTGTTAATGACTTATTTATACTGTGACAGAAGTTTCTGTCTTGTTTTTTCCTTTGAATGTTTCCTTTGAATGTTGCCTTGAGATATCGTTCTGCAGTTTCTCTGCAGATAACTCTCGTCAAAGATTCCTGTCTCAGTGAGTGGGACAGTGAATATTTTTATCTGTTTTTAAGTTGGCCAGAAATCATTTCCATTGCATCCCTGTGTTTGTTCATTAATTGCTGCGCGTATTTATATTGTGCCGATGTCATCCTGTCAACTAAATATTTTTCCCTTTTTTCTCGTTTTGGGGAAACCTGTTTTAATCAAACTCAGTCTCACACAACAATTATATCTAATTAGCCCAATTATCAAGATTCTAATTACATTGAAATATACCCCCCAAATCTCATATCAATTATATCTGTGACTTTTCCTGTCCTAAAAAGAGGAAGATAAAGTGTCTGTGTTTCCTCCTGAGAATGAGCAATGCTTCCAAAATCTCTAAAATCGTTCCCATCTCCTTTCACAAAACTCCTTTCACAGTGGATTCCTTCACGGTTTGTGTTCCAATTTTCTTTTGTGTCTTTAGCTTGTAAGTTGTGTGGTTTCTCATTGGCCACATACACACTGCAGCTGAAAATGTCTGTCATTTTCTATTAAATCACTTGTCTTTCCTGTGTTCCCTTGTGAAAAAGAAGTACAGTTTAGCATACCTTTAATACAAAAAAAAAAATAATAATAAGTGCGAACTGAATGTAATGTTTTTAGCTCTTTCGGGTATCTACTTTAATGTAATTTCTATTGAAACGTTTTATTTGTAATTAAACATTTGTAAAGATGAAAGTTGCAATTTAGTATATTGAAAAGATGTAAACTTTAAGTATAATGTTAAATAACAGACTATAAAATGATTATCACGTGTGTTAGTCAACACATCAAAATAATTGCTGCAAAATTTCCCCAAAACGCCTAAAAAAAAACATACCCAAAGTAAATTGCCTGCTGTTCTTGAACCATTTGGAGTATATGCATATTTTTGGTCTCTTTTAAAAGGTGACAATCTAAGGTTTGTTCCTAAACAGTCAGAATCACAAGTCATACTGGTATTGAGTAATAGAACTTTTAAAACACTGAAAAAAGAAAATATGTAATTCCGCTAAAAAAAAAGTTGTAAAAAGATGCCTGCATATGACTGTAGCTGGGAGCTATTAGCTGGAAAACACAATGGGATCACAGCATGAAGCCTTACCAAGTCCAATTTCTTATTTGATAACTATACCTTTAGAAAATGAGTGTTTTGCACATGCTTATCTAAGTTCATGTCTAGACGCTTTCCAAAAAAGCCACTTGGAGACTCCAAATGACTCTTTGTAACCATTGACACATACAATGCTGCTATTCTTGAATGCTTTTATGTACAGACATACTTTTGGGCTCTAATGAAAGGTTACACTTAGAGCTGTTCTATTCCTTATCCAGATTTAAAATAATTTTGTGAATAATTGCTGAGACATGAACATTATAGTGTTTTTTTATAGTGTATATAGTGTTTTTGCAATTCATGAAACTAAACTTTGTGCGAATAAAGACAAAACAAGTGTTATAGTATTTATAAAGCTCTTTAATATTACAACTCACACTCATATATAATAAGAATATCTAATATCGAACTATTAGCACAGTTTACATGTCTCTCTTTCCTCCTCTTCTGCCTCTCTGGGAATGTGTGGCATCTCTGCAGGCGTGCTCCCCTCCGTGTCCAAAATGCTCTCACGGTCTCAAAGATGATAATCTGTGACATAAAAAAAAAACAAAGAATAAATAAATACATTTAAAAAACACTAACACGCAGACATGCACGCACACACACAAACAGACAAAACACACACACACACACACACACACACACACACACACACACACACACACACACACACTCACACTGTAACAGGATTATCCAAACAACGCGCAGCCAAAATAAACACAAAGGTCGACCCTCCCACTAAAACGCAGTGTTAATCTTTTCAGAGGTTCATTGGCTATCAGAAGAGTCAGTCATTTCCAATCTCTGATGCAATTGGATTGAAACACTGTCAATCAAAGAGAGTGAAGGTGGCTGGGCTTTAGCTTGGATACTCCAGCCTGACTGGCTCTCTGAGTCTCCAAAGCCCTCACAGCTTGCCCCAATTGGTTGAAATGAGCTGTCAGTCAAAAGTGCAGAGGTCAAGCGGCCATTTTAGATTCGCCGAACTTCTTTGTTTACCTTACATTTACATTTATACATTTGGCAGACGCTTTTATCCAAAGCGACTTACAGTGCCCTTATTACAGGGACAATCCCCCTGGAGCAACATGGAGTAAAGTGCCTTGCTCAAGGACACACTGGTGGTGACTGCTGGGATCGAACCAGCAACCTTCTGCGTATCAGTTCCATGGTTTAACCCACTGGACCACCTTCTCGTGAAGTTTTCCATTCAGCACATATAGTGCTGACAGAAGACTGGATAGCACTCTCCGCTTTTTGGAAATGGTACTACTACATTCTGTGGCTGTTTATTGCTATATAAATGTGTTATGGACTAAATATTTCACTGAATTTGGATTGCCTGGACCCTAAAGAGTGGAATTACAGCGTTTTTTTCATGGATAGAGATGATGTTTGGATGACAAGGACACTTTTAATTTGAATTCGTAAAAATTTGTTGGCGGTCAGCGTAGTTTGGTGGTCTGACAAAGACACTGATTGTGCCTGCTGTGTTCACTGCCTCTTGAAATGGTTTATATCATTCGATTCACAAGAATCCCAGCTTTCCAAAGGTATGTGGCATGTTTAGCTTTTATATTTGAGTTGTTGAGTGTCACTCACTAAATAAAAAAAAAAATCCAGTGTGACGTCGGCGGCACGAAGCACGTAAACGGGTTAAAGAATTACAAAATATTATTAAAACATGATTATTTAAAATATACGTTATAATAAAACTTTTAATTTAACATTAAAAGTGCATTTTGTAAAGTGTACATGTCTTATCTCTTAACTCTTTCCCTCGTTGAAACTTTCATGGTCTCCAGAATATGTTATTGTATGAATATCTGAACATACAGTACAATTTATCAAAAGATGGAATAGAATAGAAGTTTTTGCTTTAAAAAAAAAAAATTCTAACTCGGTGCATTCTTTTTTAATCAACACTTGAATGTAGGTTTCATAAAAAAAGCAACGTTTTGAACAAAAAGCTGAGAAAATTTTGTTTTTGTCAAAGACTACATCCAGATCGAATTTGAAACAATGATATAGAAACATAGATGGAATAGATTGCTTCCATCAACACCCCAAAGTTTGCACAATCCTATACTTCGTTCTAGGTTGACATTTTCATTCTGTTAAGTTAGGCAGTTTTGATTTATATGCTCTTTAATGTTTGATGATCATATTTTACACATGCATAAGCAATGCTTGTATCGCTTGTTTCTGCTTCTTTGTTTCTGAGCTTTGATCCAGAGATTCTGTACTCTTTCAGAAGATGTGTAATTGCGCCACCTACCATATAACAGTGAAAAAATGGATTGCCGGAAAATTCCATCAATGGTGGGGATGGCGGGTGAAAGAGTTAATTTCCTTAAAGGTCCTGTTCTTCGTGATCCCATTTTTCAAACTTTAGTTAGGGTGTAATGTTGCTGTTAGAGCATAAATAATACCTGTAAAATTATAAAGCTCAAAGTTCAATGCCAAGCGAGATATTTTATTTGACAGAAGTTCCCTTCAAAGACTACAGCGAACGGCCGATTTGGACTACATCCATGTACATCCTGCTTTAATTACGTCAGTAGAGCAGTTTGTCGACTAACCTCCGCCCACAAGAATACGAGAAAAAGGGGGCGTGGTCTTGTTGCTCCCTCGTGGAGAAGAGGAAGCGTTGCGTTCGGTTCGGTTCGGTTGCGTTTGTCGCCATGTCGTTCAGACGCTGTTATTTTCATCCCGGAGTCAAATCACCTTTGTTTTGCCTTCAGGGGCTGTAGTTTGAGCGCGTTCATCTCCCCGTTATGGTAAGAGGCGTGACCTTTCCGGGCAACGTGAGCTAAGCTGCTGTCGAAACACAACACGGGAACCGCTGGCACAATCAGAACTCGTTACGTATTTCTGAAGGAGGGACTTCATAGAACGAGGAAATTCTCAGGCCGTTTTGAGGACAGTGAAAACAGCAGTATACAGATAAGTAAATTGTGTGAAAAATACTGTTTTTTTTACACATGAAACATGAACGCATGTTATATTGCACACTGTAAACACAATCAAAGCTTCAAAAAAACACGAAAAACGGGACCTTTAAGAAACTGTCATGAAGGTGTAATCTCTTTACGTACACTTTAGTTGCCTATTATTTAACTAGTATTATATTATCTGGAAGTACAGTTGTATACTTACGTATTTGAAGAACACTACATGTGCATATTCACTGCACTTCTTTTTTTTATTAGGGTTCTTTTAAATAGCCAATAACCTTTAGTTAAACATGATTTTCTATGGCTAGTTGGTTGCAGGTGGTAAAGATTACGCAAGTAAAATAGGTTGCAAATGGCATTGACTTTAAAGAGCATTTGACTATAACTCAATGTTGTTTCACAAATATAAACCCTAAGTCCTTTTTTATGTATGCTAATTGTAGATCTCAGTAATTATCTTACGGTTGTTCATTGTGAGTACTGACGTAGCCATGTGTAAGAAGAGCATGCCTGAAGTTTCACATCCCACGTTCCTCCATCTTCGAGTCACAGGTCAATCAATTCTGATGTAATACTGTGGGTAGTTTTGTCTGGAGGTGTGTAGAGTCACCTCAGGGGCTGATGGGCCCTTTCCTGTGCTGAGAAGCTCCTGGGAACCATCAAAACTCTACACACACACACACACACACACACACACACACTAGACTTCTATGGCCAGGTTTGTATAGATGGCCTCTGACTTCACAGAAATCAGAACTGTCAAATCTGACGAGCTGTTGGCTTGAGAGTGGCTGACCGGTCGTGGTATGGTGGGCGGCTGAATCATGGTCTGTTTGTGTTGTGTATTTTCCCATAGCCCTAGTTTCAAGTGCACTTCAGAGAATGAGGTGTCCAGCTGAATAGAAGGCCATGGACGGAATAGTCAATGTTGTGTTTTTATGGACAGCATGCTTCCAACAGCATGTTCAGAAAGTCTCAAGAGATTGCTGCACTAATAAATAACTGGACAACTCAGATTAATATATACTTGTTTTCCTTAAAATTGTATCCAAAAATAAACAGATGTATCTGAGGCATGTTTCCACTATACAGCCTTGAAAAAGAGAGACGTTTTAGTGTGTATGTATTTAGTGCCAACATAAACATGCAGTACAGTTTTAAAGTAGTATTTCCGGCCTGTGTAAATAAATGAATATGTCTGGCTCTATGAAGCGGTTAGCTGACAGCAGATTTTATCACAGTTTGAATTACCCATGATGCAAAGTGTGATGGAGCTGTCAGTTGTCACAGGCCAGTTTAGGTGGTGCAGTACTTTAGTTTCTCATGCTCAGATTTATGTCTGTAATTTTTTATGGGTTTGTAGAATTATTATTTTTTTCTCTTGAATGACTATGATGACTGACCAATGTGGATTTGGCAAGTTTCTCTTAGCTGATGCTTGATTTGTATCTTGGTCTTTTCATGATTATTCTTTAACAAGAAGGCCAAGGATTTGTTTTCCCAGTGATATTCTGAGTTATTTACAAGACCATCTGTATTAAGATTTGTTATATGTAACCAACTGTAATGTCTTTTCATTTCTCTTTAGATAAAGAAACCTAAAACAAGAATAATCTATACAACCCCAAAGGGTCTGACGGCATTCTGTAGCTATGAAGTTTTTAATACAAACATTCTAAAATGATAAATTAATTTCTAAATTTTTTTTATAAATTATATACGTTTTATGCTTGTACAGCTTATGCTTGAATTGGGAACATACAGCAAACATATCATTGAGAACTAGGGCTGTCAAAATTGCTCAAAAATGAAGTTAGAATATTCCCTCTAAAAAAACACAAATATTCAAACTATTCGAACTGGCTGCGCATTTTGTCAATGTTACGTCAATAACAGGACAAATTAATACAAAGAGACATAACTACTTGTATAGGTAGTCTATTTAAGTTTAAACATATTTGACAACGTATTACCTACACAAAAACAAGTAAATCAACTATAAATGCAGTCCATTTATAAATGCAGTCCATTTAATGGCCAAGACCACAGACCTCACTCTCTCTCGCCCTCACCCTCTCTGCGCATAATGGTTTAAATGAACAAACAAATTTTGAGTGCTGATCAAGAGTTTTGTGCAAGCAATTTAAGGTCGCGACTCTTGTCCCAATTATAGCAGGCTTCATTCAGTGATTGAAACAAATATTAATTGAAGTTTTACAGCATATTGAACGCTCCGAGCGAGCTGTGCTGTGGTAAACATGGAACTTTTCCTTCACATGAAACGGTAAATAATCAAATCAGTGGAAGCAGTGCATTAATCCTTTATTCATGCAATATCTATTCAGTCAGTACAGTAGCCTACACTTTAGTAATGTTAGGGTTAGGGTTAGGGATAAGGTACCTCGGTTCCATTGCTTGACAGAACTCCCTGAAGCCTGCCCCATCCACGACACTAATCGGTCTCATGTCCTTACAAATTAACACAATTAATTTCTCCATTATGGCCTCTTGTCGTGTTGCAGACAAAGAGCTTGTGGCGGGCGATGCAAAGTAAGTATCAAGATGTGACTGTTTAGCTGCAGTTCCACACATTATGCCATGCTCATTTGGGTGCACATTTTCGAGATGTGACCTCATGTTGCTAGTGGACGAATGGTATGCTAACTGTATCTTACATAGCTTGCATACAACTTTATCTCGCGGCTCAACAATTTTACCTCCTACCGACCAAAATCCAAAGTACTTCCAGACATGGCTTTTTAGATTTTGGGGGGTTAAAATCTCTTTCTCTGCTGCGGTTGAGTTGGGCTCTGTACTTTCTGCCATCTTCCATACAAGACGCGTCCACTTTCAGCAGTGACACTGTGCTAGACAGTGCGACTCCTGTGACCTGTCCCTGAACGGCGCGCTACCGTGCTTACTTGCAAAGCAGACAGCCACGCCTCTACTACCGCTGGCGGTTTTTTCCACATTTTTTTTAAATTAGAATATTAATTTTCACCTTCGAAATTTGTTTTTTTTAAAACTATTCGAATATATATTCAAATTTAGAATATTCGTTGACAGCCCTATTGAGAACCAGAGATCAGAACAGAGCTCAGTTCTTCTTGGGACCCAACACATTAAACCAAAAATGGCAGATATATTTGACAATTGGCAGGATTGGGACACCCCTCCAAATCCAAATTGAATTCAGGTGTTCCAGGTGAAGCACGCCGCAGGTGAAGCACGCCACACTTGACTCTAGAGCAGTGGAGACTTGTTTTCTGGAGTGACGAATCACGTTTGGCGGTTGCTAGGAGAACAATACTTGCCTAACTGCATTGTGCCAAGTGTAAAGTTTGGTGGAGTGGGGTTATGGTGTGGGGTTGTTTTCAGGGGTTGGACTTGGCCCCTTAGTTCCAGTGAAAGGAACTCTTAATGCTTCAGCATACCAATACATTTTGGACAATTTCATGCTCCCAACTTCGTGGGAACAGTTTGGGGATGGCCCCTTCCTGTTCCAACATGATTGAGCACCAGTGCACAAAGCAAGGTCCATAAAGACATGGATGAGCGAGTTTGGTGTGGAGGAACTTGACTGGCCTGCACAGAGTCCTGACCTCAACCCGATATAACACCTTTGGGATGAAGTAGAGCAGAGACTGCAAGCCAGGTCTTCTCGCCCAACATCGGTGCCTGACCTCACAAATGAGCTTCTAGTAGAATGGTCAAAAATTCCCATAAACACTAGGGATGGGACATTTTTGTCAATTTCTCATTTCGATCATCGATAGGTCTCAAAAACGAGTACTCGAGTACTCGGGGGCGGGGCTTGTCCGTCATTGAGATAATGAAAACTGTTATGAAAATGGTTGTTGACAAATACAAGTGACATGAAAACAGGTATATGAAAACATGAACATATAAAACAAAAAATAACTGCTAGATTATGAAGCATAAATGTCTTTATAAAATGACAGTCTTAAATAACCAAGTCAGTAATATCGAGCATTGCCTTTGAGCTTAAACTGTGAAATAACACCACCCTGCAGAGCTTGCTAGCTGGTTAATAAACTCAACCAAACGCACCCTATATCAATATTAATATGAAGATTATTATGAACCTATTACGACATAAATTAACACAAAAGGACGTGAATGCGCACGTGAACTTCAGCGTGCTAGATACAGGCGAAGGGTTTGAAACGGAACATTTTGAATGCGCTCTTCCCTTTACAACGCTGATACACGGACAACGAAAGCACACAGATACAACATTTTATTAAAATCGTGTTCTCATTATAATGCTTTGACAGATTGACTCTGCACATCATGCACTTCATTTTATTATTCATGATCGAAGTGTTTACAGACATCACTGCGCGTTTTCGAACTCATAACGAAAAACAACTTTAAATAACTATAGGTCTACTGTTACAAAATATGAGACCAGTATAGCACTGCTGCATTACTAATATCAATGATTCTGAGGAAGAAATAGCCTATCTAAAAAGAATATGACTGTCTCTAAACCATCATGTCGAGCATGAAATATGCGTTTGAGCTGAAACTGAAGAGAATGAACAACAGCCGGTATAACGGCAGCGCTTTGCTAGCTTATTAAGCTCAACCAAACGCTTCTTATATTAGATTAATCAGATAGACAACATAAAAGTAATCTTACAATGTGCATCTGCAGAAAAGGACGCGAATGCGCACATGAACTTCACGCGCTAGTCTGAGTGTTCTCTCTAGTTTCTCTGTGGATCAGCTGATACATGGGGAACTAAGCATAGATCATTTACAGCATTTTAATTTCCATCGTGTTATCATTATAATGCTATGTAGGCTATGACAGATTGGCGCTGCACATCTTGCACTAACCATTCAATGATCACAGTGATTCCAGACATCACTAGTGCACGCCTCAGTTTCACTTTATTTCGCCGCGGACAGGAGGCGTGTTGTATAACGCTAACCAATCAGACCTCCGGTACCGCGCAAAACGACGCAATAACCAATAAAAAAAGAGACAAATGTTTTTTTTTCAGGGCGATCATCGTTCTCATGATCGATGATCGCTGTCACGTTCGAGTACTCGATTACTCGACCACTGTTGCCCATCCCTAATAAACACACTCCTAAACCTTGTGGAAAGCCTTCCCAGAAGAGTTGAAGCTGTTATAGCTGCAAAGGGTGGGCCAACTCCATATTAAAGGGTGGTAAAACACATTCTTTCGAAGGCTTGATTGTGTTTGTGGGGTGCACTGTAACATGTGTTCATGCTTCGTTATTAAAAAATTGAATTTTTTTTTCATATATTTTACCTTTATTCTACTACGCTCTGTCCCTCCTTGTAAAAACGGTCTGATGGTTTCCGGGTTATATGAAGCCAGTCCCTCAAAAATACGCAGTGGGCTCAGATTGGTTAGCTGGCCCAGTGTGTTGTGATTCGCTAACCGCCTAGTGCACGTTTGTCGGAAACGTCACGCCCCTTACCTTTACTGGTAGACTGTGCTTTGGGTAGTATTAGAAACAATGGCGTCAATAAAACCATACCAATTTGAGCCCGAATCAGACCCAGACAATTTTAGTGAAGATGATCGAGCAGAACTTGTTTACGTCTCAAGAGTAAAGACTGCGGAACTATAGTGATCGCTACAGAATGGCACTGTTACTTTTGTATTTTTAGAACGATTATACCCAAATATCTGCCGCAAGAACTATTATCCCAAAACAAACACTAAACATTGGCTTTACTAGTAGTCAAATCAAACAGAATCATGTTTAGCATGCCTGTAGATAAACAATACCTAAAAGCTCTAATCAAAGAATAATTTACACTAATGCCAAGTTCTCTGTTGAGATTTAAAAAAAAGCTTGTAACGTTAGGTGTTTGTCGGATAACGTTAAGTATGAATGAGCATTTAACAAACTGGTTTGCAGAGCTAAACAGCGTTGTCATCTGTGTACTTCCTTACTACAATGTAAAATTAACAATACAAACTTTTACAGGAAAACACATAGACGAAAAATAAATCATACTTACAGGTTGTGGCCCGTAAACAGCTTCTGTTTTTAAATCCATCTTTCAGGACAAACCGTTGTGCGAATCCTGCATTGAACTCGCAAAGATTGTGGAAGCTTTCCTCCGTGAAATGTGCAGCGGAAGCCGCGCGCGCCCGTTGTGCATTCACACTGGCAGTGTTTGTCTCGCGCAGCTGAACTGCGGCTCGTGTATTGCAAATACAGACGAATATTGTCCATTATGTCACATTTTCCGGTCTTCTCCTCCGACCCCTGTCTGTCTCGTGCTTTGATTTATGATGGGCAGCATATATCTGCTGCAAATGCAACCTGTTCCTCTCTGTCTCATACACACATGCATATAACATGTTGTATGTTAAACGCACTGCAACGCACCCCCGTCCCTAGGAAGGCTGAACAAAGTGGACCTGCAATCCAGATGAAAATAACAGCGTTTCGACGGCATTGCGGCAACAACACTCCAGCCTACTAACCACAACAATGCTTCCCCGTGGCGATACAAAAGGGCCTCGCCCCCCCTTATTTAATATTCTCAGAGGAGGGGTTTATGTAAATATTGGGGCTGGTGATGTCAGAGACCCTGGAGGAATGTCTAGAAGTCCCTACTGGCCGTTTGCTGTAGTCCTTAGAAATTGATTTCTTTAAAAGCAAAAATCTCCCTTTGCTTTAAACTTTGAACATTGTAACTTTGCAGATGTTGTTTATGCTCAAACAGCAACATTACACACTAGCTAAAGTTAGAGAAGTGAAATCGTGGTTTACCACCCCTTTAAACCCTACAGATTAAGAATGGGATGTCATTAAAGTTCATGTGCATGTAAAGGCAGGCGTCCCAAAACTTTTGGCAATATAGTGTATGACCTAGGGCTGCACGATTAACCTTTATCGCATCGATATTGAGGTTTTAACTCCCGCAATAACCTAACCTCAGGAGTCTGAGGTTTTTTCCCCCGCCTCTGACATTTGAGTGACAAACCTATTAGCCAATCAAAATAGTCGAATCTCGCGTTCCTGGCTTGCTGGCCAATTAGAAAGGGCAATGGAAACAAGGTTGTATGATGCAATGCACCGGGCGCGGCGGGCGGCTTTCTGTCAGCAGCAAAGCAGCTAACACACAACGTGTCGTGTACCTCGAATTGTGCCAATAGAAAAAGCTTGTAACTGCGCAGAAATGGCCGAAGGCACCTCTTCGGTGACGGGAGAGGAAGTGGAGCACTTGGTTAACAAGAAGGGTGGTACTTCAGCTGTTTGGACTTATTTTGGATTCGCGAAGAACGACGTGGAGCAAAAGAGTGCTAAATGTAAAATATGTCAACATGCCGTGGCCAGATCCAGAGGAAACACTACCAATCTATACCAGCATCTTAAAAATCACCACCGACAGCAATATGATGCATGCACAAAAAGTGGATTGTTAAAGATTGTTAAATTTAAAAACAAAATAAATGACCAAGTGGTTAAGTTAATTTCCATTATGTCGTCTTATTCTTTGGTATTTAGGTTCAGGTATTTAATAATCACGAAGCATCAAACAATCTCATTACCTCAATCACTATGTATGTAGTTTATTTAACCCTCTGTGTCGTAAAAGTAACAACATATTTTATTCATAATTTTAGGTTTTATGCACTTAAAAGTATCGAACGCAAAAATCGAAAATCGCACCGGAATCGCAATATTTGTCAGAAAAACCGCAATTAGGTTTTTTCTCAAAATCGTGCAGCCCTACCTGTTTAAGTAAACTTCCTCAATCACAAAGTGTCACTCTCTCTCATCTCTCTCCCGGCAGCGGCTTATATGCGGTCTCTCCACACCAATTACTGCAATCAGAGACAGGTGTTCGTCATTTGAACTTGACCTACTTACCAACCGCTCGGCTCCGCTCTCTCTCTCCCGCTACAGACCTCGCGAAACCACGCCCGCCCCGCCACAGTCACGATAGGGCTCGGGCGCTGCGTTGCATTCTGGGACGTGGCGGCCATGTTGATGGCCTCGCGAATGTAAACATACAGCAAATCGAACGAGGAGAAGCAGAGTTGGGAGAAAGAAAAACTATGTTAAAATCCCGAAAAGGATGTGGAATTTACCGGGATACGTTAAATAGGGAAGCCAGGGACCGGTATATGGACAAAATTGGAACTATTAACGGTTTGGATTCATATGAAATTTGCAGTTCACAAATGGATGGGTTCAGGAGCTGCAGACCATGAAGCCTATGTAACGTTAACCTTTTACCTTGAAGCATTCTGCACCGTTCTGTGTTCTCGGGTTGCACTACTTGCAAATAAACACTGAAAAATATCTGATTGTGTGACACTTCTTGCTTTTGCACATTATACGGTTATTGCGATTGTGTGACACTTCTTGCTTTTGCACATTATACGGTTATTGCGATTGTGTGACACTTCTTGCTTTTGCACATTATATTGATTTAAGTATATTTATTTTGAAGATTGTGGGTATGGATGCAACAGACACTTATGGCTGTATTTAATGCACATTTATTTTATTTCAACGCTAGGGCTCATGTTTGTCAGAGCACAACATACATACACAATCTTATAGAGGAATGTCATGTCTTCGTCCTTGCTTGGCAACACCATGTGAATCGGTACTTTATCTGACAAAATAGTGTACTTGTTGCGGACGGTTACAAATCACCCTTTCCACGTGAATTCGGAGGTGAGCATTTTTTCTTGTGCTCCCCACATCTCTTGCATCCAACTGACAGCGTTCTTTTGTGAAAGCAGGGATCTTTACCTCGGCACACATAAGTCCCACACTGTCCTTTATGTCAAAGCCGCGATCAGCCAACACCATATCCCCAGGTAACAGTTTGTCTTACAAGCGCGATCCAAGCGAGCCGACGACTCTTTGTTACCTCGGATACTTGGTCTCCGCGGTTGCGTCTCCAAGCAGGAAAGAGGTGGAAAGTTAATCCATTTTCGAACTTTTTCCCATGGCGATTATGTGATCTAGTGTTACACCCCACAATGCAGCAACGATTTACCATGGTTTCCAATAATAACGCCAAATTAAGACACACGACTGAGAGGGAGCACGTCTATAAACAGTGCGCAGTAGTCCGAGTAGCAGCAAATGAGGCCATCAACATGGCCGCCACGCAAAGTAATGACGTCATACGCCCGAGCCCTATACCCCAGCCTTCTTAACAATATAAAACACGTAACAGGCAAATACAAGTACAGAGTTGATCTTAATGTTTTAATCATTAAGATGATGATCCCATCCCCTCCGTGAACGCACTCATTCATATCTCATTCAAATAATACACACGACTATTTAGCATGACGCAATCGGTCACAAGACACACGAGAGCCAATGACATTTTACAATCAAAGCTGACGTAATGACGCAATTGGTCACGAGACATATGACAGCCAATGCAATTTCCCAATGAAAACTGACGTAACGGGCGACAATATTTGAAATTGAATGTGTTCATGATCTTCAGGCGCATTACGCTGATCGCTTTTGGGGATTTCCTTCACACAAATCAATCATTTGGCCTCGGAACACTTGGAATATTTGTTTTTTTTTGAATAAATTGTGCATGCAGTCGTATCTGCCTGTTATATCTGTGTTTTATATAGCACACAAATGGGTAGGTTTAGGGATGGAATGGGGTTGGGTTACATGTTAAAACGTGTCTAGATAGCGTAAATAAAATTATGCTGGCTGATTAAATTGAGAATCACACTCCAACATGTCATAATAGCAAAATCATAACCCAATATATGATCACCATGATGATAACGTTCCCATGCCCATCGCGTCTGTGTATGACGCAAAAGGTTTCTCATTGAAATGAATGGAGCACTCAGCGCGTCGATATAGTAATGCCTAGGGGTACCTTTAGCGTCTTTATTGTGACACGGAAAGCACTTGACCATGCTTCGGATTTTGACGTCTTGGGAGTGAGAACGGGTTGTATATTCTGTTAAAATAATATTTTCAGATTTAATAAAATTTAATACAAGTTTTAATATTTTCTATTACATTAACATTTAGACATTTTTAGTGTGAAATAAGCATCCAAATGTGTTTTGTGGCCACTAAATTTGAAAAAAAATGATCTGCGCTGAAATTTTTAAATCTTGCTGATGTTCTTGTGGGTGGTGGTGGGTTTGGATCTTGTAGTATGGAGCAGGATTTGCAGCGACAGCAGTCTGTATAGATTTAGTCAGTGAATAGTGGGTCAAAACCTGTAGCTTTTTTTTCTTTTTTGGCATTCTGACATCCCTCTGAATGTCCTTCCTGTCCTGTCTTGTGCATCTGTGTTGAGGCTTCTGTTAGGTGACTGCTCTCATGTGCAAGGGCACATGGTTCTGTTTGAAAAAGAGATCATATATTTGCTGTGTACTGAGTTTAGGTTTCATTGAGAGGCTTTAGTTAACAGGTTAGCGTGACATGTTGAAATAAATCAAAACAAATAAATGCCTGCATTGTATAAACACTTTGTGATTGGATATAAAAAAGAAATGTAGTAAAATTTTGGCGAGTGATAAATTCAAGACGGCACCCTAACTGAAGCAACATGACAACTACCAGCAGCAGGGAAAGTGTTTTTTATTATTATTTTTTTATGTATTTATTTACATAAATCAAGACAACTAAATATATATGCTGTCTTTTAATATAAGAAACATTTATAAGTACCAAGTACTTAACAAGTACCATAGTGAAGATCATAATATCAAATTTAATAAAATGTTACAATTGCCTATGGTTGGTAGTAGGGTTGTCAAATGTACCGGAACAACCGGTAATAGCCGTTAAAAACTAAAACAAAAGTTGACGGTACCAGCATTTCTGCAGTACAGAGTACTGGGTATATTCTGTTCGAATATTCTGATAGATGCTGCTTTCAAACGCTCCCATTCGTATTAGTTTGAGCGCTTTCTGAGTGCATTGGTTTCTATTTACAGCGTGTTTTTATAAGCATTGAGCATTGTAGCCAGTGACCATCATATCTGTTGAGCACATGATGCAATGGTGTATTAGAGGTGCTAGTCAGTAGGCTAAGTCAGAACACAGCTGAAAACGATTGAGATTTTATTTTGTTCAACGCGAGCCACACATCCGCGAATCCTTTCATTAAAACTAATAGTGTAAATGCGATGTAAATAAGAGATTCCTTGTACAAGAGATTTATTGACAGCTTATTAAGATTCATTAATTTATTTTTTATTGATCATAATTGTAGTTTTTGTGAGAGTGCAGAATTCAGTGAGCTTGCGCTTTAGAGATTGACAGCCTTAGTGATTATAAAGGGAGGGCTCTTCTCTTGCGTTCTGTTTATTACCCATTAATCCAATCAGAATACAAGTTTAGTTTTTCATGCTAAGTACACTGCTAAGTTTCTGGATAGACAACCATATTTAAATGTTTTTTCAGAAACTGTAGTAATTGACAGTGATAACCAACGGATGAGACACAATGGGACATTTTTTTGTAAAGGGGTGGTAAAACACATTCTTTTGAAGGCTTGATTGTGTTTGTGGGGTGCACTGTAACATGTGTTCATGCTTCGTTTAAAAAAAAAATTGCATTATTTTTCATATATTTGACCTTTATTCTACACTGCTCTGTCCCTCCTTGTAAAAACGGTCTGATGGTTTCCGGGTTCTATGAAGCCGGTCCCTCAAAAATACGCAGTGGGCTCAGATTGGTTAGCTGGCCCAGTGTGTTGTGATTCGCTAACCGCCTAGAGCACGTTTGTCAGAAACGTCACGCCCCTTACCTTTACCGGAGGCTGTGCTTTGGTCAGTTTTAGAAACAATGGCATCAACAAAACCATACCAATCTGAGCCCGAATCAGACCCAGACAATTTAGTGAAGATGATCGAGCAGAACCTGTTCAGTCCTCAAGAGTAAAGACTGCGGATCTATAGTGATCGCTACTGAATGGCACTGTTACTTTTGTATTTTTAGAACGATTATAGCCAAATATCTGTCGCAAGAACTATTAACCCAAAACGAACACTAAACATTGGCTTTACTAGTAGTCAAATCAAACACAGAACCATGTTTAGCATGCCTGTAGATAAACAATACCTAAAAGCTCTAATCAAAGAATAATTTACACTAATGCCAAGTTCGCTGTTGAGATTTTAACGTTAGGTGTTTGTAACGTTAGGTGTTCGTCGTATAATGTTAAGTACAGTATGAATGAGCATTTAACAGACTGGTTTGCAGAACAGCGTTGTCATCTGTTTATTTCCTTGCTACAACGTACAATTAACCTATTACAGGAAAACACATTGATGAAAAATAAATCAGACTTACAGGTTGTGGCCCGTAAACAGCTTCTGTTTGTAAATCCATCTTTCAGGACAAGCCGTTGTTCAAATCCTGCATTGAACTTGCGAAGATTGTGGAAGTTTTCCTCCGTGAAATGTGCAGCGGGAGCCCGGCATGCGTCGTGCATGATTCACACTGGCAGTGTTTGTCTCGCGCAGCTGACGTTGTGCAAATCCTGCATTGAACTCGCGAAGATTGTGGAAGTTTTCCTCCGTGAGATGTGCAGCGTGCGCGTCATGCATCCACACACTGGCAGTGTTTGTCTCGCGCAGCTGAACTGCTGCTCATGAATTGCAAATACAGACGAATATTGTCCATTATGTCACATTTTCCAGTCTTCTCCTCTGACCCCTGTCTGTCTCATGATTTTATGATGGGCAGCATAAATCTGTGACCTGTTCCCCTCTGTCTCAAACACACATGAATATAACATGCTGTATGTTAAACGCACTGCAATGCACACCCGTCCCTAGGAAGGCTGAACAAAGCAAGTACCCCAGACCTGCAATCCGGATGAAAATAACAGCGTTTCGTTGGCATTGCAGCAACACCACTCCAGCCTAACTATACCACAACAACGCAGCGATACAAAATGGCCTCGTCCCCCTTATTTAATATTCTCGGAGGAGGGGTTTATGTAAATATTGGGGCTGGTGATGTCACCAACCCTGGAGGAATGTCTAGTAGTCCCTACTGGCCGTTTGCTGTAGTCCTTAGAAATTGATTTCTTTAAAAGTAAATATCTCCCTTTGCTTTAAACTTTGAACGTTGTAACTTTGCAGATGTTGTTTATGCTCAAGCAGCAACATTACACGCTAGCTAAAGTTAGAATTGTGAAATCGTGGTTTACCACCCCTTTAAGTACTTATTTCAGTTTTTGCTCTGCTACCGAAATTGGTACAGAGAGCCACAAACTTTTCCTGGTTTGGGTAGTAATTACTGAAATATTGGTACCGTGACAACACTAGTTAGTAGGGTGTACAAATATATACAAAACTTTTCACAAACATTGCAGTTTCATGTATATCGTAGCATTATGTGAACATTGTCATGTGAACATTTGTTTAGCTAAACACAAGTTATAATGCTGTTTTAAGACAAAGTCTTTTTTTTTCTTAACAATGATTTTGCAAACTTTCATTTTAATGAAGGTGTATTTGTAACTATAATTAACTAAACGTCTTAAAGTGTGCCTGTTTTTTGTTAGGATAATCCAAATACATAAACTGTACAACATGTATCATTTCTTGGTTACAGTGTTTATTTTGTCTTAGGTGTGGTTTATGGCCTAGTTGCATGCAAGTTAGATTTAAGTTTAAAGAATTGGCAGAATATTTGCAGATTCTGGGCTTGCTTTAGTTTGTTTATTTGCCTTTTTCAATTGTGTGGATATTCAAGATCACATTAATTGATGACGCATTTCCTGCTAAAATCCACCAATGCTGCGCTGGGAAGCGTTGAACTTGTGCTATGAAAGTAAGAATGTTTATGCCCAGGTTTTTCTGAATAACCTGCTCATAATCACTCTCAGTGGATCCCAGGTGCATTCACAGACTTCATGTTTCCACTGTGTTTATTAGACTCAGTGGGTCTGGGCATTACCATGTGAGATTCCCTACCGGCAGACGCAACCAGCCTATAAACACACACATGTTGCGCTGGCTTGAACTTGGCTTCCTCACGTACAGGGGGTGTGGAAGAGTGTTTGGACGTAAGAGCCAGAACACTGGCAGAACACACATACTCTATGTTTTTGTTTTTATAGAGATTCAAGCGCTTTTCTCATATGCAGGAACTTCACTACATTAAAAAAGGAGCGGTTAGCTATTAGTCAAACGAGATCCGCTAATTAAGTGGAACACATTTTTTTTCTGCTTTCGATTAGGTTAAAGTACCCCAGCTCCCATCTCCCCTCTGCTGTCAGCTGCAAGTAATTCTGATAATTTGGCAGTGGCAAAATTCCTATTCTAATTATGAGCCGTATTCTAATTCTGCAGCAGTAATTCTCTTTTACTACACCCCGAATCTCCACTTGCTGTCTTTTTCTCAATGAAACACGTTTATGTGCATCTCACACTGCCAGAAACAGGGAAATGAGCTTTCTTATAAAAGCCCGAGATGTGAAGATAATTATGGAAAAACAAGGCAAGATATAAATCTACATTGTATTGTAAAATATTTGTGGAAAACAGGATGCAAGTGGCCAAAGCGAATGATATCCAAATTGCGCTGAAATTATCTGTGGCTTTGTGGGAAAAGAGACTGTTGGTTTAAACAGCATCTGGGGACTGTTGGTTTAAACAGAACAATGCTTATTGATTATTAGGCTATTTATTATGTGCTGGGGGCATTTTAAGATTTAAATTTGGTTACATCACATCCCGTTGTTGACGCACTAAAGCATCAGGTTACCGTGAATCTAACTGATGCTGCTGAGGCCCTGAATGATGTGACAAAATTCCAAAGTTAAATGTTGTTTATTATGAAAACGTGTAGCCACAGATTTCGCTGTGCATACTGAGATGAAGTTTGAATGTTCTTACATGTCTGTAGTTCTTTTCTCTATGATAACTCTTAACGTTCAGAATAAAGCCCTGCTGTCTCTCTTCACTTGCACATTGCTTTAGATCAACTGACATCAAAGCTACGCTTTTCACTGCTGACTGTAAAGTGAAAGTTATCCACTTGGGATCAGTTGTGTAAAACTCAACCTTGTGTAAAGGATTGTTAATGTATACACTTTGTCTATACCACATCTTAACGTTATGCTTTCAATAACCATGCACAGCTATTTTTAACCTATCACACATACAGACAAAATAACTTACACACAGTTGGGGTAAAATATAGTCTCTCTTGGGCTGGATCACTATGTTTATTTCTGTATTAAGGCTGTTCTTAGAACACAGAAACATCAGACTCATACAGAGTAGTTTTAGGATGGATCTCCAAAGAAGCATCAAATGAAAAGAATCAAAGGTTTCTGTGATGTCAGCAGGTTTATTGATTGAAGCTTATATTAGAAAAAGGGTTTAACATAATAATAATAATGTATAAAAATACAATCTAAAAATATAATAAATAGTAAATATACAGAAATATTAAATAAACAAATACGCAGGGGAAGGTTAATTAGTAGAAGGATTATGTGGAAATCTCTGTGGAGAAACACGTGCACACATTCTGCAAGTTCTTTGGAAATACATGACTTTGCCTACATTTCTCCAAAACCTAGCCGGCGGAGGCATTGTGATGCTTTGGGCAATGTTCTGCTGGGAAACCTTGGGTCCTGCCATCAATGTGTATGTTACTTTGACACGTACCACCTACCTAAGCATTGTTGCAGATCATGGAAACGGTAGCCCTAGTGGCCTCTTTCAGCACATATATATATATATATATATATATATATATATATATATATATATATATATATATATATATATATATATATATATATATATATATATATATATATATATATATATATATATATATATATTAATCTTTTGCGATTAATCTTTTGACAGCCCTAATATATATATTAGGGCTGTCAAAAGATTAATCGCGATTAATCGCATCCAAAATAAAAGTTTGTGTTTACATAATATATGTGTGTTTACTCTGTTAATTATTATTTATATATAAATACACACACAAGCATGTATATATTTAAGAAAAAAATATCATTTTTATATATAGAACATTTATATTTATATATATTATAGATTATATAAATGTATATACAGTATATACATGCAAATTTCTTAAATATATACATGAATGTTTGTGTATTTATATATAAATAATAATTAACAGATTACACACACATATGTTATGTAAACACAAACTTTTATTCTGGATGCGATTAATCGCGATTAATCTTTTGACATCCCTAATATATATATATATATTGTACTATATATATATATATATATTGTAGGACTCCACTATGGGAAGAGAGGAGAATAGACAGAAAAAGCAGTGAATCATTACCCCATCATTCGTCTTTATTGGCCTTTTACTTTTTCCTCTTGCAGTTCAATCAGTCCCCTTCCAATGCGATAACCGTGCCTCTGAAAGCCCTAGGTGACATTTTTGAGGGCTCACCCCTTCGTCTCCCAGGTTGGCGCAACCTTTAATTTACGGGTCCGACTACAATGAGTGGAGAGTGGGGAGAGAGGTGTGGGGGTGGCCATTGACCATCATGACCTGTGACAGTGTTTCAAGCAATTGTCCTCTTGTTCTCTTCCCAGGGACCCGCTCCCTGTGATCTGCTTGAAACGATCAGAGAAAACTTCAAGATTAGTTTGAAAAGACTTACCCGCTCTTTCACTCTCCGAAGCTCTTGTTTGCCCCCCCCCCCCCCCCCCCCCCTCCAGCTAACACACTGTAAAAAAAAATTGGTCTCCAATTGAACATTTTCAAGTGACTGATCACATCTACATTTTTTAGTTGGCCAAATTGAATTTCTGTGAATTAAATTGCATCAATTCACAGAAATTCAATTTGGCCAACTGAAAAATTTTGATGTGATCGGTGTCTTGAAAATGTTCAATTGGAGACCTGATTTTTTTTTCATTGCACAGGGTTGTCGCGACGTCGCAAAAGTTTCTCCAATCCTGGCCAATCCCTCCACAGCAAGGCAGGTACTGGCAGGTCCTTCAACACCCCAACCTCAACCATCCAGGTTCCTGGGGAAGCAGAAATTGAGACTGTTTGGGCCGACACATACCTCGTCACCATGAACACAATTGATTGGGAGGAGTGATCTGCCCGGTTTTGTGGTTCCCAGAAGTTGGGGTTGAATGAGGCTGACACTGCTGTCTGTGTCCAGAACGGCTCGAACTCGGCGACCATTCACCCATCATTCCTCCTCTGGGACTGCGACGGTGTCACCTTGGGTCTTTTTCTCCTCGACTCCGCCTGTGTCTCCACCCCTTGGTTTCGCCTGGGTCTCCACCCCTCCTGACTCCACATCACTCCATTATATTCTTGGCTCCGCCCTGGCTCCTCCCTCCATCGGTTCCACCCTGATTCTGCCTCTTCATGGCGTGGGTCTGGGTCACTCGCTGACTCTGCTCTCCTCCATCTACTCCCTCGCTTTTCCCTCTGCCGACTCCCCCTTGGATTGTTCCTTACTCTGCTTCTCCATGGACTCTTCCCCGATTCTCTCTTGACTCTTCCTCCTGTTTCCTCATGGACTCTTCCTCCTTTCCCTCATTATATGGACATTTTTGTTGTTGTTGTTTCTGATTTGAAACACTATATTTACAAATAGCTCTCCATGTGTGAAGTGGACAAGAGTCTAGACTCAATGTCCCAGTAAGGTTTGACAATAGCATGTTGTAAAAAACAAATGACAAACAAACAAAAAAACAAACAAATAACATAATAGGAACATATGATATTGAGTAAAATTGGACATTTTAATTAACTTGTACATTTGGTCAGTATTTAAAATTAATAATATACATTAATATACTGTATATTGCAGTGCATTTTGGGATTGTTTTTTTTAATGAAGTATACATGCGATGATGCCTTTCATGTGGGCCAAAACAGGTCTCTGATGGAGGGGGTAAAAAGTGTCTCTGACAAGTTTACAAAACAATGCCTTTAATCCAAACATCAAAAAAAGTGAAAGCAAATAACTTAATTCTGCAAATAAAAAAGATGTCCAGCTTTTGAGTGACTCCAGATTTGAAGCAGTAACTGAAGGTACAGATAGTTCCCTTTCAAGGCGAGCGAACAACAGTTCAGACAGTGTGTTCCTCCCTGCTCACGCTACATTACGAGCTGGGATACACACTTGATGTGTGTTGTTTGTCTGGGCGAGCAGCACGCGCAGTCGGCTCTCGAGGGTGCCGGCTGCGAGCATTGTGAGGCGCTGCCTCTTCGTGTGCTGCGATGATCTCGCTCTCCGTGCCACCAAGGAGACGGCCCGATGCGTTGGCCGTTCTATGGCAGCCCTGGTGGCCACGGAGAGGCACTTGTGGCTCAATCTTACGGAGATTAAGGAACGAGATAAAAGCTTTTTGCTTGATGCGCCGCTGTCTCCGGGAGGCCTGTTCGGTGACGCTGTCACCACTGTTACCGACAGGTTCCTGGAGGCAAAGAAACAGGCGGCGGCGCTCAAGCAGTTCCTTCCCTGTAAGCCCCAGGTCTAGTCTGCTGCTGGGCGGGAGCAGCAGACCCCAAGTACGAGCTCCTCCCATAGGGTGCAGCAAAAAGTGAGTGTTGCCACTCGTACACCCCCTCAGAAAGGGTCGTCGGGTGCGCAGCGCTCACAGGCGCAGCCTTCTAAGCCCAGGGCTGATCTGAGGACAGTCATTGTGGCGAGGAAGGCTGCGTCTAAGAAGTCCTGACGCCTCTGGGCCCAAGACAGTGAGGGTGATCCCCTCCGCGGGGGCACGGTGCTCACCGCTGTATACGGTACCCGTGTGTCCGTGGTGCCCTCACGGGGTCAATCCGTCAACCCCGCCCAAGTGCCGGGGCGCGGAGAAGCCCCGCGGGTCATCCGAGGATGGCCCGCACCCTCTTCGGAGGGAAATTATGCCGTTGAATCAGTCGTTCCCTGCCGGTTCGCCGCTTCAGGGCGCTGCACTCGCGGTGCAGAGTACATCAGAGGCCAGCCTCGAGAGGCTGGTACCCTTAGTAGATAGGGTATATATAGGGTACCCTATAGAGAGCCCCCCCCCCCCCCCCAGACAGGGAGTCAGGGTTTTACAGCCGGTACTTCATAGTGCCAAAGAAGGATGGAGGGCTGCGCCCCATCTTGGATCTTCGCGTCCTGAACAGAGCCGTGGCAAAACTCAAGTTCAGGATGCTTACACTCAAACAGATTGTGTCTCAGATCAGGTCCGAGGACTGGTTTGTCACGATAGATCTCAAAGATGCATCTTTTCATATCTCCATCCTTCCGCAGCACAGGAAGTTCCTGAGGTTCGCTTTCAGGGGAGAAGTGTACCAATATCGGGTGCTTCCTTTTGGTCTAGTCCTTTCAACCCCGCATGTTCACGAAGTGCGTGGACGCTGCTCTGGTCCCCTTACGCTTACAGGGGATCCGCATTCTCAATTACATCGACGACTGACTGATACTGGCGCAGTCAGCGCGTCTCGCGGTTCAGCATCGAGATGTTGTTCTCGCGCATATGAGGAGGTTGGGGCTGAGGCTCAACTCCAAGAAGAGTGTTCTTTCTCCTGTGCAAAAGATCACTTATCTCGGTGTGAGTTGGGATTCGGTCTCTATGCAGGCCCGTCTGTCAGAGTCTCGCGTAGGGTCGATCCTCTCAGCCGTGAAAGGGGTGAAGCTAGACCAGCCGCTCACTGTAAAACAGTTTCAGAGACTGTTAGGTCTGATGGCAGCCGCGTCCAACGTGATTCCTTCGGGCCTGCTGTTCATGAGACCGTTACAGTGGTGGCTCAAGACCAGGGGCTTTTCCCCGAGGGGAAACCCCTTTCGTGTAATCAAGGCAACGCGGCGGTGTCTCCGCACCTTGGTTATGTGGAAGGACCCTTGGTTCCTGACCCAGGGCCCATCCCTGGGGGCACCGTGTCAGCGTGTGTCACTGACCACGGATGCCTCCCTGACGGTCTGGGGGGCGTCCATGGGTGGTCGCTCAGCCCATGGTCTGTGGCAGGAACACCAGCGTTCGTGGCACATAAATTGCCTGGAAATGTTGGCGGTGTTTCAGGCCCTGAAACTCTTCCTGCCACATCTCAGGGACAATCATGTGCTTATACGCACAGACAGCACATCGGTGGTCTCCTACATCAACCATCAGGGGGGTTTGAGGTCCCGTCGCTTATACAAGTTGGCGCGCCTTATTTTCCTCTGGGCCCAGGGAAAGTTGCTGTCCGTCAGGGTAATGTACATTCCAGGGCGGTTGAATGTGGAAGCAGACATCCTTTCGAGGCAGGGGCCGAGGCCCGGGGAGTGTGGTCGAGGTGGTGGAGCTCCTTTGGGAGAAGTTCGGCAGGGCTCAAGTGGACCTGTTCGCCATTCACGAGAATTCGCATTGTCGTCTGTGGTTTTCCCTGTCGCCCCCAGCTCCTCTCAGACTGGACGCGATGGTATAGGAGTGGCCGAGGCTGCCCCTGTACGCTTTTCCCTCCGATTGCTCTGCTTCCGGGAGTTCTAGAGAGAGTGCGTCGGGACGGGGCCCGTCTTCTGCTAGGTTCTCGGACCTAGTGTCTCTCCTCGACGGCTCTCCCCTGGAGATTCCTATCAGGAGGGACCTTCTCTCTCAGGCGGGCGGAGTCCGCCCGGAGTTGTGGAAACTGTGGGCTTGGCCTCTGAGGGGGCCCAGCTCATAAGTTCCGGTCTCTCAACCGAGGTTGTTGAGACCATTCTACACTCCAGAGCTCCCTCTATGATGAAACTTTACTTTCTAAAGTGGAGACTCTTCACCTTATGGTGTCGAGATCGCCTGCGGGATCCAGTTAACTGCCCTGCGAGCGTGGTGCTGGAGTTCCTGCAGGAGAGATTCTCTGCTGGGTTAGCTCCCTCCACACTGAAGGTGTGCGTGGCGGCCATAGCAGCTTACCACACTCCTTTGAGTGGAGTTTCTTTAGGGCGACACCCGCTCCGTGGAACCTTAAGACTGAGACCTGTGACACGCACCAGGGTGCCAGCCTGGGACTTTTCCTTCGTCCTTCAAGGCCTGTCCGAGGCTCCCTTCGAGCCGCTCGAGGATGTTCCTGAGAAGTTTCTCACTTTAAAAAACATATTTCTCCTTGCTATATCTTCCCTTAAAAGAATAAGGGACTTGCAAGCCCTCTCTGTTGCACCCTCGTGCTTGGAGTTTTCCCTGGGCATGGCTAAGGCCTTTCTCTGTCCGAGAGCCGGGTATATTCCTAAGGTCCTCACTAACCCAGTGAGACCTATTGTTCTCCAGGCCTTCTGTCCTCCTTGAAAGGGAACGTCTCGGTTATGCCTGTAACCTTAGTTCCCTGAATAGGGAACGAGACGCTGCGTCACCCTGCCATGCTCCTCACATGCCCACAAGCGCCTTGTTTCAGGCCTTCTTCAGAAGCTAACGGCGTGTGTTTGCCAGTGTGCTTTATAGTTTCCGGGTCTATGACGTCACCCGCCTATGACGTTCAGTCTCTCTATTGGACTGATGACATACGTGCTTCACGACGCAATCACGCAGGGGCGTTCCCAAAGCGGTGACGCAGCGTCTCGTTCCCTATTCAGGGAACTAAGGTTACAGTCGTAACCGAGACGTTCTCAGGGTTGCTGTGCTTTGCCTTATAGGCATCAGGCCATAAATCAATCCTACCTCAGTGCCCATCTTTACTGCCAACACACCTCATGACCTCCACCTACGCCACGCTTCAAACAATTAGTAATAATTTTTAAGTTTTCCTGTAATTCGTATTAGATAAAAGTGGGTGCCATTAGTTTTGAGTCAATGGTAATTCAGACAAACATTAGATTATTTATATAGATTTTTAACAAGATGATTTGTGATATCACAAACATTGCAGGATGAATTATAAGCCAAAGTAGAATTAGAGGTTTGTTCAAATCACTGAACCTGACTGTGAACAACAGTAATACAAAGTCTCTGAATCTAACAACACAGATGAATGCAACACATTACCTTCTTCTTTTCTGCCTCACATTTCAAGTGCATGTTCTAATGTCACACTTTCTTTAAAACAAACCTGAAGATATGGAGCTATAGCAATAAAAATCAGTTTTGTGGCAATAACAGATTTCACATTGCATTAGACATTCTCTCTTGAAAAGCCAGTCTGCGCAGGCGGCTAAAAATACATCTGTTCATATATCATTGATACGTTCATTAGAGAGGGGATGCAAGTCAGAATTTATTTGCCGCTGTGGCGTAATGCGGCTTGACAGGGAAGCATCCCTGACACATTAACTCTGTCTAGGGTGTTGTGGATTTACAGAAAGGTGTTCTGGTGTAGATGTTGTATTGTAGATGTTATATTTCATATTTTAGTCAGCTATGATTGCTAGAATGTTGCGCACACATGTATGTAGGACCATACTCAATCCTACACAATAGTGTAAAGTGTGCTTATGTGTGTGAACACTACCGTTCAAAAGTTTGGGTCAGTATTTAAAAAAAAAAAAAATTATACTTTTATTTAGCAAGGACACATTAAATTAAATGTGGAAGTAATGACTTGTATAGCCTAATATTGTTATTTCAAATAAATGCTGTTCTTTAGAACTATTTATTGCATCATGGTTTCAACATTGATTATAATAAGAAATGTTTCTTGAGCAGCAAATTGGTATATTTGACTGATTTCTGAAGAATCATGTGATACTGAAGACTGGAGTAATGACTTAACTTGCCATCACAGGAATAAATTAAGTTTTAAATGTATTAAAATACAAAACAGTTATTTCAATTTGTAGTTTTTCAAAAAAAAAAAATTGGAAACGTTTAATGTAGCCTTGTTGAGCATGAGACTTTTTAAACATTGCCATTATTATTATGTGGTCTTGATTTTGTCCCCAAAACCTAAATGTGCATTAATTGCATGTTAAAAAATATATATTTTTTACATTTATTTATTCATTCATATTCATCCACAATGACTCTTCACATGTTTGTTTTTTTTTGCACAGCTTATACAATCATATGTGTCATCCCCAGATCTCACCTGCACAGCTTGCACAGGTCTGCCCCTGTGTGTTGTGGGACGGCCGAGAGAACGCGTCTGGCAGTGCGTCTCCTCCCGTCACTGCTTGATTTGTCCTGCCGTCCACGTCATCATCTGTCTCAGATCAGTCTGAGCTTTTTCCTGTTCAGTGTAATGTGGTTTCCCCGTCTATACCTGCATTACTGCAGCCAGTGGCTCTTTCTGCAGGCTCAACACATCCCCATCAACAGGTGAGACATGCGTGACCATCCGCACAGAACAATCACTCGCAAACACACAGTGTCAAGCTCATCATTATTCCAAACACACAAATACATGCAGAAATATTCCAGAAGAGGATATGCTGACCTTTACAAATGTCTGCTTACAATAATTCACTGGAAACACACTTGCACGCAAAAAAAATAGGCATGCAGGTGATTCATGCGCTGTTGTCATATGTCGTGCGTGTACATTTATATGCATGCAAACAACACATACACATGCATCTTTTACAAGGCTTGTCTAAACTTTAACAACCTCATGAGGGGAAAGTCAGTTGATTTTAACATGCGGTGGTACGGGCCTTTAAGTGTCCATTATTTGGAAAGAATTTATCTTCTCCTATTGTGTGAACAATGTTTCATCATAAACCCTGTGTGATACCACAGTGTGGTTCTATTTTGCATGTGGTGTTAATTTAATTTATCATCCAGAAGTCACTCAGGGAAAATTCTTACGCACCAAGTTGTGTTGTTGCCAAACAAATCCGATCATTAAATATTGAAAAACGACTGACATAAGATGAGAGGAATGTAAAGAAGGACAGATGAGGGAGAAACAAGTGGAAAATAGAGAGCTGGGGTCATAGGCTCATGACATGTTCCACATGTCTGTCCGTTTGTCCGCTGCGAGCATTTCTCTACAGGGCTGGTGACCACAGTAGCGGTCAGAGATCAGCTGCAAACTGACAGCACACACACACACACATACGCTCGCACGCCCCGCAGTCATTAGCGTCTCTCTCTCACTCTACCCCACGCACATTTCATTACCCCCAGCATTCTCACAAATACCACCCCCCTCCACTCCTACACACACAAACACACTTCAAAATCAGCACACAACCTTGCAGTGCCAAATGAGTCCCACCCGTCTACACAACAACATGTGTTCTGTGGATTTTATTGCACCACAAGCATGTGGAAAAACTCTTCATTACCAACACAGGTCCTGTTGTAAACGCTGGAGTGAGTTGTGTTAGGTGGCTAGATCGGTTGACGTAATTTACAGCAAAGCATCCTAAAACAAACATGAAGAGTGCGTTTCATATTTGACAGCGGAATAGAATCAAATCTGTAATTGTATCACATACAGAATATGCAGATCAAATCTAATTGAAACTTGAATGCAATGGGTTCAAGTTGAATCTCAGACTGAATATAACACAACTGAATCAGGTGAATCTCGAATTGAGTTGAATCTAATTGAATTTGACTATAAATCCAAAATATCATCTTAAAAATGAAATTTATTAGAAAGACATAACCTACAGTAAGTGTTGGAAAATGCTTGAGAGTAGAATAGCTGGGGTGGTGAATGTGAGCAGCAGAAATGGGCCGAATAGGTGAAATGAAGAGTGGAAGAGATTTTCAGGTAACATTAGACAGGGATTAATGAGCAGAGAGATGATGGTAGATTAGGAAAGACATGAAACTTTGTGTAAAAACATTAGTGTAAATTCTTATACATTTTGCCTTATTTTGTGCTTTTGTTTGATTTTCAATTTTGCTTTTTTCCCCCTTTGCTTTTAACTTGGGTTGTTGGTGTGCTTTACTTTACATCATGTCTACACTCAAAATTAAGGTTCTTCATAGTTGGAAAAAGGTTTTGTAAAGCTTTACTTAAAGTATACTATGTATAATGCATTATAAGGTATTCATAATTTCCATTATAATGCATGTTATTTTTCATAAATAATTGTAACAAAAGTTAAAATGCATTATAATATTTGCAGATTCTGAAATAGGTTGTTTGTCATGCATTTTGATGCATTATACTTTCTAAAGTGGGTTAATTGAATAGATACGTATTATAGTATTATATCTTACTATATATACACTAGTATATTATCTATCTATCTATCTATCTATCTATCTATCTATCTATCTATCTATCTATCTATCTATCTATCTATCTATCTATCTATCTATCTATATCTATCTATCTATCTATCTATCTATCTATCTATCTATCTATCTATCTATCTATCTATCTATCTATCTATCTATCTATCTATCTATCTATCTATCTATCTATCTATCTATCTATCTATCTATCTATCTATCTATCTATCTATCTATCTATTACAAGGCATAATTAATGCATTTAAATACTTGTATTATGCATTCTACATAAGGGCTTTAAGTAAAGTGTTACCAAAGGCTCGTTAGTTTATTAAAATATTAATAAATGGTTCTTTTTAGAACTGTTCACTGAAAGTTTTTTTGGGGGAACCCAAAGCTATCTTAAATGTCATCACTGCAAAAACCTTTGTTTTGTAACAACACCACATAACTTTTAGTTTACAATTTTCGCAACCATTATATGAATATTTCTCATTTTTATTTGATTATCTTGCGAAATCAATTTCCCATCATGTCTCTCTCTGGGCAGATTTGGGTTGTGTGCGCACACGGTGGATCTTGTCTATCAGGGTTCGTTGCTATCTACCCTGGAGGAGGTTCTGCTGGTGCTGCTGGGCCCCCTGACCTTGAATGCAGCTACGCTACTGCTGCTCCTGATCAGATGGGGCTGTCAACTAGCGTTTGGCTCACCGCCCTCCTTCCTGTCAAAGTTTATCATGGCTGCGGCAGTGTGGACAGTGCTGGACCCTCTGGCGGTCTTCGCTGTGGATGCCGTCCTGGGGGTAAGTCACTTAAAATAACGTGGACACTTCTGGACTGTAAATAGAAGTTTCACATTATCTTAGCAAAGTCACTTTACAAATAAAACTGAATGTGATTGCAAGGATGAGATAGACAGACTGTAGAGAGAGAAGATTATTCAGGATTTTAGGTGTATTTTTGGTTGGGAATGTTGATTAACATTAATTATGATCCATTTATTCACTTTTTTTTAGCATGGACCTGAAAATGTTCAACTTAAACTGTCAGAAATATTGAATGCTTTGTGGCAAAGATTTAAGTTTGGTCTCTTTTAAAAACGACATGTGGCAGATTATTGCTGAAGTAAAAAAAAGATAAAAAATAATATTTTTCCTGTCTGTATGGGCAGGTGGGGCAGAGCCCCACCAAAATATTCATCCAAACATATCCTCTATACACACTGAATTAATAATAAATTATAAATGTATAATTTTTCAGCATTCAGCAACAAATATGTTTTGGATTTTCTAGACTATTTTAAGTCTTACAGTGAGTAGGATATATTAAAAAGTAGCGCATTGATTCAGCAGGCATTTATTCATGATACTAAGCATGGCTGCCGGTCTTGGACCCCTCAATGTAAATTGATGGTGAAAAATGGAAATGCAGCGTGCTCTAATTAAGAGCCACTGATTTTCACGTTACCTTGTGTAAACCTCGCTCCAGACCAAGATGATAACAGTTTGTTTCAGCTACGTGTCTGCATCAGGTCACTAACTAGTTAGCATGTATGTCCTTCCTATGTGGAGTAGTGTATCAAATTAATGAAAGTATAAACCCTTTAGTTTAAACATGTGAATGGACATGCCTTTATATATTCTGTTGTGTTTGTTTTATGTTTGTTCTGAGAATCAACATCACTTTGTTTTCTGGAATTCCTACACAACTTGCATTAGGCCCTATTCTAAAACATTTGGACGCAAGAACTGCTACATTAAGGCAATTCTAAGATGCCATTCTGTGCATTTGTCATATGTACTAGTGTCAATCAACATTAGAGTGCCACCGTTAGGCTGAATAACGCAAGTACATTAGAATTCTAGCAAACATGTGTCTGATGTTTTCAGCAATTAGGATTTTATAGAGCTTACTTAAGGAGCCCTGCACATGACATGCAAGCAAAAAAATGTGTACCCTCGAATTATAAATCATGCGCACGATTTACTATTTTGTTCCCTCAATTTGCTAAATCATCCACACAAATCTGCCCTACCTAAATTTATGGCCAGGAGCCGCTGCATACATCTTAACAAGTTGTGTTCCAAATTTGAGCTTGATATTTCAAAAAATTTACTTTCAGGAATATTTTGTTTGGGTGCAGTACCAAAAGTTTCCACTATATGAAATTTGTTTCCCATTTGTTTCCAATGCAGTCAATTTTGACCGTGAGGAGTTTGTTTTGTTTTGTACAGGATAATTTAACCTTTTCAAATCATGTCCATGCAAAATGTGTGTGTGTTTGTGCTTACACAGCAAGTGCTAACATCTTTACCAAGTTTCGTACCATTCCGATAAAGTACAATAAATATACATTTAAAAACGTTTGACAAATCAAAATGACCGTAGAACACCAGAGAGTTATATATTTACTTTTTATATTTGTGAGACAGTTGTTATTTTGTAAATTGTGTTTTGATTTTGTTTGGTCAGCGTCTATCCTACAGTGCAGAGGAACCGTTAGCGGATGCTGCCAAGCTTTACTGGCATTTCTTTCGAACGGAGCAGTCGGGTACAGCAGGCATCTTCATCACACTCTTCCTATATGGCATCCACTGCATCCTCTCCTTCACCTTTCTTTATGTATACTTCCTCAGGTACAGTACATTAAAAGCAATCAAACAAACAAAAAATAAAAACTTTGACAAGTTGTTCTGCAGTTGTCCCAGTGGACCAACTTGAATGTCTTGTTTCATTTGTCACATGCCCTCATGCCATTGCAAAATAATTTTGCTTAAAGGGTTAGTTCACCCAAAAATGAAAATTCTGTCATTAATTACTCACCCTCACGTCGTTCGAGACCCGTAAGACCTCCGTTCATATTCGGAACACAAATGAAGATATTTTTGTTGAAAGCTGATGGCTGAGAAAGGCTTCAGATAGGCCTCCATTGGCATTCAGTACACTTATACTCCCAAGACGGATAAAAGGCACTCAAAACATCGTTACAAAGTCCATCTCACCACAGTGACTCTACAATAATCTTACGATGCGACGACAATAGTTTTTGTGCGCAAAAAAAATCAAAATAACACCTTTTTCCAACTTGTTACTGCCTTCCGTGTGTGCCTCCACGACGCATGCGCGAGAATATGACGCAGATCCGGCGTTCGGACAGATGACCCAGAAGTGATTTGTTTACAATTAGAGGAAGACGCGCGTATCTCAGCTGTTGGATTCTACATTGATCGTGCTTTAGGTCTCGGCGTAGTGCTCAAAATGGGGTTAGAGTGTGCATTTCATGGATTCCCGAACCCCGGCGCTACGTCATATTCTCGCGCATGCGTCGTGGAGGCACACGCGGAAGGCAATAACAAGCTGGATAAAGGTGTTATTTTGATTTTTTTTTGCGCACAAAAACTATTGTCGTCGCATCGTAAGATTATTGTAGAGTCACTGTGGTGAGATGGACTTTGTAATGACATTTTAAGTGCCTTTTATCGGTCTTGGGAGTATAAGTGTACTGGATGCCAATGGAGGCCTATCTGAAGCCTTTCTCAGCCATCAGCTTTCAACAAAAATATCTTCATTTGTGTTCCGAATATGAACGGAGGTCTTACGGGTCTCGAACGACATAAGGGTGAGTAATTAATGACAGAATTTTCATTTTTGGGTGAACTAACCCTTTAACTGTAAGTGCACTTTTGCAGCATCCTTGTTTCCAATCCTTTTCTCCAAAGGCATTTCAGAATAGTGTCCAATAATTAAATCAAATGTAACCTTGAATTAAACCAACTGGCTGTGTACACTCAACTAGCTCTAAATCTCACTGCAGGATTGTAGTCATTGTAGTACTGAAGGATTTTATTCATTGTAGTACTGGAAATTAAACACACACAAAAAAATAATAATTTCTACATACATTTTGGTCTAGGAATATAATTTTCTCTAGGAGTGTAATCCTGGATGAGCCCCAAATAATATTATATTAATCCACAGCCAAAGACAACCTAACTAGACAATGACACATACAGTATTGATAATGCAAAATAGGTGGTTTAATAAGCAAAGTTAAGTGGGAATACAAAAACTCCTGATGACAAGAGTGCAAGAAGTGGTCGCAAGAAGATCC
Source organism: Gobio gobio (assembly GCF_949357685.1). Lineage (NCBI taxonomy): Eukaryota > Metazoa > Chordata > Actinopteri > Cypriniformes > Gobionidae > Gobio > Gobio gobio. Next base: position 14,280,092 of record NC_137119.1, on the reverse strand, counting down.
TTTTCTCTGAGCAGGGCATACATTTTATAGGGGAACTCACCTGACCTTGAAGAGGCGTTCTTCATTTGCCATTTTTAATTGTACAAGAGGGAGAGAGAAAACACAAGGCTGCAGTGCGGCCACGCAACTGAGCAGAGGGATATATTATCATATACACCATAACAGAAAGCAACAAACATTGTCTTATAAATATATTGATCTAGTTAACAGCAGCATTTCATGTTTGTATATAGTGGATGTTGAGAGAAAAGACGTGAAGGATGAGTTTGTGCTTTGGCTCAAGCTTTTTTTTTTTTTTTTTGCATCCAAGCAATAAATTATGTCTATCTACAGAAACTAAATTTTACAATTAAAAAAAAATGCAGTTTTCTCTTTTCCGTGGTTCTTTGCTGTCAACTTGAGAGTTTGTGTGTGACCTTCCTGGTGGAAGTGTCAAAAGTGTCACAACACTGCAGTCCACACTATTCAGAGTCTGAGATTATGGCAGTGTATTTTTGGACAGGGAACCCCCTTAGGGACATCCAGCCAATGAAGTCCTGTCCACCAGCACATAAGCATCATAAACAGGCCATATCAAGAGCATTCTGCTCATTACCATCATCTGACAGCCAAGTGTTGAAGTAATGCAATTTGATTTAATACTCTCATGAAATTAAAGAATGAATAATCAGAGAAATGACATGAAGATGAGCTCAAATCACCTTCACAGGGTTTGTTAATATGCATTACAGAAGCAATGAACATTGGGGTTTCCGATTATATTGCCAGGCACCAAATTGGCGTGTTTTAGCTTCACTGCCTTCTTGAAATGTTCATGATGTTTTTTTTTTTGTTTTTTTGTGTGGAATAATGTTGACTAAGGATCATGCATAATAAAACCAGAAAATTACTAGGCTCAATTTTGAATTATTTTGGATTTATATTGTTCGAATGGCTGCTACTGGGCAAGAGAATGATGCTCAAAATCATATTAACAAAAATGGAAATCCTTAGATTTTAAGGCAAAATATAGTCCAAGAAGTCAAGAAATACACATGGCAGGTATAGATATGACATTGACTGTTCATGGATCACCTTTCATGTGTGAATATGTAGGTCTATATCACACACCGTAGCTTTAAGGTCTGGGAATAAAACAAAGGACCCAAAACTGTAAAAAACGGATTTTCCACTAATCAGTGTAGAAAGGTCTAAGAGAAAGAGCTTTCATTTTGTTTCGCAATGGCTGGGCTTATATCCCACACTGGATGGACGACATTAAGTGTCAGCCGTAGAGAAGGGTAATGTCTCATGCCAGTGCATTGCTCTAGGATGGCAGGGTTGGCGCATGTAACGTGGGTTAAATCTGAAGAGTGCTGTGTAAATGTAGGCCAGCAGTCTTATTGTGAATAGGCTTGCACGTTTTTATGGGTTATCTGCTTCTATTCACTGTGTGGAGAGAAGCACTGACACAGTGCCTGACCTATTTCTAAAATAACGCCTGAGGCTACACGTATAGATAGAATGAACTGTTATCCGTTTTTAATTACATTTTAGCAAGCCCTGATTCACTCCCTGCAAAGCCGGAAAGAGGCATGTTTTGCATTTTATCATTCAATTTGTTGGAAAATATATAAACACAATCAGACATTTGATTTGGGAAATAAGAGGAGAATAGTGGCACAACTGAAGGGTCGGTTTTAAAGCCGTGAACAGTGAATTAACGGTTCTTCTGCTCAACATCTGGTTGGTTGAGATGCTTTCAGGCAGACAATATCATTGGTTGAGAGGCAGACTGATACGAGAATGTGCTAGTTCTCCTGGGGTCTTTGTTTAATTCCTGATCCCTACATTTCTATAAGCTAAACATTTTCTGAAATATTTTATTTATGGATGGTTTCAAATGGTTAATGCTGGGATTTATCAATCCTGCTCCTTCCTTCCTGCAGATTTTATTGTTTACTATCCCATTAAGCCTTATTGTATTGTTCGGTGCTTTAATGAACTAATAAGTGATAAGTGTTGAACTAAGTTAACTGAATGAACGTCTTTGACAGAGAGGCTGCAGATTGCGCATCATGTTTGTTTTCTTTATTTTGCCAAAAGCAAAATTTTTTTTTTTTTTTGTGAATGTACAAAATAGAAACTTAACAGATTGTACTAAAGCACTAATCTCTTCAGTGCACAATGAGTTCTTGTATACATTGCAATGCAAAAGCACTAATTTCTTCATTGCACAACACAATCACCCTCATATAGATTCTATGAATTGTGTCTTTGGATGTCCCTCCTTCTGGATTGTTGTTGCTTTTTGATGCAGTCCTGTTACTTTCTCAGGTCCAGACTAACATTATGAGCAGGTGGCTAGGAGCAGGGCTGCAAGCTAAGTCCAGACAGCACATCTAGAAATGTTTGATGAATAGCAATGGACGTTTCTCACTTTAATTTGCCTTGAGTCCAGATATAGACTTAGAGTGGCAATGGAGTGTTGGAGGGAGGTTCAGAGCAGCCTTCCAGAAGCAGTAAGACTACGAAGAGCACAGGAAATTGCATTTTCCTTCGAGTTTAGTTGACGTTGTCAAACTGTCTTTTTTCTGCTAGCCAATGTATTATAGAATGATCATATGATTTACTATACAAATATTTCAGGGAATGACAAGGTTGGAGGCATCTCTGGTTCTGGAACTGAGGAGAAGGATCCATGACCATGGGCCTTCTATCACCATACCAGAATCACAGTGTTAGCAAAACTTTCCATAGCAAACAAACATTACTGCAAGCATATTATTTCTGTTTTTCAGCTCGCCTTAGGCATCTTAAGCCAATTATTGATTTGTATCCTTTTCAAATACTGAAAGCATCACTGGTCCTACTCTGTCTACAATAAAATCCTGGCATAATTTATAATGTAAATACGGTGGAATATTAGTTCACATATGTACTAAGTATGTAATAGAATGTGTGTACTCTGTTAATTGTTCCTTTTGATAATGCATGAATGGGTTATATTCACATTTTCATGCATGCTTTGGTCATATGCATGCCATAGCAAAGCAGTCATCACACACTTCTTTCCCATGATAGAATGATGGATCAATATATTTCAGTTATATTTCACATTTAGAGATTTTTATCTCTACTGCTTTTCATCTTTTATACTTTGCATGGCAAATGTTTCTGGAGTGCTCATTACCCTTTGAGCAGAAAGAATCTCTTTTCCGCGGCGGAGGGTCAAAGCGTTTTGAAGAGAAGCCAAGCTGTGTTTTCTCGGCTGTTGATTCATGTGCTGAGTATGTGAGATGTCTAAAGAGACTCAATATCAATAACCACACTTTAGTGGTCATATGACTAAAGACTTTGTCACCAGACAGAGATTCAGATACATCTATGTGCTCAGCTTCTTTAAAGAACATTTGGATCAATATATGATCTGAAGAGACAACCTTCCCACAAAAACACAAGCAAACAAGCCTCCTACACTACTTGTAGAATCTAGCATACTCCCCAAATCACTCATAGCACCTTCTCTTTGACTTTCTCTGAATTTGTTTACTTGAGTAGAATGTAGGGGAGAAGAAAAAAACGGAATTAGTTAACAAATGTGTCAAACCTTTTCAGTTATGCAAACCTTCTACCGCGGACTAGAGTCGCTTCTGTTCTGCCGGTTGACATTGACAGGTCAGGCCTGCTTCTCTGCAGAGCTGAAGCTCATCAGAATTTCACTGTGTTGGAAAGGTCAGATGAGCTGTTCGTCAGACGTTAACAGCCTTGACAGCAAAATGACCAGGATGTGACAAGGTGGCATAAAACCCGTTTGAACTCTGAACTTCTGTCCTGCAACTTTGAAAAAAACAAAAACAAGAAAAAGTTAATTGATCATCAGTTAATCATTTACATGCTCCCATGTCATCCCAAACCCTTAATAGTTGCTATATTCCCACTGTGTTATGTGAGGAACACATTTTAAACATTAAGTTGATATTCACTGGGGGCTCTCAAATATCATTCACACTTATGTTCAGTAAAAAAAACATGGCAGGATTGACATCAACAACAGTGAATGCCATTGGTTTGTTCATGTTACGTGGCAGATTGGGATACAGTACAATATATACGTTTCTTTTTGGAATTATATTATGACAGGATTTCAATTTATTTGTATAATGGTTAAAATGTCTACATCAAAATCAATTACACTCACACACAACCAGGGCTTGACATTAACATCCGCCAACCCGCCATTTGCGGCTGGATTTAAGCTGTGGCATGTAACACAGTCACTCCCACTAGCCACTTTGGCGGGTTGAATTTTATTGTAGTCTTCTCAAAAGGCATCTGTTAAAATCGCGCTGCGCATTGTAACCAATCACGTGCGATTCTGTTTATGAATGCAATGTCTAATAATAAGAGGCGTTCAGATTAGTCATCTCTGAAACGCTGGAGTTTTGTTCAGAGTGCGCTCTCACTCACTAAAATCTGCACTCTCATCATAAACAACAAAGCAGAAATGTATGTAGGTAGGCTCATTCATCATATAGTGATTGAATGTTTATGTTCTATTTTTGCAGCAGATTACAGCAGAACCATAGTTCATCTGATGTGAACTTAAAGTTGACTTGACGTTGGACGTTCGATATTTGCAAATTTAGGGACCTTCTCTAAAGTTACATACAACATTGGTATCCACGTTTCTAACTTCAATAGCATTTGAAGAGTATGACTTACAGTCATAAAACCAACTCTAAAGGTGTCAGGTATGATGCACACCTTTTAGTTTTTTTTATATTTAATAAAAAAATTTAAAATCACATGAAAATGTGGATATCTCACTAGTCTACTGTATGGGCTCATACACAAATATGCTTTAAATATGTCATAGCTGATAGAACACTGATGAGAATATTGCTTGAGAATAAATTATATTTACATCAATTAATCTTATTTTTTTTCAGACAAGCAACTGTTAGTGTTTCTCTGTCTATATTAAGAAGCTTTACACATCAGAGCTAAATAGGCCTATTTGATGACCTGTCATGTTACATATTTAATGTAGATTTGATTTGGGTGTGTACAGTGGTCATTTATAGCCATCATAGACATCATAGCCAACAACACATTTCCCAACAACAACATGTTGGCAAATGAAAATACTGAGTGGCTAGTAACTTTGGAAAACCACTAGCCACAGTGGCTGGTTTGCAAAAAAAGTTAATGTCAAGCCCTGCACACAACACACACTCTGCCATTTTAAAATTAAGCGTAAACTTTTTTCCTTCTTTTTTTTTCATACAGACTTCACAATGATGGGAGACTGTTAGATATCTATCAACGCCTCCACAGCACTGAGGGAGCGTTCTTTGTTCCACATGACATGGAGGTATCCAACCAGGAGCTCAATTACATTGTAAAGAAGGCAGAGCAATGGAGAGGCTTCAATGGAGAGAGACGCAAGGTGAGTCTGTGGAAGTTCTGTTTATAGTGGTAACAACCAGCACTGAACACTGGGCCAATGATAAGCTTCAAAGAGAATATCTTCTTGCATGAAGGCGATCCAGCTGCCATGGGCTGCATCGCCACACAACGCTTGACTGTTGCAAAGCTCTACTCAAGTCTTAGGCGCTTAATTGGATTAATGGCTGTTTTAAAGAAGATGGGCAAAATGGTAGTTGATACTAATCCATCAGATTGCCTCTGCAAAAGATTTCTGTCTGTCTGATGACTTGTAGATGCCCGCTAGCATTTATGAGTAAGAAAGCCTTTGTGATGGTTTTCAGAAATGGACTGTCACATTGAACTGTTCACTGAGCTTTCTAATATGCATTATAATTAACATAAAATGGAATCAAAGGATATAACATTATTATTTCAAATCATTCTGTTTTCTTTAGTTACATTTATGAATGCCAAAAATTTGTCACAGAGGTTTTTAGCTAGTCTAATTAGTTGGGGCTAATTATCCAAAAAGGAATTCGGCTTGATTAATCCACGGAAATCAATTTCCAGCAATATTTCATTAAGAAAAAAGACCGCTCAATCAACAGAGGGACGCATGAGGAGACACACTCAATTCACACACACACACACACACACACACACACACACACACACACACACACACACACACACACACACACACACACACACACACACACACACACATACACTGAGTTCACAACTTGGGTGGCAACTCCTCTTTTAGTGTTCTTGATGAAGAAATGTTATTGGCTGTCAAACAAGTCATTAAAAAGGCATTCTGTAATTCCTAGCTCAAATCGTAGACCTTTGCAAATTACGTTATTTTTGCAGCCCTTTGCAATGACCCTGTTTATGTTTTAGATTCCAAAAGTACTGCTACAGCTGTGGCAATATTAGTAATGAAGGTGCTACTAATTGGATGCAGTTGTTTAGATTGTAATTAAGAAAACAGCATCGTTTAGCCAACACGCTTGCAGAATCTTTTTTGAACTAGAGCAGTCTCCATCCCAGAACTGCAGTCATAACCTCCTCTCTCATATTGGCCCTAATTTGCCGTTATTGAACTGATAAAATGCTAACACATTAAACACATTTGCCAGCATGATGAAAATTTAGGGTTATTGCATTTCACAATTTTTACATTATTCAGGCTGACGATTTTTCATTTAAATAAGACGGGCTAGGCCATTATTTCATAATTATTGTGGCAATTTCTCTATGCAAAAAAGGGTCACTTTCCCAACTCAGCAAAGACATATCCCTATTAAACTAATTTGCCTACTTGCAATTTTTTGTCATTTTTCCCTCATTAACTATTTATCAACACAGTAGAAAAAAATATATGTTGGAGGGGCGGGAGCAGCCAGACAGAGCTGAAACTAATATTTTGCAACTCTAATGATTTTTTGCATCCTTAATTAGATAGAATATGCTTGATATGATTAGGTCAGGATGTAGTAGTTTTCATTAAAAATAGATTTCAGAAACTGTATTCCAAATGTTCCCTCACAATTAAATAATGAATCCGGCACATTCCTTATTATGGACCCAATTAATATCGCAGAAAGAGGCGTGATTTTAATAACAAGAGGCCACGAGGCCTTCATTAGCAGAGAATGGGGGTGGAGAGAGCGTAGAAAACATTTACAGGTACAGATAGAGCCACAGGACGCTTGGAAACTTCAGAAAGTTGTAGCAGCTTATTTGAATGCCTGTGGCCAATATATGTGCTGATCATTACAAATGAATATTACAGTCTTGCAAAGATTGACATGCTTTGTCTTGGCCTCAACTCAGAGTTTCCAAAAGCCCTGGGGGAAATTATATTTACTAAATACAACCAATACAATAAATATAATTCATTATCATCTGTTTGAAAGATCTGTTTGTTTTATGTAATGCAAGTATTTGGTAGCGTTTCAAAGGCCAGCAGTGTCTTGCAGTGTGACATGCTGTAAAATTATTTTCCTAATGCTTCTACAAATTTTATGCATGCAGATTTGTTTAATTGGAAAATTTGCAGACCACAGCTGTTGTACCCTATAAGAACTTGAATTTACAGCTTTTTTGCGAAAAAAAAAAGGCTTCCGGGTTTCATTTGTTTCCAGTTATTTTATTTTCATAAAATAACTAATTTATTATCATAATCATAAATACACTGGTTTGTTGTACAAATAGTTTTACTGTTTACTGCACTTGTTATTCTTCTAGTTATTTACCTATAGTGGCCAGTGAAAATCATGGGAAGTCTCGCACATTCAAAGAAATTTATTCCACTTTGCAAAATAAAACCTTGTTTTTACACATAATCTCTGACCTAAAATAAGCATACATATAGATTTGAACCTATTCAGTGTCCATGTAATCTGTCATCTAGCCTTTGGGTATAAGATTATTAAAGCTAATAATTTGCTTATTTTAAGTTACTTGATTCCTACTTGATATGAAGCACATTCTTCTTTATAGAATAAAGAAACTATTCTGACAGTAAAACAGTCATGGGTAATTCATCATTAAAGTAAGTTTCTTCTTCCGAGCACTACAACAATAAAACAATCCGCAATAAATAATTCTGCAAGTGGCTTGGTTTTTATCATGATCAAATTCTGTGCGTTTCATGGGGCGATCATAAAAACTAATCTGATTTTTTACTATTTAATTAACTTCATATTATGGTTTATTTTCTTCCAGGCCATGTGATCAACATTATTATATTATTAACACATCGTCATACTAGCATTCAGTGGCAACTAAATGAAAAAAAGGATTTGCATTTCACAAACACACATAGTATGGTTGGCCACATTGTATAACGTGGATCTTTTGACTTTTTTGCGTGAAACTATACATTTATTTGATGGTGATTACAACCGCATTTACTTTATGTTCTTACTACACTCCTATAGTGTGTATTTCTAGCAAAGGGGCCTAAAGTCAAAGTGTGCGGATAATGAGCTCATTAATTATGTATAGGCACTGCTGCAGATGGACCTCATTAATTGCGTGCCGTCACCTTCTTGATTACTGTACCTGGAAGGGAGGTGCTAATGTCTGCCGTGCTTAAGCAGGTAACGCAAACTGTTTTGTCACCGGCTGTGTGACAGTGACAGAGGAGTCCGGCGTCGCTGTAATCTTCACCGTAATTCACCAGAACGTTACGCTAATGGCTGCTGATAGCCCTGGAGATGTTTTCGCTACTGAATCGCATCGAGATTTGCGCTCTGTCGTGCTATTTGTCTCCACATGTCTCAGTAATGTCTTTCCACGGGCTGAATTTAGGGAACACCCAAGGTGCTTTGCAAAACAACTGACAGGGGGCCCAACCTGTCGCAGGAAGGAGAACACACGCATTGAAGATCTAATGACGAGCAGACTGCCGCTCTCTTCCTGTGCACCCCCCACCACTCATCTCTCTGTCTCTCTGTCTGTAATTATTAAGACGGAGTTACGTGGGACCTTTTCATGCTGTTGCTTTAGTCCAACTCTGTGACAGCAGATTTGTCAAAGAACTCGCTCCAAACTTCAAGTTGCCTTTGTTCCCGTGATGAAATATTGTCAACTATATGTTATGTTTAAAAGTCGGAAAACCCAGATAATATTGTATTTATCCTTTTGGCATACATTTTCTTCAAAATACAGAGTATTCGGTATATAATTAGTGTGTCAAAAAATAACCTGTTAAGAACATCTTCAGGTCAAAAAATGCAAATGAAGGCATTACAAATTATGTTTCTTTAAACAAAAAGTTGTAGCATTGCAATATTGTTTTTTAATACAATTAAGCAACACTTTTAAAAATAAATAAATTCTCCTTGCTGTAATGTTATACTGGTCCGTAAGATTATTATTAATACTTTTAATAAATGAGGATGCATTAAAAATTAAAAAAATTACAGACTTTCTGTTCTTTTGAACTTTCTCTTCATCAAAAATATTAAGCAGCTGTTTTCAACATTTATAATAATAAAAAATAGTTTAAGCTCCAAATCAGCATATGTGAGCCTGATAGCGTCATAAGTCGCACGTGTGTATTTGTGGCAATAGCCAACAATACATTGTATGGGTCAAAATTATATTTTTTTTCTTGTTTGCCAAAAATCATTAGGATATTAAGTAAAGATCCTACCGTAAATTATCAAAAATGTATTCTTTTTAGTAATATGCGTTGCTAAGGACTTAATTTGGATAACTTTAAAGGTGATTTTATCAATATTTAGACTTTTTTACACCCTCAGATTCCAGATTTTCAAATAGTTGTATCTCGGCTAAATATTGTCCTATCCTAACAAACATCAATGGAAAGCTTATTTATTAATTTCATGTGATGTATAAATCTCAATTTCAAAAAATTTACCCATATGACTGGTTTTGTGGACCAGGGTCACATATTTCTGAAGGACCATGTGACACTGAAGACTGGGTGAATGCATGCAGTAAATTCATCTTTGATATCACAGGTAAAAATTTCATTTTAAAATATATTAAAATAGAAACCATTTATTTTAAATTGTAATAATATTTCACAACAGGTGTTTCTGTAATTTTATAACCGTATAATGAAATAAATGCAACATATTTTAAAGCTGGGCATAACTAGAAAGATGTAGGGTACAACGGGGCTAAAGGCACACCTTAAGAAAAATATGCTTTTCAGTACTCCCATAGTGTTTGAATGCAGAAAAAAAAAACATCTTATTGAACATTGATGGAGCAACAGATTTTGTGTGAAAATAAAGCACTTTTGGTTTGTTTCTTTAAAGCACTTTAAAGGTTTGTTTGTTTGTTTAAAAAATCTTATAACTGTGAGGTGGCAAAGCGGCTCACCAGCATGGGGCAAAAGGCACAAACTATTGGTACAAATACTTTAACTAATGTAATATGTTTTTAATAATGACTAAGTTAATACTTATCAGAACAATCACAAAGTTTGTATTGTATTGTATTGTATTGTTGTCTTTTTTTGGTTTATTTTGATAAATAAAATAATAATTTTTTGTTTAATATACAGTCATTAAAAAAACATTTAAATAAGTAAAGATTCTGTAAGCATTTAATTATCCCATAATAATTTAATATATCTTTACAGTAGTAACAAATAAATATTATATTGTATTATATGATATGATTAATATCATATTTTTAAAATGGATGGTTTCATTATAAATATGGTAGACAGCCAGTTTAATACATGATATTTACCATCTGAATCTAACCATGTCATGTCAACAACTGGAAATGTCAGCCAGCTATTTATTATCATGTTTATTATTGTGCTTTTAGCCCCACAGCAAGGGAAGCTTTTTAACCCAAAGACCATACTTTTACAAATTCTTCCGATATTGAAAAACTGTTGCTTTATTTACCTTAAACAAAACTTTTAATTATTGAAAATTATAAACAAGACTATATCACAATATAGTCAATAATTTTATCGATTCTCATTTGCTACATAAATGACAACATTAAAAAAAAACATTAGATAAATGAACACAGAAACAACTTTACGTTGCTGACCGCCATTGCGTCAAGGATCAGCCAAATTTCCACGTTCATCATCAAAAGTGGTTGTTAAAGAAAATGAAAATTAGCCCATGATTTACTCCCCCTCAGGTCATCCTAGGTGTATATGACATTCTTCTTTCAGACGAATACAATCGGAGTTGTATAAAAAAAAAATTCCTGACTCTTCCAAGCTTTATAATGGCAGTGAATGGCTGTTTCAATTTTGAAGTCCATAAAAGTGCATCTATCCATCATTAACCCTCTCGAGTTGACCGTCGCGCCGGCGTGATTGGCTTGCTCTTTTTCTTATCAGTGCCAAAGAGACTCAAATAACTCTGTCGTTTTTTATCATTCAGGCAAGTGTTATACATCATTATAATCTGTTAAGTTTCTATTTTTTTTGTGTACAGTCACAATAAAAACAAATTGTTGTGCTTTTTGCAAAATTAAGAAATCAAACATGATGCGCGATCTGCAGCCTCTCTGTCAAAGACGTTCATTCAGATAGTCTTCAGAAAATTACCTCTAGCTTAGTGAATACTTGTCTCACAAACATGAGACATATGTCTAATGAAACGCTGAAATGTCAGGTTTTAAACACTGTAAGCCAAATATTCTGTGTTTTTGTAATCTGGTTGAAAACAGAGAGATGTTAGTCGTTCCTGAGCGGCTCATTATATACTAATGCAACCACGCCCACGAAGCGCACGCTCTATTGAGATTCAAATACTGAGGCTCCGGAGATGACGCCCACACACACATCATCTCAAACTAACACATCAAGTACTGCATTCCTACTTCGACTACATCGTTTTGAGACGTGTTTAATAATCCTGGAATAATTCTCCATGACAAGCTGTTCATTTCTGAAAGAAACGATCCACCGCTGTGTGTAAGTAGGCCAAGTTTACTCTGTAAGCATCTGTGAATATTAAACGCAAAAACCTGCACAAGGACGCACTGAAGCTTTTTTTGTTTAAATTAGCTCAAAATTACTGTCAGATGTAAGTAATTACCTTGACAAACTATACATCATTTAAAAGATCTAAGACTCAAGCTTCCATTTTTGACCTCTTTAATATAGTGACTGTAATTTGTTAATATGTGTCAGGAGTTATGAATATGAAAACCGCGTCGGTACCTTTGATTGTAATATGAGCGTCAGCTGCTGTCATTCATAAAAAAGTCCTTTATGTTCGTCATGAAGTCTCGCGACAAAACAACATCCCTCAGGGCTTTTAGTTCAAAAGTGTGCAGATGAGGAGAAATATTAATAGATTCTCATATGTCTGTCAAATTTCTATACAGAGAAGTGTTATTTCAATCTGTTTCGCTCCGTGCACATGTAGTCCATATATAGCACGCATGAAGAAGATACCATGTGACATTCTCTCTGACATAAACAGCTTCCAGAAATCGCTATAACATGCAGATAGTTACGTATGAAGATAATAAACACACAATTGCGACAATATATGGCTTATCTGTGTTATTTATACCATGTTGGCTTGGCTATTTAAAGTAAGTTTGGAGTAAAAAAATGGTTTTAATCTCATTAATTGTTGTGTTTTAATAAATTGCCGTAAAAAATCATAAATTATGGTTTAATAAATCAAAAAATTGTTGTGGCAGATAATACAGATAAAATGTTTTAAGTTATCTGGTCTACCTTTATGAAGCAACTCTGCACGGTGCCCAAGCAGAATTTACCATTGGTGACAATAAAGTCAACTAATTAACTAACTAACTAAGCAAAAACTCACTTCATTTTGATTCCCCCCCCCAGCAATTTTTACTTATCTAGTAAATTAATCTTGATTTAAGAATTTTAAATATTTGGACTGGAAACAAGAAAAAAATACCAAATAAGAAGAGCATTTTTTGCAGTGTAGTCAAATCTTTTGATGATTAAAAATATAATAGGCCTTTGTTGACTACAATCCAAATAAAATAAACTAAAAAACAATATATTTCCTTTGCTCTGTTGCTCTCTGTCACATAGGCCTACCTGTAGCTCATTCATTATGCAGCTCATTAATGCGGGCTATTATGTCCTTTGTTATCTCAGGTGCTATCTCATTATTATTCATGAGATATTACGCCTCCTCGCATATTGGTTTGTGAAGAGAAACTGTCTTACAAATTTGAAATCAGTGTATTGTTTTATGTGAATGAGTAGGCTCAATGATTCTCACATCAGTATAAAGAAAAAACTCTATGGAAATACAAGATGGAGTCAAAAGTCTTGTGAACACATATCTATTGTGTGTTTTGAGACCTTAATTTTAAAACAAAGTTTTTTGTTTTTTCAAAAACCGTGCATAAACATTTTTCTCTCAAAAATACAAGCATGTACATACATGTTGCTCACATATTATGGTAGCCCAGTTTGTGCTGAATACGGTGTAATTACACTTTTGCCATTAATGTGTTTATAAGCAACTGAAAAAAACACAAATGTAAGAGCATATCAAAACTTCTAAAGGGCCCCAAAAGAGCTCAGACTCCAGAGGGTTAAAGTGCTCCACACGGCTCCGGGGGGTTAATAAAGGCCTTCTGAAGTTAAGCGATGAGTTTGTGTAAGAAAAATATCATACGCAAGTATGCACGTACGCACGTTCACTAGAGACTGGCGTTCCAGCGTATGGTGTAGGGCGTAAGTTCCGGTGATGATCGCGGAAGCGCAGAAGATAGAACAAAACAAAACTTGGTTCTCGCGAGAACTAGCATATTGTCACCAGAGCGTCCTACGTCATAGACTGGAATGCCAGTCTCTCGTGAACGTGCGTACGACAGTTTACAATTTGTAAAGTTTTAAATATGGATATTCTTCTTACAAAAATGCATCGATTCGCTTCAGAAGGCCATTCACTGCCATTATAAAGCTTGGAAGAGCCAGGACATTTTTTTATATAACTCTGATTGTTTTCGTCTAAAAGAAGATTGTCATATACACCTAGGATGACTTGAGGGTGAGTAAATCCTGGGCTAATTTCCATGTTTGGGTGAACTATCCCTGTAAGAAAAGTACTGAGCTGAATTTTTGTGCCATCTAGTGGTTTAAAGGAAAATAAAGTAAAATGCCCCTTTTACCCCGGTACGCCTGTAGCCCCATTGTATCCTATATTTTTAGATGTATACTTAGATTTTTTTGTTATATTTTCATGCTTGTTTTGTCTTATTTTAAATAATTTTAAGTCATCTTGAGGTCCTCTTGAAAGTTTGTTGAGGCCCCCTAGTGGGCCCCGCCCCCCTGGTGGAGAATGTTTATTTTGAGTGTCACAGTTCAAAAAAATCCTGCGTTTCCTTGAAATCAAACTCATGACCTTGGCATTGATAGCTCCATGCTTTGATAATTTAGAGAATTAATCATTTGTTTTATGATTTTGGGGATTTTCTCAAAATTCTCAGCTTTCGTTCACACCTACAAAAGCTCACCTGCTGACTAGCCGCCCATGACCGGCAAGCTCCGGAGACGCTGTCAGACAACAATGGGCCTGAAAAAACCCTGGAAAAACACCCAAAACAGGAACATAAACACAGGAACGAAGGGGGAAGATGCTCAGAATCTGCCCTGATATGGGAAGGGTCACAGGAAGGCACCTGCAGCCCTCCCCCCTCCACTCTGCCGGCCTGTTTGCTTGCATTAGTTCTAAAAGCCGCTTCTTCAATTACAGGAGGCTATTAGTGGACAGTGCACAGAGGCTGCAGGGCCCCGGGCTACAGCGGCAAAGAACCGCACAACAGAGCTCAATACGACATGACTGCAGAGGGGACACGCCTGCCATGCAGAAAAGGTCAACGACTTTTGGTGGGCAGCAATGTGTGAAAGTGTTGCAGTTGCACAATGGTTAGAGAAGAGAGAGATAATCTAGTCTGGATTTGTGAAGAGTGTGGAAGGCCTTCAGATGGTTCTTAGCTAATTTATTGCTTTGCTGGGTTTATACAACTCTTACCTCAGTCAACATCTTCAGTTTGCTCGCTTTTTTATGGTCATGATTAAGTTTAAGGATGGGTAATCAGTAAAAACATTATCTTTAAAAATGAGCAAGAGTTAGTTTGGTCACATGCTCTGAAAACATGGCAGCACCATGATTGTTTTTATACAGCGCTTGTTTTCCACATACCAGGCTGAACGTTGGTTTTATCAGAGATGGACGTTTCTTTTAAATTTATCCGAACATATTGCACACGGTCAGCTGTCAAAACAATTGCAGCTGGGAGCTTGAAATTGGGTCCACATGTTTAAACTCATATAGATCCTGTTCTCTCTCTCTCTCTCTCTCTCATAATGTAAAACAGAAGGAACAAATTGGATGGTCAGTAAGTCAGTGAACATTGTTTAAAGATGCAGCACAACAGGGATTTGTGAGAATATCAGACTTTTAATATATATGTTTTTTTCTTTTTCCCTCTGTGACCAAACAAAATTAAATTGTTTTCAGGTTTTGTTTTAACTGGCCCACCTGATCTCCCAAGCCTGAGAACAGAGATAGTGTATCGCTAAATCACAATAATCAACTAGAAGTGGGCAAAAATGCATATTTCAAAGTTCTTAAATATTTTATCAATATGCTCACAAATCAAAAATTTTGTTCCCACAAATCAATATATTCCATTTGACTAAAATTCATAACAAGCTAAGAATAAGTTTAAGCTGAAACCAGATCATCTGTACGAATATTTGCCTATGGATTTTCGTGCTGGGTCAAGCTGAAACCAAGAGTAAAGAGAGACGCTGATGTCTTTTACCATGTCTTTTACCATATTGCTGTTGCCACGGGTGTAAGTGTTACAAACAGAGGTGACACGGAGAACAGATGGCAGAGGTAAGTAGAGTTTATTAAGCAGAACCAGGAAGTGAGCAGATGTGGTGAGTATCAGAAGTGTGAGTCTAGTAGAATGGTGAGGGCAATGGGTGATACTGTACTTTCTTGATTGTAGGTCGACTTGGAGTTCAGGACGATGGAGCGATGGAGACAGGGAGCCAGGAGACGAAACGAGGAGACACTCAGGAGATTTGGGAGAACAGGTAGGTAACACAGGTGAGTCCGTGGAAGCAAGCAGTAGCGTGAGCATGTGCAAATGAGACCGGACAGTGACTGAGTGAATGCGTGGGGCTTAAGTGCAGGTGGTGATTGCAGTGATAATGATGTGCAGGTGTGTGTGATCAGTATTCGGGTGACTGTGAGCGTTGTGTCTGGGAGAGGGTGGAGCCTGGCGTGCTTGTGACATTCCCCCCCCCCCCCCCCCCCTCCACGGCTATCTCCTGAGGGCCGAGGACTCCGCGCCGGTCTGTCTGGACGAGAAGAGTGGAAGGTCTCAAGTAGGTTCTGGTCTAGGATGTCGTGCCTGGGTACCCATGATCGCTCCTCTGGGCCGTACCCCTCCCAGTCGACGAGATACTGGAGCTGACCACCACGAGGCCGGGAATCCAAGATCTCCTGGACCTGGTATGCCGCGCTGTCTTCTAGGAGAAGCGGAGGAGGGGGCTCCGGGGTAACGCCAGGCTCTGGGGAAACAGAAACAGAGGGGTTATGTGGTTTCAGAAGTGACACATGGAATGTGAGGTGAATCCGGTAGTTGGAGTTTATACGTGACAGGGTTGATCTGCTGCAGGATGGTGAAGGGGCCAACGAATCAGAGTACTAGGAAGGGGTGTTTGGCGCCCTCTAGCCAGTGCCTCCACTCCTCCAGTGCGGGCTTGATGGCGAGGAGTTTGCGGTTCCCGATGTCGTAGTTCACCTCCGCCGGGTTGAGTTTGCGGGAGAAGAAGGCACATGAATGTAGACGACTGGGGTTCCCCTGCTGCTGAGAAAGGACAGCTCCCACTCCGGAGGTGGAGGCGTCCACTTCTACGACGAAGGGCAGTTCAGGATCTGGGTGGACTAGGAGGGGAGCGGTCATGAAGGCGGTCTTGAGGGTCTGGAAGGCTTCGGTGGCAGATGGGGTCCAGGACAGAGACTTGGGCTTGTTGCGTAGGAGACTGGTGGGTGGACTGGCGATGGAACTGTAAAGATGGATGAAACGACGATAGAAGTTGGCAAAGCCGAGGATTCTCTGGAGTTCTTTGACTGTGGAGGGGGTTGGCCAGGACCGGATGGCTTCCACCACTGTGGTCGATGTTGTAGCCGAGAAACTGCACTGAGGGCTGATGGAACGAACATTTCTCGGCTTTGAGGTAGAGCTGGGAACTCCTCAGGCGTTGGAGGACCTCCGCAACATGGTGGCGATGTTCGGCCAGGCTCCGGGAGTAGATCAGGATGTCGTCGATGTAGACCAGCACGAACTTGTGGAGACACTCCCGGAGCACCTCATGGATGAAATCCTGGAATACGGAGGGGTCGTTGGCGAGTCCATAGGGCATCACAAGATATTCGTAGTGGCCGGTGGGCGTGACAAAGGCGGTCTTCCACTCGTCCCCCTCACGTATTCAGATGAGGTTGTACGCGCTGCTGAGGTCCAACTTCGTGAACACAGTGGCACCACGGAGATGTTCCAGGGCAGCTGGGACGAGAGAAAGGGGGTACCTGATCTTGACGGTTATGTTGTTGAGTGCTCGGTAGTCTATGCAGGGCCGCAAGCCTCCGTTCTTCTTTGCCACGAAGAAAAAACTTGAAGCAGCAGGGGAAGTAGATGGACGGATGTAACCATGCTCCAGTGCCTCCTTGATGTAATCCTCCATGGC
The DNA here is from genome assembly GCF_949357685.1 of Gobio gobio. Lineage (NCBI taxonomy): Eukaryota > Metazoa > Chordata > Actinopteri > Cypriniformes > Gobionidae > Gobio > Gobio gobio. Next base: position 14,262,448 of record NC_137119.1, on the reverse strand, counting down.
CTTCTCCTCCGGGAGTGAGAGGGGATAGATATTTCCTTTGGGCACTGGTTCACCTGGCAGCAGATCGATGGCACAGTCCCATGGCCGACATTTTCCTATTTACATGTTATGATGTGTATAGTAGTTACATCGTGTACTAAGACTGCAAATAATGAAAAGTTGCGATTATCTAGACCGATATGGTTAGGAACTATACTCTCATTCCTGTGTAATGATCAAGGAACTGTTATGTACTGTCAAGACCGAGTTATGGCATGCACGGAGATGAGAATGGTATGTATGGACTTATCTAACTCTGGGGGATACGGTGAATAAGCTAAAGTCTCAAAAATTCAGAGTGTTCCTTTAACTTGATTATTTGGTTAGGGTTTAAGAAGTGTACTAACCTTTTACATGTGTCCTCAAAATTACCCACAACCTAATCAGTTTATATGTGAAGAAATCAATTTTTTCACAAACTTCTCACGAGACAAGTGTTTGACAAATTATTCGGCAAACTACTTCCTCTCATCGCTGCTTTTTGATGGTTTGGAGAACAATTACTCAGAGTCGCTTTCTGTCGTTTCACAGAATTATACAACGGAGAGCACGTCAAGCATAAAAGCCCACGCAGTAAGCAGGTTCGCGGTGCAGAGCCATGCAAATTGCGAAAGTATAAACAAGGCTTCAACTGCAAAAAGCTAAAGAGAAAGCGGCAACTGTGTGCTGATTCCACCGCTTGCTACGTTAAAAAGGCCTTTAAGTCAAAAGTGTAGTGGTCCACTCCGTCTCAGAGCGCGCGCGCAAAACAACTGCCTGCCAACGTGCAAGTGTGAATTTCCTTTCACAGCAGTTATAATAACACAAATCACATCACACCCAATAACTAATTCGCCCTTGCTTCTTTATCCATTCCAATTATTCCTGCCCACTCAAAGCTGCACAGATAGATTTGCTTACCCCGATAGGCCTATCTATGTAAACGATTTAGAAAAAGTTCCATCGTTCAATCACAATTTATATTATCGCTACGAATCTACGATATGTATTGTCACATGATATTCACCCATCCCTAACATGCAGTAACGTTAATGCTTCAAACACATTTGGCTACTTTAATCAACAAGTAGAAATGACCATGACATCCTTATTCCAGAAATGTTGTGCATGAATGTTGGGGTTGGGGGGAGGGGCATGTCTGGTCTGAACTAGTTGATGCATGAAAACAGCTCCTGATAAAGAGGTTGACTGGCTCAAAAGTATTTTGAGTATTTTGAAAATACAAAAATACTCATCTTAAATGTATATAAATACAAATTACATTTGATTTTTTCCAAAGGCTTTAAAATACAAAATACTATTTTATATTTCAAATACGATTTTTAAATACATGTATCTGAAATACTGCCCATCCCTGCACTTCAGTGCTTTTTGTGACCGAATGGATAAAAAGTTAGGAGAATGTTCTGCGCACTCTTCAGTTGCAAAAAAATACACAAGTATTGGTGGCTAAATTGTATGAACTTATGCCCCACTGACAGTTAGATTTATGGTTGGACATTATGCTAACATCTTTCTTCTAAACATCATATATTTCTGTACGAGTCAAACAAATGCATATGAATTTGCCACCTCGTAGAATAGTTGTTTTCTCATGAGACTGAGTTCTCACTTTTGTTTGTTGTAGATCCAATTTATGAATTGAAACCCAAATTAATGACTTTGATCGGCCTGTGTTCTCAACTTGTATCTGTGCTGATGCTCAAGGTACCGTATGAGCAGATCGGTGTATGCAAAACCATCTTAGTACGAGTGTAATTATCCTTGATTCTCTGCCCTCCAAACAAACCTCGAAAAAGTTTCACTTCCAGGCATCAGTGCTTCATGCAAGTCGCCATCTCCTTTCCGGAGTTGTTTATGGATTAAAATGGCTTTTTAAGCATTTATAAAAGCAGATTAGTAACAGTGAATTATGCAGATGCATGGGGCAGATTATCCTGAGCTCAGATACTATCTCCTCTTTATCTGTCTCTGCTTGGAGTCTGAAGTTAAATATTCATGCCAGTTTAGTTTATAATTCTCTCTACCAGCCCAGTTTCAGTCAAGCACACGCCACAGTAGATTGGCGTTACATTAGCATGAGTTCACTGAGGTAAATGAGTTGTGCTGTCAGAAGAGCGCTCACTGTCCACTGCTAACAAGCGATACATAAACAATACAAATGATCTTGAGATGACTCATTTTGTCCATTCTGATGTTCAGCAGTTGCTTGTCATGTCTGTGGGAGCGGTAGGGCAGATATAGAGCTGTTCCACAGGCAAATCACGCCCGAGCACCACAGATTTATGCTGCCCTAATTACACAAACAACATTCTGTATGCGGGGATAATGCGCATCTATGTCTGTTCTACATGCAGGAGATATCTGGGTAATCCAGGAGTCTCTGCTTTAAATGCATTGGCATTTTATGCATGAAACAAACATGCAGCCAGAGATAACCATTCAGAAAAATTACATGGAGTCAATATCACCTCAGTACTGTATAGTATTGAGTGCATCAGTTGGTTTCTGGAAGTAGTCCCGTATAGGGAAAGGTTAAAATGTATTTTGGTGGTCCCCTTTAGATGTTCTCTTGACTATAAATAACATTGCACCTACATGTCAACTAACTCTCAGTAGAGTATTAGTTGAATATACTGTTAGGGTTAGTAGAATAAGTTGACATGTACTTGAAAAGTTAATCATAGTCAGTAGAATGTCTGGTGAAAGACCATCAAAATAAAGTGTTAGCAGATTTTAAGCAGACAATCTAGTAATACTAATAGTAAACATGTAGGTGCAACATTACTTACAGTACAGCCAACATAACTAAAGGAGACCATCAAAATAAAGTGTTACCTAGGGGAATTTAACAGTTACTTTTAAAGACGTAATCAACAAGGTTGTTAATCAGCATTTGTTGAAGCTTGTCTGCATTATTTCAATCAATAATAATAAAAAAAAATGTTTAAGCAGAATTATTGGTGGAAAAACTACATTACCCATGATTCTGCAAAAAAAAACACCAACCACAGAATTGCAACTAGCAAATCACACCAAAACCACACTTAAGTGCCTGCTCACTCCCATGAAGCTCTGCAAAGGATGCAAGTGCTTTTTGGGATTGTTTTTTGTTTTCTTTTTTCCCCCACTTCACTGAAAATAAGCACATGGTCAAGTAAGTGACTGCATCTTGTTATTTATTCCAATCACTGTGGCTCTGTTCCAAACCCCAGTGTGCTGCCTAATGTCTATTTCTCCATAGGCGGGTGTTTACTAAGACATCATCCTTACTCAAATGCATATGTTTTTTTTAATTAAATGTAACTACTTTAATACAATTTTTGAAAAAATGTTCAGTACTTAGTGGCATTTCTCTTGACTTTATCTGACATTATTTATGTATTTATTACACTGAGCTCTGCAATGCATCATGGGATTGCTTACTCTCTGAAGGACACATGCACTGCTTGAAATTTGGGCCAAAGATGTTTCTCAACTGGTGGGTCGTGACCCAAAAGTGGGTCGCAAGTCTGTTTTGACTGGGTCACAGAGTCCAAACATAAATTCTAAATATGCTTCTGATGTGAGACTTTTATTTTGAAAGACGTGCGTGATAGCTTTTGACACTTCTGTCAGACGCATTTTAAGTAAAGAGTGCCTGAGAAAAACGCGTTGTCCTGATTCAGTATCTGCAGTCAGATGAGATGTTGTCAGGCCACTATTCTACTGTTATATTCGTAACTTGTTACGAAACAAAAAGTCTCTCACCTCAGAAAAAAAAAATGTCTTGTCCTGTCAGCCGTTATGCTGTACTCTTAGCGCACACTCTTCAATTGCACGCTCAAATGCGGTGGCGCGCACTGTTTATCATATGCAAAGTCGTGGTTATGTTGTCATTTTTTAAGTCATGAAATTAACAAAAAGTACCAATACATTTCCTAACTGGTACTTTGTTTGTTAGCTGCGAAGGATTTGCATGCAGGAATGATGTCCATTCTATTAATCAGGAGCAGTTCAAATTAAGGTTGAACCACTGTAGTCACGTCAAAGGGACTTATTTTAACAATGTTTTTACTGCCTTTCTGGCCCTTGACAATGTTAATTACATTGCTGCCTATGGAGTGGTCAGAGAGCTCTCTGATTTCATAAAAAATATCTTAATTTGTGTTCCGAAAATGAACGAAGATCATACGGGTTTGGAACAACATGAGGATGAGTAATTCATAACAGAATTTTCATTTTTGGTTGAACTAACCCTTTAATGTTGTGTATAACATGGTAACAGTTGTTTCCGTAAGCCCAAAATGTCACTTTTGTTTCACTTTTTGTTATTTTGCATATTTTTAAATGACTGTGGTGGCTCATTAGCCTAGAAATCTAGATGCACCCTCGCGGCAGCAAATCTAATTTGCAGCCAGGGTAGTCTAGCAACTCTCCGTTGGCTTGCGAGCTGGAAAAATCAAACTCTGGTCAGGCCAATCACAGCGTTTATAGAGTCGGTGGGCTGGGTCAACTGCGTGCTACTTGTAAACAAAGAAGCTGGCGAACAGCGGTCTTACGAATCGGCTTCGGCCGCAACCCTGGAAGACTTGGAGTTAAGCTTTTCTTCAAGAAAAGAACAAAGAACGGCACTGAAGTAATTTCTTAAGAAAGGAAGATGTGTTCTGAGTTTTGCCGACTGGACACAGCAAAAGTTTAATCTATCAACTAGCTCCGCTTCACCTTCTTCGTTGCTCTGGTTGGTTGTAGCGCTATCCTGTCACATGCAGAGGGAATTTGAAAGACAACCGTTTATCCCGCCCCTCGGATTGAGCACTGTCAGTGGTGAGTTCCCTGACCCAACATCTTGATGTGGGTCTGGCTTGTCAGGCTAGTGGCTCATACCAACTTACTAACTTTATTAAATGAACAAAAAATAGTTTTAGCCCAATCAGTTGAGAACCACTGTTATAGAATCTCTCACTTTTAGTGCCTATCTTTTGGAACAGGCTCCACATCTGGAGTGAACCTAATCGCGGTTTAAGTGGACAGTTCACTATTTTTTGGAAGATAGTTATACAGCTCAGCCATCCACTTTTTTTTTTTTTGTATTGTAGACTAGCTTAATCCAGTATATCAGTATTATGTCCCCTGGATGCCCTCACTGGCCCCCCATTCACCCTACAGTTCAAACCCCAGCTGCAGCTCCGCCTTATTCTCTCCCATGATCCTCTGCTGTAATCTGCCCATCACATCATACTGTACCAGGCCTGCCATGTGCAACTGCCACATAAATAACCCAGGCTGTCCGCCACACACACACACGCACGCACGCACAGGCTCATTCAAATGCACCTGTCAACTTGATGAAGCACTCGCCCGCAGGGAAGCATTGTTTACATTTTCACTCCACTCTTCGCAAAAGTGAGATTCTAATTATTTTCCCACTGTAAATTAAAGCCAAGTGGGACAGAACTGAGAAGCTGCAGATTCCAGTGGTGGAGCGGCACTATATATAAACCGCTCTCAGGGAGACGGGTGGGTAGAGCGCGAGAGGAAGGTCAGTGGTGTTTTGTCTTGATAACGCATGAGGAAAACAGCAGAGGTGCTCGTGGTGGAGGAAGCTTAAAATCTGCGTTGGGGACTACTTTGAACCTGTGTGTTTGCCAAGCTACAAGCTACTTTTAATTTAAAGAAATTCAACTACAGTCAAGATACATTTGTAAAGAAACAGTGAGCTACACTAGAAAGCTACTAATGAAAAGTAACTACTGTAAATACATTGAAACTATTTCAGAGCATTATTTTTTTAAATAACAATGAGATTCACAGGGTGAAAGCTTTACATTTGAACAGAAAAAGTTATATTCACATCATTTTACTGTCTGTGATCATTAAAGCTGGACCTGGAGAATGTATATAATTCTTTTTTTTTAAATTACACACACATAGGCTTTATGCCGGACGTCACATGTATAGTATTAACAGGAAAACAGGTCTCATTGCATCCGCTTGTCAGAGAAAGTGTTAACGGCAGTACGAACTGACGCAGATATCGATGGACTTTTAAGGTAATCAGCTAACCTAGCTAGTTATTTTTTTTGTTGGTGTTTTTTTTCGATTTAATATCTAAATGTTAGAGGGAAGAAGAAAAATAAAAAACTTTTAGATATCAATCTGCATGTGCGATAAAGATTGGTTACGCTCATCTTTGCTCGCTCCTTGAAGGAGGCTCTATAAAACGGCTCTTTATTTAATGAAGCACATACCAAAGACCTAAACCGGAAGTGATCAGACCTGTTTTACAGAATACAGTTTGCTGAGCATAACCCCCGTTTCTGAAACTATGGCTCTATTTCCCGAACCTTCCCGAAACAAAGCCACATAACATGGGCACAACATACAAACGCATCTCACACATCTCTTGCAAAGACACTTCATTAAAAACTATTTTAATTCTTTAAAAAAAATTGTTTTTGCATAGTGACTCTACACACGAACCATCAAATGATTAGCCATATACACATCAAACTGAACACGGTTGTGAAAAATGTAAAATGTCTTCTGCTTATTCAGTGTGGAGTGGAGTGTACAGGAGTTTTTCATAGCGCTTACACGTACAAGCATGTGCACAAATACACTGCATATACAGTATGTATGCACAATTGTTGCACACAGTTATTGAACTGAACTGAATCAACACTGAACTGACTTGAGCTGAATAATGACACTATCGGCTTATTAGAACTGCTTTTCAGGAGAATTTGAATTTGTTAACAATCTGTATTGTATAAAGCACTATAGAAATAGAGGTGACTTGACTTAAATGCACATTCAGGATATATTTGAAAAATAATCAGAGGAACTCCTACAAATGCATATGCAATACATTTTTTTTTACTGCGTGTCTTCAGTAATTCCTGACAGTAGTTTTTTAATGCCAGTGCAAGCTATTAGTAAATCTGGCCTTTTGTGTGCAAGCAATAAATACAAATAAAACTGTGACATTATATGAATAATATTATATATTAACATGCCTGTTTTGTATCTATCTCCATCTGTTGTTCAGTGCATTGGGGTGACACACAATACAGCAAAGTAAGCCTTACTGACTAATGCTGCATCTCAACGTAAAAAAAAGAAAGAAAATAATTTCATAAGTGCCTAATTTTAAGTGCTTTTCAGTACATGGCAACTCTACATGCCACACAAATAGCACTTCTGAATTTCATGTTAGCATGTTGCTAAGCTAACATAGGTATATTCTAATAAGCTTAAAAAATACACAGTAATATTGGGTAAAATATTACATTTTAATTGGGTCATCCTGTTTGTTTGTTCATTTATTTATTTATTACTGAGCTTGTCACCATGCAATTTACTCTTTTTTTTTTTTTTACCTGCAGTAATTGAGAAAAATGCCAAATTGCGCATATTACATAATTGTAAGCAGTGGGTTTTATCTGTTTGCATTTATTTTGTTGTTTGTTCACCCTTTAGATATGTACTTTTTTACAGTATAATTAGTTGCATTTAGCTTTACACAAGAACAATTGGGTCCATTTGAAATCACTGAATAAATTTGGCTCTTTATGTCAGTATTTAAAAAGCAGCTCTCATCTGACTCTGACTCTGCACTGCAGTTATTACTACATTAAACAGAAGCTTTCGTACACACTGGCCAGCATATTAGGGTTGTCGCAAGGATGCACCCGCACTTAAATAATGCACTTATCAAATTTCGGATATCCATTTTTACAAATATGGAGATGTGTAATCTCATTTGCTTGGGCACAGGCACAGGCTCATTTGGAGAGGAATGGAGCTCCAGCCCGTATTTTCACTTCCCGGACCCCCGCCTGTCTGTCCGTTTGCCGTAACGCCTGCAAAATCTGAATTTATGTTGCGGCTGGGAGACATGGTTTGATGTTTATAGTCCTCAAAGAAGCAATGGCTGTCTCTCCAGATTCAAATAAAGAGACTGATATGGACTCTATCAGATTTCTGAATACAGACGTCCACAATAAATCGAAGCTTGATTGGTTAGAATTAGGTTAGCTCACTTGAATGCTATCTGCTTAACCCACAGATGGGTTCCCTGAGAACAGCCAGGCATTGAGTGTGAGTCAAGCACTTACCGCCAGCGTGAAGACGGCGCTGGAGAAAAGCGCCCGCCAAGTATCCTCGCGTTTAAGAAAAGGTTCAAAGGAATAACCATGATTCAGTGCGTGAAAAGCTCAGAATACAGACTTTGTGATATCTGACAGTGGAATTACACATGCAGATTAACCTCGGTGCAAACAACCAAGATGAGATGTTGCTAAAGCGACAAAGAGGAACACTTTAAATGTCACGTAATATAAAGAGCTAAACAACAGAGCCTTCAGTATCTGTCCAGACCACACATGAATCGTTCAGAGAACAGGCTTTGAGTGTGTGCAATTTGCTCGCTGATGTCTTTCCGATGACGTTTGATGTGTCCTGTGACAATGCTCACTGCAGACCTTCTCTCCAGGCTCTCTGTATTTAAGAAGTGTCTAATTACGTGCGGTAATGACTCTCAATTTCCGACCTGTGTTTAGCCAACAGTCTTAAGTAGTTGGAAAATCAAGACGTGGGTACACAGCGAAATTAAAGTTCTCCTTCGCTCTGACCCTGCCTGACAAGACCTATGTTTTTCCAGAGGAGTCGTAATTACAGAGCCAATTAAGGGGTCACCTTGAGTTTATAAACTCGGCTGTGGCCTGAAAAACGTCCTGCTAAAAGAGGGAAAAGAGAAACAGAGAGAAAGTGAGTCGTGGTAATCTCAATTCAGGCCTGTCTGAGCCTGTTGACTTCTTTCAAACACCCCTTAAAGTGTTTGCGGTCTCAGAGGATGATGTCCAGTTTTCTTCTCAGCATTTGTCTTATTGTTCATCCAGACCTGCTGAATATTCATTGTCCTTTTAAGATCCTAAAATGTCCACTACAGAGCGCTTACTAATACGTCAGCACGTTTTACTAATTCGTTCCATCATTTTAAGTAAATCTAAGCACGAAATGATAAATTGTTTCCTCATTTTACTAAATCATGGCCACGTTGAATCAGTTCAACAAAACCATGATTTCCCATGGCATGGCATGTTTCTATTATTTTATAATGTTTCCTGAGGTGTACTTATATTGTTAGTATGATTTTTACATCAAAACGTTTCATAATTTAGAAATAAAAGGCATTTTTTCTATACTGATGTTTGCCCTGTGGCTGAATGCCCTGTTTCAAGGGGCATGTCTGCTGTGAGACTTCAGTGAAAACGGCCACTGTTATGATTGGCTGACATCTTTGCATTTGAAATTAGTGTTAGATCATGTTGCGGAGGGGGTGTGGTTTAGCGAGGCACTGCGGGCTCTGCATGCATGAGAGAGAGAGATTGACCGGGCACTTGTGAACCACGGAGAGCTGGAGGAAGTTTTATTGTAACAGACTTCATTGTAATATATCTTATAATTTGTTTTTGTGTCAATTTTTGACATTTCTGTTTGTTTAAATAGGTTTTAGGTCTATATTATCTGTGTAAATAAGTAGGGACTTTTATTTTGACGGGTGTTGCAGTCTACGGAGCAATATGAAAAAAGAAGGAGCGCTCGTGAGAGCTCGCGGTTCATCATTCAATGGGTTTAAGCAGATTTAAAGTTTACAGTTTGTTTAGCACCCCCTGAAAAGACAATAGGTGTGTATGTGCTTGTTTACTGTCATTTGTAATGAGTATGTTTGTGTATTGTTTGTTATTGATAATGCTATGGAGAGAGAGTTTGTGTACGAGGTGTTTATGCGCACTTTGTTTTTTGTTCAGCTCTTAGGGTGATTTTTGGAGATAAATGGTTTCAATAAACTCCTGAAACATCAGTGAAGTCTGGCCATCATTCGGACGAGGTCCGCTACATTTATGGTACTGAGTTGTTGAGAGCTCTGTGTGCGAGCTTATTTGTATCTGAGAGCTCTGAATAAACAGTCCCAGTCATGTCGACTCTGTCTTCCACCTTTGTAACACATGTAATGTACCATTACAGCCATCGAGATGAACGAATCGTCAAAGTGTGGATTATAGCATTATTTTATGATCTATTCCTATCACATGAAAGGCTGCAGGGATGAGCATTGAGTACACAGACAGTCTGTTGATCGCGTGAATGCAGTGATCTCCTCATTGCAATGCGTTTTCTCTCTCAAAATGCTTTCACCACAACTAACAGCAAACACGACATCGACAGGAATACAGTAAGAGCTTTGTGCAGCATAACAGTGTAATTTATTATAATGGCAGTTTGGGCACTGCAGATACACTCGCGACATGTGATGCATTACGCTTAGGGCATCAAGACTGCAATCATTAATCTAGAAAGAAAGTCTGTGTGAACTTGAATGATTAGCTACACATCAGAAATCACTGATCACAGATCAGGCATTAAGGAACACTGTTACTCACTGTTTGTGGCGGTGCTGTCGATATCGTAAAGTCTGTTTGTAAAGTCTGTGCTGACATAAACTGAATCCATTTTCTCCGAATCCTCTTGGCGGGCAAAGCGGAGGAAGGGGGAGGTAAACTTTCCTGTTATGAGGTCATAACAGGAAAATTTCAGATCAGCTCGTCTGAGCTCTCATTTTCTCAAAGGCAGAGAAAGACATCCAGAACTCGGTTTACACCCATCAAAATTTCTAGCCACTTGGGGACCATATACAGGCTAGGGGAACTCATATTAATGTTAAAAAACCTCATAAAATGAAATGTTCATGCCATGGGACCTTTAAAACAAGGGAAGGAGTTTTAGGAATGAATTCTTAATTCTTGGCCACGATTTAACTAAAACGAGTGGCCACAATTGACTAAAACGAGAACGAGTTCTTAATGGCCACGATATATAAATATTTGTGTCCGCGTGTCATGTGTGTGTCTCTATTCCCTCAACAAAAACCCAACAGGATTTTTCTATTGGCTTTTGTATTACTGCTGAAAATAATCTTGTGACCAACAAAAGTTTATGATATTTACATATTTTGTTCATTATCATAATTTTCACAAATGAACTCAACTTTAATACAATTAAATACAATTGCCAGAAGTAAAATAATCTAAACCACGGTCCCACACTTTTCACTTCTGACAACTCTTTCAGTCTTTTATAAAAAATAAATCCCTGAAAGTTTAAGTTTACGGTTTTATTTATATATATATATATAAGCTTTTTACAAAACATCACAGAGGTATTACTGGTGTATTGTATGTTGTAAATTAATCTTGTTTTAACCATAGTCCTTACTTCAGGCATTTAAAGGGGTGGTTCCGTGTTTTTTTTCTAGGCTTGGTTGTGTTTATGGGGCGCAGTATAACATGTCTTAATACTTATTTTTTTTAAAAACGCCATATTTTTCTTATATTTTACCTTTATTCCACACCACTGTCTCCACTGTCCTTTGAATGGCTCGTTTGCTTCCTGCTTCTATGAAGCCCATCCCTCTGAAAAACGCAACGGTCTTAGATTGGTTAGATGGCCGAATGTAGTTTGTAGTTCTGCAACAGCTCTCTCTCTTTCGTAATGACTGCGACGTGGCCTCGCCCACTTTGTTGTGTGTTCGCAGGGGCAGTGTTTATGTTAATAGCAAGGGTTTATGATGTCATCAACCAGGGAAGAAGCTTGTTGTAGTCCAAACCGGACGTTTTTGTAGGCAATAAACTGCCATAACTTAAAAAGACAATATCTCCGTTTGCATTGAACTTTCAGCGCTGTAACTTTGCAGATACTGTTTATGCTCAAGCAGCAACATTACACACTAACTAAAGTTTAAAAAGTGAAATCGCATGCAACCACCCCTTTAACAAAAAAACAACAACAAAAGAGAACAAAATAAAAAAAATCCCTTTATAGAACCCATTGACTTCTAAACAATGCAACTGGAAGTGCTAAAAAGTCAACTCTTTTTTGGGTTTTGGCTTACAAAAATACATGCAGCACTGTATTATGACTTTTCTCTTTCTATTATTTTATACTATATACAATAATATGTAAATAATTAATTTCTGGATTATGCAAGACCCTCCATGTTGGAGTGCTGCTCACACCTTTGTTTTTGTTTTTTTGTAATATTGTGGTATATATTCTGTAGTTCTGAAATATATTAATGTATCAAAGTATTAACATGACACTCCAAAGTACATGTCCAAAACATCATGGTAATATTTTTGTTAGTGAATTCCGACCTAAAAATTGTGAGTCTTACGTGCTGTGACAGTGCATTCACACATATGTTTGAGAAATGATGAGTATATGTATAGTGTGCACGTGTGTATTTGAGGTCAGAGGGGGGTGTGTGTAGCAGTGCTGACACTATGTGAAGCTGGCCCAGTTGGGTGAGAGGCGCTGTGATCTTCACACACCAATGCGTCTGAGATCCATGACCTATATAGCATGTTACACGCTCTGCTTGTCTCCTGTGTTCCTCTAATAGAGCAGGGCAGTGCATTACAGGTACAACACACACAAGGGACCCATACACACGGATCAGAGCCATCCCTCATGACATAAGACCTGCCGAGACACTTAAGATCTGATTTAATCACAACATCTGATTTTTTCATCTTGTATTTTTTTTTTTGTATGTTTGTGTCTTGCATCTAGCTAATCTCCCTTGAGCCTTTGATGTTCAAAGCTCTGCCTGTGTTCAAAATGAACACAGCATACTGTTTACTGTACAGTGTGTAGTACTGTAATTTGTTATGCTTATATATATATATATATATATATATATAAATATATGTGACCAAAAATATAACCAAAAATTGTTCAGACACCAGATATATGTTTTACACTATAGTTCATTTATGTAAGTGAGGATAACAAAATTAAGCAAACTGTGACATATTATACCCAATAATTCTTCATACAGTGTACTACCAGTAAAATGGATAAAAATGTGTGACCAAAATTATTCAGACATTTTGAACTGACCATGTTCTGCTGAAGTGTTTTTTCTTTAATTGCTAATGTGACCTTTTACACCACAGACTGAACAAAATTAAGCATTGCTTGGTAATTGGTTGTCCTAAATTGGTATTATCTAATTGTGTACTTAAATTTAACAGCTGACAGCTGATTGGTTGATTGTAATCCATTACATGCCTTTCTATCAAAGTTACCTCACATTATCAAGATGAATTTGTTCTGACACAGTTTAACTCTGTGTTCTTGTCATATTTTATTTCCATTTTCCAAACAATAGCGAATAAATTGTGATAATGTGAGAAATGTTGAAGGTGTCTGAATAAATTTTGATTTGACCTTGTATAGTCGTAGTATATATTTGGCCTTTAAAATTGTCCAAATGTCCTTAGCAACAATCTTTACTTAATATCCTTATGATTTTTGGCATAAAAGAAAAATCGATAATTTTGACCCATACAATGTATTGTTGGCTATTGCCACAAATATACCCGTGCAACTTATGACAGGTTTTGTGGTCCAGGGTCACATATATGGTCACACTTTAGTTTAGGGTCCAATTCTCTTAACTAACTATTACCTATTACGTTTGCCTCAATAAACTCCTAATTACTTCTTATTAATAATTAGTAAAGTAGTTGTTAAGTTTAAGGGATGTAGAATATAGTAATGCAGAATAAGGCTTTAAAATGTGTTTTATACAATCCTACAAAATGCAGCGGACTAAAGAAAACATTGTCGGACCATATCGCCTAAAACTAAATCCTAATGCAAAGACGAGATATGATGAGAAAATAAAGGGAATCGAAGGACTGGATCCTTACGTGCTGAACGACTGGTCAAGGGACGTCAAACGGGACGGGGAACGGGGAACGGGGAAAAAAGGGACGTTGACCAACTTCCAGCACCCATATATATACAACTACATGAAATTAAGTGTTGTTAGTGCGTACACACACACACACACACACACACACGTTTCAGAATTCAAGTCGCTTCAGTCTTTTTTACTGATGGATGGGTCCAGGACCTGGAGATTGTAAAAGTGGGGCAGAAAACTGTCGTCCATTCAAAGTTATGCTGATGTTTTAAGCACCACACTCCTCGCTCTCTCTCATCTATCTGCATGCAGTCAGACCATTTAGTTAAAATTATTCCCATTTTCACAGATTCTGCAAGCGGTTCACATACTTTTTCATGCCACTGTATATATAGTGGGACATGATATTTTGTGATGGTAATGGTAGTTTGTGATGTCTTTGGGTCCTATCCATGCCTGTTTTGTATAAATGATGTCTATCCTGATTAAGGTCCTTATGACAGATTGAAAAATAAGAGGGATCCATTATGTCAGTAAAAAAGAAAAGTCAGAACAAGTTTCATTTCTTCATTGGAATGAATTGCACACAAAGCAAACAGGATTCATGATGATTTTGTGGGTGATATAACTTCCGGTTCAAATCATGCTACTGGAAATGCAAGGTCAAGTTGAGCACTCTGTAGCAATGTAGTAGGTCTTCAGAGTATTCCATGCATAAAGAAAATTTGCATACTGTGCAAAAATAGTACAAATAGCATGCTTTTCCAAGCATAGCCTTCAACACCAGTATTAATGAGTGATATGGGCCAGTAGTTTCTCTGTTTTTCCTTTCCCTCGTTTAAGGATTAGGCTGAAGCAGGCTATTATGGACTGCTCTGTGTTAGTGTCGTGTCAGGGTCAGAGGCTGTGTGAGTCATGAAGAAACCTGACACGCTGCATTCCTGCGTCTCTCAGCCAGAGCTCATCACCTCACAAGCACAGCTGTAAATTACAGACCATTACTGTCAACTATCCGGGTTTGCATTCATCTCAGTGAGCGCTGAACTGTGGCCGCAGGTAGGGCAGGTAATTGCGTCAGGGTAAGCATTCGTGCAAGCATGCAGTTGCACTCGGATACACCCTTGATCTGAACACACACACACATAAACACATGCAGATACATGAACGTGCAGTCGTAGTCGTTATCTTTTAATTTCTTTGCGCTAGCGTTATCGAGTAACATATGATTCACAATACCAAATTTTGATACCACATAAAAAAAATAATAAAAAAAATAAAAAAAAATAAATATAATATATATATATATATATATATATATATATATATATATATATATATATATATATATATATATATATATATATATATATATATATATATCTGCCAATCAATACACTTTAATTGGAAGTCTTTTGTTAAAAAAGCAATATGCAACTTGAAAAACAATGTTTTCAAGTAATTATGCAGTTAAATGGTAAGGAATAAAGAACGGATAAATAAATGGAGCAGTTTTTTTTTCTTGTTAACTTTTTTTACTTAAAAAAAAAAAAAATACTTTATGTACGCTGCAAGGCCTAATGCACCAATTTGTTATTTTGACAAAAATATATTTTTTTTTCCTCCAGGTGGTTGTCATTTATTTACAGACATGGCCAAATATTGTCACAATTGCTTTTTTTTCTATCTTTTTTCCCAAATAAAACACAATTTAAAACCATTGAAATTAAGACATATTTCGAAATCCACATATGCATGTCTTTAATGAGCAGTTGAACAAAGCAAAACAAAAAAAATATGTTTTTCCACAAAGAAATCCTAAAATGTCCAGTACAATTTTTTTGGCACCTTGGATTAGTTTATAAATTACAAAATAATGTCAGTTAAGTTGATAAGACAAAACAAACTTTACATTGAAGAAATAGTTCACCACAAAATGAAAATCACCTTAATGTCATACATTTTTTTTATTGCTTTCTTAACTCAGCAAATTGTGTTAGTACTTGGTACCGTAATACTGTATATATATATTTGAGTCTTCTCTAATAAGGTGTGCGTATATGTGTCTCATTAGGTGGCAGTGTATGACTACATCTGGACGGAGGAGGAGCCTGTGGTAGGATTGGCACCGCCTGCAGGCATGCCCATTCCAGGATGTGAGACAAGCACCCATCTATCCATCTACACACTGCACTTGAGTGGTCTGCGCCAACATTACAGACACTTCCTGAGACAACCTGATGGTGCCATTATAGAGGTGGGTATCTTCAATTGCAGAATCCAAAAGTGAACGTAAAGGGTTAGTTCACCCAAAAATGAAAATTCTGTCATCATGTACTCACCCTCATATTGTTCCAAAACCATAAGACTTTCGTTCATCTTCAAAACACAAATTAACAAGTTTTT
The DNA here is from genome assembly GCF_949357685.1 of Gobio gobio. Taxonomy (NCBI): domain Eukaryota; kingdom Metazoa; phylum Chordata; class Actinopteri; order Cypriniformes; family Gobionidae; genus Gobio; species Gobio gobio. The sequence continues at coordinate 14,246,250 of NC_137119.1, read as the reverse complement.
ATTAAAATCTGAGTGATTTCTGTCCCTTCATTGACAGCTACGCGACTAACAGTTTGCCACTTCAAAAAGTTCATAATGATATCGTAAAACTAATCCATATAAATTGAGCGGTTTAGTCCAAATTTCCTGGAGACTTGATCACTTTATATGATGAACAGACTGCATTTAGGCTTTTATTCACATATAAACATTTATCAGCAAACCCAAATAGAAGCTCAACTGTACATGCTTGATGTGCAAGAATGAACCTCATTGGTTCTTGCGGACGTTCAAATGGCACACGAGAATGAACCTAATTGGTTCTCGCACTTCAAGCAAGCATGTTTGAGCTTCCGTTTACCATATCTGATATGTGAGTTGATGAATTTCTATATGTGAATGAATGCCCAAATTAAATCTGTTTGTGTGCTATCCTGTCTCTCCAGAACATTTGGACTAAACCAGTCAATTCATATGGATTAGTTTTACAATCTCTTTATGAACTTTTTGAAGCATCAAGTAGTAGTTGCGTATCTGTCAATGGAGAGACAGAAATCGTTCCGATTTTATTAAAAATTAGATATTATTAAAAATATCTTCATTTGTGTTCTGAAGATGATTGAAAGTCTTATGGGTTTGGAACAACATGAGGGTGAGGGTAAATGATGATAGAATTTTAATTTTTGGGTGAACAAACCCTTTAATAAGTGACTGAATGCACAACACACAAATGGTGCTCACATCGGGGTCACCCAAGAATCATCACAACAGAGCCTAACATTATTAGCATGTTGCTATGCTAACAATACAATACAGAAAAATGCATAGCATTCTCATTAGATTTAAAAATGTTGCACACATTTCAGTATTAAATGTATATATTTTCTCTAGACCATCCAGCATCTCACCAGTTCATTACAATACGTACTGGTATTGCCTTACCTGTGAAAGATACGTACAATTATTCCTTAGGTTTTTGGCAAAACAATCCAAAATAGCAGCATATTCTATCTGTCTAGACTGAGAAAAAAAAGAAGTCTGCTAAATTTCAAAAACAATGTCAGTCTGTTCAAAACAGCCCATAACGCATTGAATTTAACTTACGTTTTGAGTTAGAAAAACTTAAATAGTATTTTCTTGTAAAATGCATACCAATAATATTTAATTTACAAGTTCGAAAAATTCAGTGTAAAAAAAAAATGTTTTTTTCAGTGTACCTTGTATCTTGTCTGTGTGTGCCTAGCAATGCCTACAAATTCTGCTGCTCACTAGGTTTTGGAAATGTGCTAAAGAGTGTAAAGAATGGGGTATTGTCACCTTCCCCACAGGCAGTCAATGCATATCGTTCATGAATGTATCCCTCACACCTGGACTAGGTGCTAATTCGTTCTTCCTTTGGTTAATCTAGGAATCTATAACGGGATATATTCGCTAACCTCCGCCCATGGCTTCACACATTATTAAATGCAGTGGAACAGCAGGGCGCAGACTGCCGTCCAGATTGCTGTCTAATTAAATGTACCACTGATTCTGCTTGGTAACAACTGCAAGCACATGAATTAACTCCCATCCCCCCCGAGAACAACCTGGATCATCCTAACAAAATTAATATTTTAGAACTTCCGTGTCAAAAACAGCAGATTTATGCTGCATGCGCGTCAACGGCTCGCTTGCAGGCAGTGCGGTCGGTTAATGGCGTCCTGAGCTGTTTTGTGACTGATGAGAGCACCACCGAATGCGCCACATATTTATCAGTCTGAGGGGCGGCCCTGAAGAGCTGCAAACACAAACACATCAGTGATGATACTAAACAACAAAAAACTTGAGAAGCTGTCAAAAATTCCTGAACTTTGTCCATGTTTGGAAGACCAAATGTTGTATAGCAGCATTCAAAAATAGCAAATCATACAAACTCATATCTAGACTGTAAATGCCAGATTTTTAGCATTCACTTTTGCAAAGATATGTGATTTAGACCAAAATTAATTGGTAATTTTAAAGTGTAAAGTGTGTTAAAGTGATTTGATATCTGTAGGCCCAAAAAAATTGCCTTTGAAATTTGCTTTTAGAATATGGAATTAAAGGAAGCTGTGTTCCAAACCCATATTACTGCTGTAATGTGACAGACTTGTATGCATGTATTAATTAATTTATTTGTCCGTTCATTCATTCATGTTTAATGTCAGCATTCAGGCCGTCAATGTATTGTATGAACTGTTTCCTCACAAAAAGCATTCAGAACACTGAGGCATTCATGTATTTATTTAAAAAATATATTATTTTTAATAATTATTATGATTATTATTATTGAATGTTATTGAAATTATGCATTTTGCACAATAAGAGTGCACAAAAAGAGTATTAAGAAAGTCATTTTTGATTTCATGTAGACTTCCGCACTGAGTGACTTTGATTATTTTAGGAGGGGGTTGTTTATAGTGTTTGTGGCTGGCTCAGCAGAGGGAAGTGTCAGGCCATATCTGGAGTGTGTGATGGGTGTGGCAGTGGGCAGGCTGACACACGAAAGACGCTGATAACATCAGTGCCGCCCTCCCCAGGGCACATGCGACAGCCATGCCAGCCTCCAGACAACAGACTGCAGACCTACAACACCATCCTAACTAATTCTCAATGTATATAATGTAATGTAATAACATCTACAATACAAAATAAATTGAAAACATGATATTTGAAAATGCATCTAAGTAACCAAACTGGAACACAAAGTGACATGAAGATTTACAACCTGAAGCTCTCACAAATACACAGAAAAACATAAGTTGTTGGACACTAGGATATGAGCAGGGATTTAAAGTTCTTTGGTATACACTTTAGTATTATTTTGGGGGAATTTGTACTTTTTATTCAAGTTTTATTGAATCTGAATATTTACCCAATTTCCAAGATTTCCAGCTATGGCTACGTTCACACTCTCAGGCCAAATCCGATTATTTGTGTATCCGATTTGAATTTGATATCAAATTATTGTGTATCGCAACTGTTCAAATCCGATTTGTGGGTCCCTTTTTTGTGTGTCTGCATTGGTTTCTATGGCAATTTACATTGGCATTGGTAGGTATACAGCAAAAACAACAACCGCACAGGGCTCCAGACTAACTTTTTTCACAAGGAGCACAGTGGCCCCCAACTGAAAATTTTAGGGGCACAACCAGAAATTTTAGGGGCGCACACCGTAAATCAACATGCTAACCAAATCTACTAATTTCCACTGTATTACTAATAGGGATCGGTATTGTTAAGGTTTTAATAGTATTACTACTCTTACCGATACTGCTTATTGATCCGTTACTTTAACAGTATTCTTACCGGTTCTTTTTATTATACTTTATATATATATATATATATATATATATATATATATATATATATATATATATATATATATATATATATATATATATATATATATATATATATATATATATATATATATATAAAACATAATTAAGAACATAATTAACATGGCTTTATAATCTGAAAAGTAAAATATCTATAGCAAAAGAAACCGCAAAGTTTGAACAAAAATATAAAACATCTATTTGTAAATGGACCAGTGTGCAGGCATTCGGAAGGTCTGCTAACATTAATATTACAGTAAAGAACAAACCTACACAGAAATCTAATAAAGTAATGAAATGTAAAATAACACTGCATAGTTTTCACTGTATAAATTGATAGATTAATGCTTATAAAAGCTAAAGTTATTAATTCAAGAGATGTGAATATTTTCTATTTGCCTTTTGTTCGATTCGAATGAATGGCTCAATCGTCAGCAGGTTTATTAGACGCTGCCCCTTTAAGACCGATCGATTGTAGAACTAATAATATCATATTCTCCTATTTCTCCAAACTATTTACGCCCATTTAAGATATAAACTGTTAAAATAACTACTCTCCAATCCGTTCATTTTGACACCGGGTATTTGTTGTTTATTTGATGGTTTAGACGCGCACACGAAGCCTAAAATATTAAGTGCAAGTCGGTCCATTTCGCAGCACACACACATAAGCCGCCTTGAAGTTGGAAACAGCGTCTCTTGCGCGGATTATTGTGCATTTAATAGCTCTTTATTATCAAACACATCCCGCAGTTTAGCAACAGTAGAGACTGCAGTTTACAACAATCACTGAATCTGACGTTTAGTTTAGGTTTAGGGAGAAATGACAGCGCAGCTGTGAAGGGAAGGATGAGCTCGACGAACACGGATAGTTTTACCTCATACCATCTTTTTATAATTCTTGGAAGCCAAAATCGAAAATAAAATTAGATTAATATCACAGCACATCCCTAAAGTTTAAGCAGACTAAAGTTTTGTTTAGTTCTTGGCCATCGTCACTCATTAAGCTGACTGTGGTGTTGTGTTCGCTGTAGCTCCACGTGAGAGCTCGCTCGCTTTCTCTCTCTTCTGGATTGCATTTGCAAATGGCAAAAATGCCACGGACAAATGGTTTAATATTCTCTCATATAGAAACGGCTGGCAAAGATAGAATTTGCCAGACATAACGTCTATCAATTATAATTAGTAAGTGTATTTTCTGAATTTCTCCAGTACCGACAGTAGGCAAATTTACTGGTCGCACATGTGCGACTGGATGTAAAATTCAGTCGCACACTCTCAAATTTTAGTCGCAAAATGCGACCATTTAGTCGCACTCTGGAGCCCTGCCGCAACATGGAGGGGTTTGCAATACAGATGTTGTCTTATTTACATCATCCACCGCGCTGGACTACTGCGTCTTTCTGAGGCAGCGGCAGAAACGTAGGAGGCTGGTATGTTTGGCTTTATTCCATGCTGTTGTTTCTGCCGGTTTCAAAATATGTCTCTGTTATTGTCATTTTCTGCTAGTCCGGCTCTAAACGGATTTGTACAAATCACATTTTATGTGGTTTTTTTTGCCGTTCACACTTACTAAACGGATTTCAATCGGAAATGGACAAAAATCGGATTTGGATGGACAGTCTGAACGAGGCTTAAGTGTATACTTAAGCAGTCTAACAACCAGAAAAATGTCTGCTGTTGAATTGAAATAAAACAGCTTTTTCTAGAACAGTGATATGACTGGAGCTGGGGCGAGGCCAGAAATATTCAAGAGGGTGGGCCTTCATAAAAAAGCATAGAGTATGTATGTATCATAGTTTCAAGTTCAATGTTTCAAAACAGCAAACAACAACAACCTATAAAAAAACTATACTCTTTCTATTCAACTTAAAAACGTATGTTATGTTGCTGTTTTAAATTAAGTATAATCAAATTGGCTGTACAAGTCATTTCACCTAAAATTATGTAAAAAAACTGACTTTAAAAATCTGGTTGAGTCTCCTATAACTTATAAAAGAAAGTTGAAAATGCTTAAACATGGACGCAAATTTCATCGAACAGTTGGGGGGGACAGTAAACTAAAAATATCTCAAAGGCAATTTTTGAAGGGGACACAAATAATACAGCCAAAATTGTACTTGTGTGGCGTTTTGGTGCACTGAAAAATTATCTTAAGTGATAAATTATAATTTTATCTGGCCAACAACACAAAGCAATAGTTGTTTAAAAATCATAGGTTCATTACACGGTAATATAGTTCTTCTTCCACATAGTACTGAGCAAATCCCAACACAGCGGTAAATCTACAATATTAGCTTAATCTCAGTTCACACACAGGCGTATCGTTGTTAGTTTTAGTGGATGACTTACAAGAAGCTACCAAACAATAATAGATTTTTTTTTCATTGCTGATTTATTAATAACTCGGCATCATCTGTATTAAAGAGAAAATAATCACTTCATACAATGTTTAAAGTAAATTAAATAGCCTTAACAGACTACTTACTGGAGCTCCACAACTACTGAACTTTGAACTCTCCCACCGGACTTGTAGGTGAGGTGCATGATGAGGCAAGAGGGGGGGGGACTCAAAATGTATCTAAACTTAAAACACATGTTTTACTACTTACACAATTATTTTAAATATATATCAATATATTATTTACAATATACAATGTGGTTTTTAGTTATATTTTTAAGGGGGGACAACCCTCAGATAAAGGGGTCCTGACCCCCTGCGATTTACGCCTATGTGCTTAAATAATTTTTATGCGATAATGTAAAGTAAAGACAGAAATGTAAAACCATATGTTGCCATGACATTGATCATATCATTTTTTTTTTTTTACAGTGCATGACAAACACAATAAAATGGCTTTCCTATTTTCTATCAAGTATGTCTAAACATTAGATGAATATAGGCCCGGTTTCACAGACAGCGTTTAGATTAAGCCAGGATTAGGCCTTAGTTCAATTAGGAGATTTAAGTAACATTTATAAATATGCTTTAGAAAAAAAAAATTAAGAAAAAAAAAACAACGTTACTGGTTTGCATCTTGAGACAAAACAATGATACTGACTTCATTTAAGATATGTCAGTGCAAGTGGCTTTCCAGCTTTCAGTCTGGGACTAGCTTAAGCCTTGTCTGTGAAACCGAAGAAAAAAAAAATTGGAAAATGTTTGTATTTACCTATACATGTCCTCCTGCAATGGAACTGAGGCAAAAACTGAGATGAACTCATCCTAATCAAGTTACTTTGTCTATTTGTGTTAAAAGAATCGCCGGTTTTCATTGCTAGACTTGGTTTCTTGCAGCAGTACAATCGGCATATCCAGTTTAAGCTTTTTGAAGTATCAACTGATTGATATTGGCTATCCAAAAACGTGTGAATCATATATTAAAAGTTTTACAACCTTGCATTGTAAAGATAACATTGTGGACTGGACTAACAGAAACTGACAAATCATATTTAACATTTCCTTTTTATAAGCGTATGATGTGCAACTATAGGGAGAGAGAGAACTAGGAAACCACCTGTAGTTGACCATTGAATAATTAAAAATTGAATAATTATTTTTCACAATAAAGTCATGGTGTTAATATACATGTATTATAATTAATATTGTTTATTACATAAATCTGTTTGGACAATGACCAACTTTTGATTGGGTGGGCCCAATCAATTCAAAAAGGGTGGCCCTGGGCCCAAGATTCACCGCTGGATTTGGAATCATCTTCTCATTATTTCTTTACAAATTTTGTCTGCAAATTTGTATTGCACCAAGTTGGTTAGATCCAAATATATTTCTGTGCACAAACCCATCACTGCAGGGGATTTAGGTTTCAATGAAGATAAGCTTTGTCAGCATGCAACAGAAAAGAGTGTTGTTTAATCAGTTGCAATTTTGCTGCAACTTTATGAGGCTCTTGTGATGTTTCTATTAAAGTTAGAGATGCTTTAAAAGCAAACATTACTTAAGCAGATGTTTACCGCTGTCTGCGTAACTACAAATTGGGCAGATAATAGCTCAGATTTGAATGCAACACCAATAACTTCTTCAGTTCCGATTGGGCCAACATCCGCCTCATATGTGGAAACAAGATGGCGTTGGACATAAACGTGTGTAAATTCATTAGGGCGCGTGCTAAAACGGCAGTAGGTTTATGTGCGTGAGCGCATGTCTTTCCTCTCGGGCTAGTGTTTAAGTGTCTGCAGCCTAAGAAAGCGGCACTCTGGCCAACTGTGCTGCATCATCTCTTGTTCCCATATGCCGTCTGCAGCATATGTGAAGCCTGCCGCCACTTCTGTAAAACTTCCATTAAAAATGCACAACTACAGCTCCAACAGCTTGAGTATTACCTCTGCACAAATTATTAATGCTCGGCAAAACCGCTGATGAGCACCCAGCACGCATTAAACACACTCACTTTTGCCAGCCTGTTTTTATCATGTGGCTTTTGAGGTTTTGAAGCATGCGGCACTGTTTGTGTTTCTGTGTGTCCTTTGTTTGTCCTTGAATGCAGTGAACTCTTTAAATAGATGCCGTGTGACAATCGTCTGGTATTGAAAGGTGCTAACAATTGAATGCTAGTGACTTTTGCCTAACAACAAAGATAGATTTAGTGGCACAGTTATCTACAGCTACTGCACGTCAAAGAACTTGTCTTGAATAGTGGAAACAGCTACATTCTTAAAAATAAAGGTTCTTAAATGGTTCTTTGGCAGGATGTATGGTTCCATGAAGAACCTTTAATATCCAAAGAACCTTTCCATTGCACAAAAGGTTCTCCGTAGCGCAGAACTAAAGTTTATTTAGACTATAAAATCGTTAGGTTCTTTAAAGAACCATTTTTTTTCTTTCACAAAACAGTTCAAAACAGTTCTTGAACCAAAAATGGTTCTTCTATGGCATCAATGTGATTTTTAAGGGTGTAGCTGTTACTCCTATGAATATTTTCAGGGTTTATTTTAATTTCTTAAAAGTGAATTTCTGAAATGACACGAACTTTAAAGTCTTGAATGCAGAAAATCTATTGAACTATTGAATCATTATTATAGCAGAACATCACTGTATGTGGGGCTGTTTATTGACACTGATCTGAATAATTGTTTTGTTATTTTGTAAAGTTAAATTAGGGTTGTATTAATAACTTCTCAGCAAAACGTTTTAATTTCTCAGTGAAACAAATAAAACAGCAAAAATGGAAAATATGACATAAAATTAAAGGTAGCATAAGTGTTTTTTTAATTAGGCCTATATATAAACACTCTCTGTTATACTGTTTGAAACTCTCTTCACATCCTGATAGCAATCAACAATAGAAGAAGTGGTCTAAATATTAAAACATGTACATATATCTTCTGTGGAAGTCTCAGGATCAAAAAATGTTCTTCCAATCATTGCATTTGGTCCGAATGCAATGATACTACCTGCCTGTATTATGTATGCATTTCCATACCTCCGCACACCCTCCAACATCACACATCATCAGTGCGTTCTGTAAGTCTATGTAGAGTTGTAGACAGACAGTCACAGAGCGCCACACACAAACAGCAGCCACTTTCACAAGTCCTCCTGAACCAAAACAACGAGCTTATGCTGCGTTCACAATGTCGTAACCGTAATTACAAAATGGCAACCCATGGCTTTCTATCCAGAGCTGTTCTGGAACTCGGATTTATGCCCCTCTGTTGAAAGGCTATCCCCCCTTAACTTTGACTCTTCAAAAAGTTCACCAAAAGAGATGTACAAATACATCTATAAATCCAAACGAGATTTACACAAAGTGTTTTGACAAGACACTTATTTTATATAATGAACAGATTTAATTTGGGCTTTTATTCTAAACATTGATCAATGCACACATAGAGCACATCAAGGGCCATATTTACTAACAGCTTGCACCAGCACAAACCCTCTTTTGGCGTTTAAAAAACTACTGTCAGGAAGACACACAGTGAAAATTAACACTGAAAAGGTGTGGCCAGTGTTATTTTTGTGGTTGATCTTATTGCATACACATTTTTTCCCTTTCAGATGCAACATTTATGGGAGAAGAGTGTTTAAATGAATCATGCAAGGTGATTTTACTAAGGTTTGTGCTTGTCAATTTACTGGTATTTGCGCCATTATTTACCACCCAAAAAAAGCATGTCTTAAACCAAACGCTAATTTGCTCTGCTCTTTGTAGATTGCGTTGGTCATTATGGAAATGATCCGGCTGTGTCTGTGTTCTTTAATTTGTCAGTAGATCACATGCTGAACTTTCCACTCCCATCGGCGCTTTTGTGGAATTGTGCTCTCATGCTAATTTGTCCTGTTTAGTTCATCTGGTGCCAAATATGGTAAAGAAAAAGGTAAACTTGTTTGTTTGACGCGTGAGAACCAGTAAGTTTTGTTCTTGCATGTCAAGCAAGTACGGTTGAGCTTCCATATTTGATTATACTACCATATTTGATGAGCTCCATATATGTGTTTTGATCAATGTTTATAAGTGAATAAGAGGCTAAATTAAATCTGTTCATCATAACCAATCTTCAGAATACTTGGATTAAACCAACTGAACCATAAATTTAAAGTGTTTTGGAATGACTTGTGGATAAGTACATGATGAAGATTTTAATTTTGGGATGAACTATCCCTTCAATGCCCTATTTCAACCTTTCATTTAAAATGTAATATCTGTATAACGCTATACAGATTCTTGTTGTAATGTATTGGGCAGTTTTTTGGGGGATTTGCTTGATGCTATTGGAGTTTCATAAGTTGAATTTTATAAATAAAAAAACATTTATGTAACTGAACTTTTGATATAAAATCTAGTCCCAGTCACCCCTATATAATTAATTATGTGTGTTATTGAACCAAGGCATTTCCAGAGACCTCTTCTCTAACCTGGGGTGATCATTTGCTCCTAGTGCTGGCAATGAGGTAAGAATCGTGACATTTTATGTGTCATATCTTCATTTGGATAATAGTGTATCAGATCCTTCATTAAAGTCCTTCTGTTGAGCTCACATTTATGAGTCAGAGCTCAGGACAGCCGACTAAAGCCACATTGACCCAGATTAGCATTTGAATATAAAATATTTAACCTTTAAAATAATCCTGCAGCTAGAATCATTGACAAACGACCTCAGTTCCTCCTCTCGTGTCTGCTTATAATCACTGTTCTTTATGTTTGTTTGACTATGTCTCATATGCCATGAGATCAACTGCAAAAAAAAATATTAAATTATATTTAACGTTTTGTTCTTGTTTAACTGGGCTAGATCATTCAAATAGATTGCATGCATGTCCTTGTTGCATATCAAAATTGTGAATTTAACAATTGTCTGGCACCATGTTCTAACCAGGTGTAATGTGAAAAAAGTTATTTCATTTGAGATTTTGTCCTAACCAGTCACAATAAGGAACAGGACATGTTGCTATTCTCTTAGTTTATATTTGTGTAGTGCTGAACTGCATTTTATATTTTTCTAAATGTTAAATACTGCCGTTTACTACCTATTACTGTTTCAACCACTATGGCTGCCCTGTTCATGGTTAACTAGTACAGTTTCATGTTGCTTAAAGATTAGTTTAAAGGTCTACAGAATGAGTTATTTTAAGCAGATTAAATGCAATCCAACTTTTGACAGAATATCCACCTTATTTTACAACACAGAAGTAAGAATTTCCTGTTAATGTGTAAGACTTCCGATTCATTAGCCACTAAAAAGTAGGTAAATTAGAAGAAGAACAAAGAGCAGTAAATGGTACAACTATCTGTGCTACAAATAAGTGTTTTCTTATGATAATAAGTTGTAATAAAAAGAAAACAACAACCAGTTTTGCTAAATCAAGCAGCATAATAGACTGTTTTTGTACCGGTAAAGTAACTGGAAGCAGATAACACCAGAATCCTTGCACTTTCAATGTAGATACATGTTAATTGTGGAGAAAATAGCTTAATTATTATTTAAAAATTAATGAATTATTAATTAAAAATAAAACATCTTCTGAACTCATACAATAGTTTGTGAAAAGAGTAGAAAGTGTTGTTGCTCATTAAAAATTGTGACTCAAATATTGTTTGCCACGGCCTATATTTATGGTTACTCTCACGTACACATGTTGAATTGAAATGGTACATAACACACACACAGTTTCTGCCAATCTCTTGTTAATCTTGAGTACATATAGAGTAGTATTGCATCCTTCATATCTCCGAAGAGTCTTTGGTTTTATCATATTTATAAAAGACAGATACGCTGTACTAGCCTGGTCTTACCCGACTCTCGTACATTCCATTTTTACAGAGAGTCTGGTCACTCTCCATTGACAAGCGTTTACTTCCTTGAAGGCAGGAACCCTATTGAAGTTTAAAACTATTGGATCTGCCAAGAGCCACTCTGGATCTGCCATAACCAATCGCTAACGTTTGGTCGTGATGTATGTCATGCGCCGTTCGCCTTTTGTTTCTCACATGGAAGTCCGTAAAAATAAATGTGCAAGCCACCTCAGTGATAAAACCTAAAACTCGTGCATTCGGATTGTGATTTATTCACGGTGGAGGGGAGAGTTTTGTGATCGTTTACATGCTTTTCTTCTTTTTATTTTTTGAGCGGTGATGAAATATATTGCTCTTGTAAATACCTGCCAGCATTTAAAGAAATAAAGAAAGTCTAGAAAATCATCCAAATTACAGCGAAGCGCAACCGTATGGTCAAAAAGGATATAAACAGTGAATTTTGAAGTGATATATTCTTGAAAACTCAGAGATGTGGATTCGGACAGCAATTAAATTACCACACGACCTTGGTGTTTGTCAAAAGCAGCAGGTAATTCGGCCAGGGATTTTTACACGGGTGGTGGGAGACAGACGGCAACAAAATCACCACTGTAAATTATGACAATATCTTACGACCCCACGAGAAACAATTACCGTCCAAATAGGGCTTCAGCCAACTCCTTCACCGCTAACGGAGCGAGCTGGAAAATCAAACTTTTCCTGAACCCCGTGGGGAAGAGGGCCACAACATCATGGCCACCAACAAAACTCAGCAAAGATTGTTCTTTCTCCGGCTTTAACTTCTGGATATTCGGCAGCCGTGCCACAACAGAATTAATGGCTTCGCTCGCATCTTTCTCCGCCGCCATTACTGAACTACAACTCATCGTTCTCAGCCACTCCGTCTGTTCGCTGATTGGACCGGTTAAAATTTGATCGGAGAAAACCTAAGAATATACCGCAAATGGAGTACTGAAGGAAAATGAAAATTGAACGGAAGTACGTAGGAGGGCGGAGCCAAGCTAACGCTGTACCAATTCTTTCTGAAAACACCTCATGGAGGTGTGCAGTGGGTGGAGCTAAAGAATCACGAGCACACACACACACATGCACAATACATCATGGCATTATCCCTGGATAACTTTCGATTCACTAAACGTTTGTGTAGTTTACATTATATGCACTTACTTTTAGTGACATTGTTGATTTCCTGGTCTAAAAACAAAATTACAGCACTCCCAATGGCTTCCATAAGTCAAGTCACCTTTATTTATATAGCGCTTTATACAATGCAGATTGTTTCAAAGCAGGCTTACAGTGATAACAGGAAAATAATGCAACATAATTTGATTCGGCTGTACAGCCGCTCTGGAGACAACAGTAATGTCATCCAGCTCAGTTCAGTAATCATATAGTATCAATGCGGGCAGATCAGTAATATAGTTGAATATTTAGTGTCCCCAACTAAGCAAGCCAAAAGCCAAAGACAACAGAGGTGATGGTGGCAAGGAACCAAAAATCCATCAGGTGACAGAATGGAGAAAAAAACCTTGGGAGAAACCAGGCTCAGTCGGAGTGCCAGTTCTCCTCTGGCCAATGAACAAACAGTGTATGATTAGGATTCAGGCAAACATTACAGGTCAGAAGTCATATAGAAATATAGGAATATTCAGAATATTTGTCCAGTTCCATAACTCAAACGAAACACATTGATGGACGTGCTCTTGCTCTAGTTCTGGTTGATGTGTGCACTCATCCGGGAGAAGTGACCATACAAGGAATTCCACCCTTTATGACATCATATAGGGCCATAACGGAAAAAAAAATCTTTATGAAACTAATTTGAATCCTGAAGGAATGTATTTGTCACAGAAATACTCCATCAAACGTCCAACTTGTTTTTTTTTTTGGCCATGTTTAGAGTGGGAATCCAACTCTTCAACAGTGTAAATAAGTCAGAATGCATTAAATAGCATTAGACCCCCCCCCCCCACCTTAAATAGTTTTGAATACATTTTAATGAGTTTTCTTGCATTGAGATGAAATTGCAAAGCAAATCTGAATAATTTTGACCATTTTGTGTGGTGTGTTGTTACAGGTGATGGATGATTCTGACAGTAAAGTGTTTCAGACATCAGAGGTGGATGAGGAAAATGAGAGGAAGAAGAGTGTGACACATCTCAGAGAAAGGAAGAGGAGAAAACCTCCTGCCTGGCGTGAGTATCAACACCAAACCGAGAAGCAAATGGATGTAGATTGAGATGAACATGATAATGGTGCTGGAAGTTGTTATTTGTTTTTAAAAATATTTTTTTGTTTTGTTTTGTGTGTTAAAGGATCGCACAGGGTTGAGCCTCTTGGAGGAAGTGCCTGTGACTCAAGCAATGGAATTAAAGAGCCCTGTCCATAACCTCAAGTAACCACACACAATAAAAAATACATTAAATTAGATTCCTTTAACCCAAGGAATCGTTACAGTTCATTTGAATATACGTATATGCCTTTGTTTCTCTGCTACGTGTAAACTCGAGGGGAACTGACTAAAATTCTACAAAGCAACAGATTAAAAAATAATTTCAAATGAAATTAGAGAAAAAGCTCTGAGAGCACTTGTTTGCAGATGGCACTTGATATTGTGTATTAAATGCAATGACATTTAGACATGTTAAGTGTGACTTAAGTGTCCAAAATTGTTTTTGTAATACTGTATAGTGTCACGTTGTGTAGTCAATCACATACGATGAAGACCAAGGTAATTTCATTAAGCAAAAGTCTTTAATAATGAAAACCAAAACATGTAGGAGATCACAGAAGATACAGAACACTAGGGGTGTTGAAATTAATCATCACATCAATACATTGTGATGTGGACGTGGACGTGGACGATTCTGCATCGATGCAGAAATAGACCATAATCGATTATATCCTCCTACTGACATTTCTCTGACATCATTCATCACATACGCGTTAGCGTAAAATGGCGGAGGGAGGCGAAACACAAAAGCGAGTAATAATAAAAGCACCCAGAATTTTACTATTTACAGCATGTGTGATTGTGTGTGCGTGCTCGAGGCTGCATACGTGCATTCGAGTGTGTGCTCGAGGCTGCGTGTGTGTGAATATGTGTGTGTGTGTGTGTGCGAGGCTGCATGCGTTTGCATGTGCGTGCGAGTGTGTGAGCATTATTGTAACTTTAGTACACTACACTTGTAACTTAAGTAGGGATGTACCGAATCCAGATTTTTGGGGTTCGGCCGAATACCGAATCCACTGGTTAAGATTCTGCCGAATCCGAAACCGAATACCGAATCCTTCTCCCATCCTCAGTCCATTATCACAGTAAACACATTGTAGTGTAGGGATGCTCATATTGACCGTTTAACCGTTAACCGAAAGTAAGAACTTTGACCGATTAATACTATCAGTTAAACAGTTAAAATGTTGTTTAACGTTTTTTTTGTTTGTTTGTTTGCTGGTTAAAGGAAAATATGCTGTATTTGTTCACTCACGGAGCGCGTCAACACGTGCAACCACATCATGTCTAATCTCGCAAAATGAAGCAATGGGAAAGAAGAAGCCTACTGTGTGGGACCATTTTGACAGAAAGGGTGATGAAGTTACTGGCAAAATATGCTACGCGGTATTAAAATACAGCAGTAGTAGCTACAAGCTCCTGACTGGTGGAAAGCAAATGAAAAGCGTTTCTCGAGACTGGCCACTCTAGTGAGGCGTTATCTCTGTATTCCCGGGGCATCAGTGCCATCTGAAGCCTTGTTTAAGGCTTTTCGTAGTGTGGTTTTGGTCAAGTTTACTAGAGTAAACATTGTCATGTATATGTTCTTCTCGCCGCTGTTTCCTGATGGTTTATAGAACAATTACCCCGAGTCACCCTCTGTCATTTCAAAGAACAACAGAACAGCGAGCGCAGAAGCAGAGGCTCGTGCTGCGGAGACAGACGAAAGTATAAACAAGGCTTGAGAGGGTGTTTTCTGTCGCGGGTTTAACTGTCAACTGGCTGCGCTCCAGACTAACCCACATCACGTAGACATGTTACTTTAAAAAAAATAAATAAATAAGGTGTGGATTGCCTGCTATTTTTATTTGACAAAAAACTATTCCGGTTCTTTAAAGCTTTAAACAGACTTTCGTATTTTCGTTTTGCCATCTTAATTTGGTAATTATTTAAGTGAAAAACATTTAGTGTAGGCCTATTTATTTGATTATTTTTATTTATATTTTATATGATCTGTATGCTGCTGTTTGCACGGTAAAATAAACCAGTGAAAAAAAGTGTATTTTTAACAGGTCACAGACACTCGTCAATCGTATTTTTATTAAATGCCAATTCAATATTATAATCTTATCAGTTAACTGTTAATAATTGGATAACGAGCAGCAGTTGTTGTTAAGAAAATTAACCGAAATGAGCATTGCGTGCGGTGCGGAGCGTGCGTAGTGCAAGCCTAGGGTTCGGTTCAGTGGGAAAAAATTCTAAGGTTCGGCAGAAACCGAACCCGTCAAAAAGCCCAGTATTCGGCCGAATCCGAACCCGAATCCTGAATTTGGTGCATCCCTAAACTTAAGTACACTACAGTTTCATGCGCTTTTAGTGTTTACTAGTGTTTGTTAGTTCTAAATGGTCCTGTCGTCTGCTGTGTTAAATTGTTGAGTTGTGTTTGATGTTTGCTACATTCAGGAAGCATACGTTCTTGGAGCAGAACAAATAAAAAGGGAATTCATATATCCGACTGCTTGTATTCATTGACAAAAATGTAGCCATGTGCAATAATTCTGTCAGGACCACTATCGTCAAAGATGATTGATTGACTATTAGCATACAGTTTGGATTGGCGGTATGCTTCTATTCTGGGCAAGAACTCCCTGTGCATCCATGCAGCCTAGCATGGATAAGAGCAGGGAGAGCAGTGACAACCTGTTCTGTTTAGGGTAAACAGAACAGAACCAAATTAAGGTATTGCAGATATCATTAATGTCAATATTATATGTACAAAATAATTCAGCAATTTAGTCTGATTCAAGGGGAATCAGAATACCAAATCCTAATTGGACGAGAGGAGGAGTTGGGGACATCGTATTCCTATAGGTAGATCAGCTGACAGTCCGCTGATGTGAGCTTGATTAACGTGACCTGCCAGAACTGACGCTACGCATGATTATTGAAAATTGAGGATGCAACGTGATCGAATCGTTGACATGATAATCGTAATCAAATTTAATTGAGATCAGTGATGATTCACACCCCAAACACTAAGAATTAAAGGGATTTATCACCACAAAAATGAAATTTCTGTCATAATTTTTACTCACCCTCAATTTGTTCCAAACCTGTATGAATTTATTTCTTCTGTTAAACACAAAATTATATATTTTGAAGAATATGGGTAACCAGTTGATCTGCCCCATTGACTTCCATAGTATGGAAAAAATTGGAAGTCATTGGGGCCCATCAACTGTTTGGTTATCAACATTCTTTAAAATATCATCTTTTGTGCTCAACAGAAGAAAACAAATCATACAGGTTTGAAACAACTTGAGGGTGAATAAATGATGACAGAATCTTATTTTTGGGTGAACTTTTATTTTAACACACCAATGTAAAGACAAAAACCGACAAACACAACTGAAAACAAATGCTATCTAATGGGTGAACTAATTGGTGTGTCTAATTGGTAACTTAGACAACTAACATGTTGCGATAAAGAACTAAACTGAGGGTATGGAAAAATTTTCCCTTAGTTTTTTTTTGCACGTACAGATGACAGCGTTGTCAAAACTACCCCTATCACATGGATCCACAAAACGACTAAAAACGGTGTATTGTGCATGTCACTTTGTAAAGAAATACTACACACCTTTAGACTGAACATGTGCACATGTGCATGATGTCAACATTTTCACAAATTACTATTTAACAATAGTATTGAGACTATAACAGTATTGTTTTCAACTTGCACTTTAAACCACGTAAACGCCCCCTGAAATGAAATATATGAGAAATGTGCAATACATAAAAGCAAGGCAGTTCATCACCAAGAAAACATGTAAAGTAAAAGTTCCATGAAGACATGAATGCGGGTCGTTTGGTCTTCACTGCTACTTCAACACCATGAAAAATGACGATTCTAAAAGTCACTTATCAAGACAGTGATAAAATATCAATATTGGGGCCACATTAAGGAGGATAATATTCTGTCTGCCTTGATTTGTATTGAGTATGTGTCTGCTGCCCGGTGCTTGACGTAATGAACTCGCCCACAAATCAGCCCTTAATGGGGCCCTACTTATATATACTGCTTAATTAAAGGTTGTGGGCTTATTAACATGTGTCAGCGGTGGCGGCCGGACGAGATTGAATCTGTTCGTACGGAGCCAGGTTGTAAAGGTTTTATAGATAACCTATCATTATTAAACCCCATTGCTTAATATCAGATCTTAATAACCTGTCATTTTCATTGATGATGATTTTCTTTATGGGCGGCCATTATGGTCCAAAGTTGCGGCTGTTTAGGGAAAAGCTGTTTGGGACTCTCAGCACCTCAGTGCTTATGACTCTCGTGTGCTCATTGAACTTTCTGTCTTTTATGCGACGAGAGAGCATCAGTGAGTAGTGACCAGGGGGCTTTTAGCTCAGAACAGCCCAGCTGAGATGTGCCTTCATCTGTTTCTCTGTTTCTCTCTCTCTCTCACACACACATTGAAACACACATTGAGCCCATCAAACTAATTTATGCAACCTTAATTTTTTTTTACAACAGATAGTGGATGACATGCAATATGCACTATATACTAAACAAATTTTTTTAATTTATTTTGTAAATATTATAGATATAGGTTTGACATTCTCATTAAATTGAGAATATGAGAATAATAAGAATACTACATGGAATTATTTTTCATTTGAAAAATGTCACACCGCAATACTATTTAAGTATAAAATAAAATTATACATTTATAGGTAGGTAAATCAGAAATCAGATTTTCCTATAAGTAAATATACAAGTGTGCTTAAGGACATGTAGTTTAGTTTAATTACATCAAGGTACAATAATATGTTAAAGTGATAGAACTAATAAAAACAAAAAAATCAGGTCTACCATTCAAAAGTTTGGGGTCACTAGGATTATTCTATTTTATTTTAAAGAAAATGTTACTTTTGTTCAGAAAATATGCAAAAAAAATATAGACAAGTAATGTTACAAAAATCTATTTGAAATAAATGCTCTTCTGTTTAAAAATAAGCAGCACAACAATTTTGAGCATCTTGAGCACCAAATCAACATATTAAAATAGCCTATATATGAAAAAATATGACAATAGAATTTTTGTTTACTGTATTTTTGATCTGTCTTAATGAGCATAAGAATCTTACAAACAATCTTACTGACCACAACATTTTGTGTATGTGTGAATCCACTTCTGTGATGATGACCAGTGTACTATAAAAAAGATAATAATAATAAAAAGTTATGTGAGAGTGACGTTCACTCTATATGACAGAAGGAATACCAGCACTCAGCAAATATTTGATTGCTAATGACAAATACTGTTTTACATTTATTTAAAATTCAAATGGATCCTCAGCAGCAGTTATTTCTGTGAAAGATGCCGGCGGGTTCTCTGTTGTGTATTTGCTGAGAAGTCAAACTATGATAGGAACTGCAACTTTTTGAAGCATGGTCTTGCATTTACACAGTCCTGCTGGTACTTAGAGGGAAACATGAAAAGGAAACACTTTGTGTAATTCTATATTTAAGTATCCCTGCTGGTGCTGAATATAGAGAGAAGGTGATAGGTACAGTGGGTATGATATAGGCCATTCTGCGGGCTGCATTGTTGGGCTCTGAATCTGCTTAGTTGAATTAAACTACACAAAGGCTTTTCAAATTTTCAAATTTGACTCAAGCAACTCTTTTCACTTTCTCTTTAAGATGCACTATATTGCCAAAAGTTTTGGGACACCACCCTTTACATGCACATGAACTTTAATGACATCCCATTCTTAATCTGTAGGGTTTAATATGGAGTTGGCCCACCCTTCTATGAAGGCTTTTCATAAGGTTTTTGAGTGTGTTTATGGGAATTTTGACCATTCTTCTAGAAACGCATTTGTGAGGTCAGGCACTGATGTTGGACGAGAAGGCAGGGCTCGCAGTCTCCGCTCTAATTCATCACAAAGGTGTTCTGGTCTGGACTGTGTGCAGGCCAGTCAAGTTCCTCCACACCAAACTCGCTCATCCATGTGTTTATGGACCTTGCTTTGTGCACTGGTGTGTGTGGTCATGTTTGAACAGGAAGGGTCCATCCCCAAACTGTTCCCACGAGTTGGGAGCATGACATTGTCCAAAATGTATTGGTATGCTGAAGCATTAAGAGTTCCTTTCACTGGAACTAAGGGGCCAAACCCATCCCCTGAAAAACAACCCCACACCATAATCCCCCCTCCACCACACCTTACACTTGGCACAATGCAAGACCATTCTACTGAAAACCGCCAAACCCAGTTGTGTCCATCGGATTGCCAGACAGAGAAGCGTCATTCATCACTCCAGAGAACACGTCTCCACTGTTCTAGAGTCCAGTGGTGGTGTGCTTTACACCACTGCATCCAACGCTTTGCATTGAAATGGTGATGTAAATGGTGATGTAAGGCTTGGATGCAGCTTCTCAGCAATGGAAACCCATTCCATGAAGCTCTCTATGCACTGTTCTTGAGCTCATCTGAAGGCCACACTAAGTTTGGAGGTCTGTAGCTATTGACTTTACAGAAAGTAAAGTGTGCACTGTGCACTGTGCGCCTCAGCATATGCTGACCCCGCTCTGTGATTTTATGTGGCCTACCACCTTGTGGATGAGTTGCTGTTGTTCCCAATTGCTTCCACTTTGTTATAATACCACTAACAGTTGACCGTGGAATATTTACTACTATTACGTGGAGTAATAGTAAAATATTTTTAGGAAATTTCACAGATGGACTTATCACGCTTGAATTCACTGAGCTCCTGAGAGTGACCATTTCTTTCACAAATGTTTGTAGTTTGTAGCTGTAGCAGTCTTAATGCCTAGGTGCTTGATTGTATACACCTGTGGCCATGGGAGGGATTGGAACACCTGAATTAAATGATTTGGAGGGGTGTCCCAATACTTTTGGCAATATAGTGTATATCAGCTGAAGAATTTTTTTTTTTAAATGTAATAAGATTTATACAATGTCTGGTGAGTGTGTGTAGCTGGAAGTCTTAAATATCGGTTTTAAATATCATCATATTGCTAACATCATCAGATTTAGATTAGTTACCATATAACCCCGTTTTAGGCCCCAAAAACATGAGCCTTGTTCAGAAGCCAAGATAAAAATAGTCAGCGACTGTGTGTGTCACTGATTTTACAACAGTTAAGGGCATTTTTTATAAGTACATGTTCAAGGCTTATCGATGCTTTTAATAATACCATAAAAAAAAAGGAAATTTTGTTATTTGAGAGTAGAACTGATCAATGGTTCCGTTGACCATTATTCGTTTTGCATTCATAAGAGATGCTTTTCTCATGTGAAGAAACATGACATTTATATTTTTCCAGTAAGGTGGCCGTGTCGTGCTCTCGGTGAGGTCTGCCGAACAAACAGAAAATGCTAAAATCTTGTGTCGCATCACACTATGAACATCTGGATGTATCATGTGGATTTTGCTTGTTTATTTCCTGATTTATTTATTAATTTATGGAGTGGCAGAGGCAGATGTCCTGTTCACTGAGAACGAAAAAAATATTTGCAAGGTGAGGAAGAAAAAAATAAATGAATATGCAAATCTTGTCAAAATGTTGAACTTGTAGTGGCGAGGAACATTCTCTCGTATTTCATTAAGCAGAGGTCAATGCTTAATGTAGGCCACTCTCTTACAGCTACTTTCCTGCCATTAAAACAGAACTGCAGTGAGGCATAGTGAAGACAGAGACCCACACACGGCTCAAGTAAGAGCAAATGCATCAGAATAAACCTGATGGAGGTGCATCCATCCCTCGCAGGCTTTTCACCCCCCCCCAAAAAAACTAAACAAAACAAAAATGCTCAATGTTTGTCCTACCGCTGTTTTACTTGTCCCTTCAAAACGCGCTCTCTCTCTCTCTCTCTCTCTCTCTCTCTCTCTCTCTCTCTCTGGCAGGAGCATGTCTTTGTTGCACTGATCATTAGGTAAAACCGTCTTCTCTTCAAATAATCCTGAGCGTGAATGCTAAAAATGTAATGAACTTCACGCTCCATTGTATCTGACATTGCTTAATTAATGGGTGCATTTAAAGTACATAGGCTCTGGTAATTGATTTATATGCATGATTTGCACATACAGCTGTTGGTTCCTGTAGGAAAGTCATCACTCAAAGTGTGCACGCTTTACTGATGGACTAGAGGTGCTGCTAGCGCATCCTCTTCACCGCATATTTATTAACATATCCTTTCATTAACCATAATATCGCCAATAAAAACGAAAGGCACTAAAGAGACACAACTATATTTCAAAACAATGCACATGATTTGTATAGAATCAAGGGTCCATTGGAAAGGTCCAGAAATATTGGACGAGAAAATAACTGTACAACAGTACAAAAAACAATCACTGTTTTTTAACATAAAACTGTCCAACGGCGACACCAATGGATAATAATGCAGGGGGAGGCAGCATCTCTTTCGCCTTTTTTGAGTTCACTGCGTTCTCAATGAGGTCCTGTAGCATGACTTGATGTGTGGGAATGATGCCAAAATAATCATGAGTTCATCCATAGGTCTGTGATGCAATAAAGCCCGCCTTTAATTTCTGCAGGCGGTCTTCATTTGGCCTGAGTAACAGTGAGGATTTGATGACTAATGATTAACAGTTCCAACAGTGATTATCAGCCTGATTAACATTGACTATATACTACTATTTAAAATTTGTTTAAATGTCCAAATAGAGTTTTTACATTGGACTAAAAAAACAACTATATACCAGTCTGAACTCAAAATTAAGATCTGATTTAATTTGAACAAAAAAGGAAAATCTAATTTTAAAAACAGCATTTTCAAAACTGCTTGCCAATGCGTATGTGTTGTCTAAATAAAGCATTGTTCAATCATGTGATGCTATAATTATTGAAGGACTGGTATGTGTGTGTGTTTTCTTCAGAGATTTGGAGGTCGGTGGCCTCTAACCATTATTTGGAGCTCGGGCAGATCCTCAGCGGAGCTCCGATCAATCTTTTACCTGGGGAACGAGTGCTGCGTATTTCTATCACCATTCTATTGATTTTTCCATGTGCAGAACCCTTATGTGAGAAAGAGAGGTGTTTTCATGTGGACACCACAGAGGAAACGCAGCCTGCAGCACACACACTCATTTATTTATGCTTGCAGACACCCGTCGGCGCAGGCGCCTGCAAAATGCACACATCGGCATATTTAGCCGATTTTCAGATCTCCACAAGTCCACAAGACCTAACGTATGAACACATTTTTAATTCAAAAAACATGCTGATTGCATTGAGCACTTCCTTTCACTTCACTTCCCACAGACTCACTTGTGCATAGAGGTGATTTTCCTTTACAGCGCTCTTTAGTGTTTACTACTGCGATCAATATGAAAGTCATGATCCAATCTGGCCATATGACTGGCCATCATGACTGCCATCTCTGTGCATGCCAACTCGATTCAGGACATTTGAATGGTTGGTTCACCCAAAAACCTTGTCGTTCCAATGAGATGTTTAACATAATGTTCACGCTGCTCTGTTTCACTGTGAAATCATGTACTGACAGTGGGAAAAGCTCTAAAATAGACTATAAACACCAGGAAACCCAATAATAGTTTGGTAAAAGTAGTCCACGTGACTTAAAAAAACAGACCCAAATGTAAGTCGGCATTCACTGAAAACACCTGAAAACACCCCTCTTCTCCTGGACTCAAATATCATTCACATGCGGAAAGGCCTACTAAATCTTTGCATGTCAAGATGTACTTTGCCAAATTTGACATCAAACGCCAAAGGTATCAAATGTGAAAACATGCTCTGGAAAAGTGGTTCATGGAACCATAGAAGTAGTGTCTAAAAAAGAATTAATGTTCCATGGACATTGGTGTCAATGGATCTTGTTATCAAACCATAAAATTATATATTAAAATGATAGTTTACTCAAAAATGAAAATTACCCCATGATTTACTCACCCTCAAGCCATCCTAGGTGTATATGACATTCTTCTTTCATATGAATATATTTGGAGTTATATTAAAATATCTCCTGGCTCTTCCAAGCATTATAATGGCAAGGAATGGCAGGACAAAATGTTAAGCACAAAAAAGTGCATCCATCCATTATAAAAGTAATCCACATGGCTCCAGGGGGTTAATAAAGGCCTTGTGAAGCAAATCGATGGGTTCCGTATTTAACTAACGGAAAAAGCGTAACTGGTACGAACTGTGAGAGGCGCTACACGTTGAATACAACAGGTGGTCCGTCGGCAGCTAGATATTTTACTTTATAACATGTTAAATATGGATATGACACAAACCCATCGATTCGCTTCAGAAGGCCTTTATTAACCCCCCAGAGCTGTGTGGAGCACTTTTATAATGGATGGATGCACTTTTCCGGGCTTCAAATTTTGGCCTCCCTTTCCCTGCCTTTATAATGCTTGGAAGAGCCAGGACATTTTTTAATGCAACTCTCATTGTATTCGTCTGAAAATAAAATGTCGTACACACCTAGGATGGCTTGAGGGTGAGTAAATAATTTGAGTAATTTTCATTTTTGGGTGAACTATCCCTTTAAGAGTAATACAACAGTTCTTGTCTGTTGTTTCAATTGATGGCTAGATCAATGGATTGAAATGAACGTGTTTTGAAAAATGTGCACTTTGATCATCGGTTGTGAGTTTTGTGTCTAGAGTTTTGAAAAATGACATCAAAATTATATTATTTCCAAAGTGATTGTAAAAAAAAAAATCTAAAGATAACATGAGATCAGAACTGACACTATTAACATTCATGTTCCTGACTGAACTGTGCATGATTCATCAGTGCACATTATTCCATAGGAACAAAAAAAGTCTCTCTAACCTTTTACTAAAATGTTATGACCTGCTTTGCCTCTTTCATACCTCTTCTGTGATATAGAGACAACTTTTCAGCATCCAGTCAGTTCCCCATGGATAAAATGTCACTTCATGGATGAAAAATAAGGCCCAGCTTACGTTTTCCTCCTTGAATAGAAATATGTCATATTATGTAAAATAGGTTGTGAATGGCATTTCGTGTTGTCGTTCAACCTCATCTTTCACTGTGAGGAACAACTTTTATATGCATTATATATTTATCAGTAATATGTTGAAGCAAAGCATGTTCATTGTTGCATCAGCTCTATCGCTGAACGATTTGCTTAAGATATTTTAAATTCAACTGTTACTGTAGATTTTTAGAGCTATTTGATGTAATCCAACACTTTAGCACTGTAAAAATGTGTTGTTTAGTATCACACAGCGAGAGATTGTGTATAAAAGCACAGCAGAATTCATCAACAGCCAATAATCAGTCTCTCTCTCTCTCTTTGTGACCAGTGCTAGCTGCGATCAATACTGCATTACATAGAGCTGCCAGTGTATACAATACTCATCAAACTGATTATTTTTGATGCTAAACTGGCAGTTTCATTTGCTGTGGAACAAAAAGCCACTGCGGTAACCGCTGTTCAATTAGCCAACCAAGACAGCAGGGTTGCAAATAAGACAAATGGCTATTTATTTGGCTGAAATAACATGTTGCCTTAAACAGACATAAGGAATGAAATGTCATAGTTGTACCCTGCTTAAAAGATGACTTGTTTCATTGAATATTGAAATTTCATGAATATATTTCCAAAGGCCTTGGGAAAAAAACAAAAATAACAAATTCATCACTGAGTTTGCGGCCAGCAATGACACAATATTGAATTAGTTACTTTGTATTGTGCATGTATTGCATGTGCTGAGATTTTTTGCCAACACGCTGTACCTTTCAAAAGCTAAAACATGCTGCATTTTCTTTCAGCGTCAGATGTTAAGAAAACAATTGCAAACAAAACATGTGAGATTTCCTAAACTTAAAGGGCATCTTTTTCTTAATGTCTGACAATAGTCCCGGACTCATCAGATGAATCCAGCCACTCAAATGATTAAAAAGTCATTTTCTTAACTGTCCTCCCAGGACCTCTTTTTCAGTTCTTCCTTTTTTTTAAGAGAACATTAAATTGCTTCAATCAAGCATGGCTGTCTCCTGCCCGTAGTGTAATTTGTAGCTCCGTTTGCATGCGGCGCGGTTATTTGTCATTGTTTTCCTGTAGCACATTTCCCAAATGCTACGATCAGCCTTTAATACTCCAAATTGCCGCTCTGTTACTAATGGTGATGTGGACAGATGTGGAGTTGCACTATAGTACAGCATGTGTGTTTGCAGAGCTAAATTAATGACTAAAAACAGAGCAGAAGAAAGCATATGCCACGTGCAACACAGTACGATGAACAAAATTAATTAGGTAAACTGTGGCTCTCTCACTCGCAAAACCTACTGAATCACGGCTCAAGAAATACGGCCCGTTCCCATGACATTGGCTTTCGATTACAGTAAAGGCAGAGAAAGACAAAATATATATCAGGAATTTTGTCTGGATGTTTTCCGATTCATAGTGCACTAAGAATTATTCTCGTGTTGCAGGCTCACACAACACAATATCTGACAAAAATCTAATGAAAAGCCAGTGGAGTATATTTCTCCTGCACTATTACTCTCCCCCACCAAATGACCTTTCATGCTTTGTAGTCCAGGGTAGAGGGGTCGGCTCCTTATATAATCAATATTCTATTATGATAGTGTGTTAAGCGTGTGGAGGTTTACAACTTCACTGTAATAGCGTCCTTATATCATCTCGTGGCAGTCTGTATTGTTGTGTTTGTGCTGGGACTGAGGTGATGGAACCCGTCTTGACTGTTTGCTAACCAGCAAACGTGACCGGGAATTCCGTAATAATGCAGGGCGGTCTCCTTTGTACTTAGGTCAAGTGTACAAATGTATTTTTATACATTTATACAGAACATATTTTCTGAATTTAAAACTTAAACCCCATCTTTGTACCTGTGTGTACAGTAGGTACCATTGTAGTTCAATACTCAGATACAAACCCATCTTGTTTATCAATCAATGATGGAGAAACCATATTTTTTGTCAGAAGGTGGTCATTGAAGTCTTTTTGTTGCTGAATTTAATTATCATCAAAGCTTGATAGATATAAACTTTTTCACTTTTCAAAATCAAAATCATAATAAAATCATTAGGCAAATAACGCCCCCGTTCCCCTTTTGAATATGTTTAACTGCACATAGGCCTTGATTTTTGCAGCTGTAGCTGTTTCAGAATGTTGCATGCTGGGTGATTTAACATTGCTAGTGAGGCAGAGAGCTCAGAAAAGGTTACAGCTACGCAGAGTCATTAAAGATTCATTTCATTATGCCTCTCCCTTTCTCCGATAATTAACTTCTGTGAGTATTTCACCCACGTAAACGTTGTTGGCTCTCTATCACAGCAGCGTTTGAATGTCATTTCCACAGTTAGGTTGAAAGAAATGTTTTATTTATAACACAAGATGGTTGACACTAAACTTTGACACCAACAACTACAATATAGAGAGATTGCACATTGCTGTAATTATTCATCATTTGTGGCTTATGCTTTTTGTCTGTGGCATTCATTCTGCTGTGTTTTACAATTTTCTCATTTTGTTTTAAGCTTGGATCATTGTAGTCTAGGAATTTTTAGTTGTTGTAATTATTATTTTGTTTTATTTTTTATTTTTTGCCTGAGTTGTCGGTTCTATTGTCAATTAGTATTAAATCAAGCAGATGCGGTAAGGAATGATTGTGAGAGCTGTGTGTTGTGCTTGTTAGTTGTGTCTGTAGGTGCGCAATCTCACGGCAAACATCCGTCATGATGTAACATAGAGCAACCGGGATCTGAATTCCTCGGCACTGGCATCTCTCCAACACATCCTATAAATGAGGTAATCGTCCTTGACTATAAAATTTGCATTTTCAAGACTTAATTGCTATCATTACATTTTTTCGTAATTCTATTAATTTAACAGAATGGGGTACTGGGTTTTATGGTTATAATTTGCATTAAAACAATGCACTCCAAAAATAGAGCCATCGCTGATATTGGATTGAGCAGCAGCATTGAAGGGGCGACAGGGACAGACGGGGCTTCCGGGATTGAAATGAATATGTTGAAGTGTGTTGGCGTACAATGGATGCGCAAGACATACACACACACACGGGCACACACAAAAACATTTAATCCGTCTACTTTGAGGATGTTGGAGCATGCAGCTGTATAAAAGCTTATAAAAGCATCATGAAAATGGGCCAGGCCTTATCACATTGTGCAAACTAAGTCAGGCTTGTGTCTTAATGGAGGCGCTTGTGGTTTAATGCTGCAAATATGTGTGTGATGTCACGTCACTTTGTTCCTCTGCTCCTAAATAGACAGAATCAGAGGGACATGTCCATTCCTTCATCAAAATAACCTTTTTAAGACCTTTATAGAGCTTTAGATAAAGAGAATGAATGGAAGTGGAGCTCAAGTACCATGTAAGTGCCTTAGTGCATCCTTTCAGGACAAGAAGCATTCTGCTGTGGCCAGTGTGCGTGCCAGAGTGAGCAATATGTAACTTTTTTTTTTTTACGTCTATTTATTTCTATGCCATTTTAATATTTTATAGAAACAAATTTTATTGGCTTCATTTGTGAACATTAGTCAACATGTACTAACAATCATTTTACAATATTTATTATTCTAAGGCGCTGTTTACACAACACTAGCTGTTTTCAACTAAAAGCAGAAAACTTTGAAAACGGGTTTCAAAGTGCATGTTTTTGAAAATTATACCATTATCGTTTATGTCTAAACAAAAAAAAAAGTTAATTTTTGAAAACTGTGATTTTTAATGCACAAGCATATTCAGTCGATAGGTACATAGTGTTTCTTTACAAAGTGACATTGTCAACTACTGGCCTGGCATGCATAATACAGCCTTTTTAGTCATTTCCGTGGATCCGGGTGAATAGGGATCGCTTTGATCGCATTGTTTTGAATGTTGTCGTCTATACCAACCCGTTCTCAAAATTTGAAGCATGGTCAAGCGCCTTCCGCATGACAATTAAGACGCTAAAGGCACCCCTAGGCGTAATTTTTAGACACGCAGGGTGCTTTATTGATTTCAATGAGAAACCTTTGCGTCATAAACAGACGCGTTGGGCATGGGAACATTATCGTCCTGATGAAATGATATATTGCGTTATGATTTTGCCATTATGACATGTTGGAGTGTGATTCTCAATTTAATCAGCCAGCCTATGTAACCCAATCCCATCCCTAAACCTACCCATTTGTGCATTATATGATATAAAACACAGGATATAACAGGCAGATACGACTGCATGCACAATTTATTAAAAAGTACAAATATTTCAAGTGTTCCGAGGCCAAACAATTGATTTGTGTGAAAAAAATCCCCAAAAACGATCAGCGTCTCCATCCTCCGAAGACCATACACACATTCAAATTTAAAAAATTGCCGCCCAAAGAAACATTACGTCAGATTTCATAGTGAAATTGCATTGGCTCTCGTATGTCTCGTGACCAATTGTGTCACTACATCAGCTTTGATTGTAAAATGTCATTGGCTCTCGCGTGTCTTGTGACTGATTGCGTCATGCTAAAGAGTCATGTGTATAATTTGAATGAGATATGAATGAACGAGTGCACCTGATTCACGGAGCACCTGGATGGATCATCATTTCAGCGATTAAAACATTAAGATCAACTCTGTTCTTTACATGAAGACATTGTATGACTTCAGAAGACTTGGAATGCAACATGAGTTAACCCTTTAACTGTCACCGTCCCACAGGTGGGACGCCTGGTGCTCTTTTTTTGATCGCCTTTTTTTCATATCATATATTTAAGTAATTATCACAAATTAGGTATCATTTGAAAGCTTACAAACTCAAAATTCATCCTGTGAAAACCATTTTGAAATCGGACATTGTGTTGCCATGGAAACGTTACTCTAAATTATTCTAGTGGGCTCCTCCCCTAGTGGGCGCTGTCATGTTTCATATTACAACAATTATTTTAACTACTTTATATTCAAAATCTTTTCCAATCTTAACAAAACGCATATTGTCGGAAAGGTCTGAGTCTCAAGGGTCCATATTTGGTGACTGTTTTGTGATGGAAGTAATATTTGGACAGAAATTTACAGGAAAATGCATCAAAACAACAATAAATGGAATTTGAATGACACCCGGTGGCTATTTTTGGTACAGCACCCTAAACAAAATCTCATGGGGACTTCAATTTTTGTGATATCAACTTCAAATTTGGAACACAAATTGGTAAGACATATGGCTTTGATTTTATAGTAATTTTAGAGTAAATGCTTTTTTGTAAAATATATATTTTATATGAAATAAAAAATATTTAGTACAGTATTTTTCATTTACAGTAAATTTAAACTTCCATAACTATTTCATACTTTCATATTTTGAATTGCTTTCACTTCAGCAATAATCTGCAGAACGTCGTCTTTAAAACGAGACCAAACTTTGGTCTATATTCCAAAGCATTCTTGAATTACAGCCCTTTAAGTTTGGATAGTGCATTTTCATGTGTATTCTCAAAAAGGGGGGTGACAGTTAAGAGGTAATACTTTTATACTGTTTGGGTCAGTTTTTACAATAAATACCTGTGACTGTACTTTTATTTGCCTGTTACGTGTTTTATATTGTTTAGAAGTGGGTAGGTTTAGGTTAGGAGTGGGGTTAGTTGCTCCAAAATATAAAAGAAGTCTATAAATATTCATAAAATCATGTCTGTCTGCTTTTACAAATGCAAAGAATAAAACGCGTCTTGTTCTGACGCATTGGGCAAACAACTGAAATCTATGGAGTACTCTGCACGTCGATATAGTGACGCATAGGGGTACCTTTTAGCGTTTTCATTGTGACGCAAAAGGCACTTGACCATGCTTCAGATTTTGGCGCCTTGAGAGTGAGAATAGGTTGTCTATACATGAAAAACACAAAGGAATTGTAACATACACAGGGTACACCGTTGTAAATGTACCCTGTAGGTAATGTAATCTCAATCTTTACTAATACATTTTTAAGATAAAAAGTTGTATCTGTTAACATGAGTTATTGCACTGTGAACTAACATAAACATGTTGTATTAAGTAACATTAGCAAAAGTGAATTGCTGTAAATGTATATTGTTCATTGTTATTTCATGTTAATGTATTAACTAATGATAAAAGTTACCAAAACTTTTGTACAAAATTGCTAAATGTTTTTCTTAAAGGGTTAGTTCACCCATTAATGAAAATTCTGTCATTAATTACTCACCCTCATGTCATTGCAAACCCGTAAGACCTTAGTTCATCTTCGGAACACAAATTAGGGTATTTTTTATGAAATCTGAGAGCTCTCTGACCCCTCCATAGACAGAATTTTAATTACCACTTTCAAGGCCCAGACAGGTAGGAAAGACATAGTTAAAATAATCCATGTGACTGCAGTGGTTCAACCTTAATTTTATGAAGTGTCGAGAATACTTTTTTGTATTGCGAAGATGAACGAAGGTCTTACAGGTGATGAGGGTGAGTAATTAATGACAGAATTAAAATTTTTGGGTGAACTAACCCTTTAAACTAAGCCAGCTGCATTGTAATAGTTTGGATTAATGCATATAATAAAGCTGTTATTAGTGTTCATTTAATGCTAGATATTACTTTGTTGTAAATATGTTAAAGACATTCTTTAAATAACATAGATAAACACAAGTTATGTAATTCTTACAAACCAAGTCAGTGTTAAGGACATTGGAGTCTGTATGCAGTGAATCAACATCTTTGTCTCTGTGCGTGGACTTCCTTTAGAACAGCTCCTTCTAGTAACCTGACAGTCGTGGACACACAGCAGGTTGTCCAGTCAAGAAGTGTTTTAGACTTGAGTGTGTCCGTGTAGGTAGAGCTGATGTGTCTGTGTATGTGTATTTTAGTACCTTGAGCAGGACCGATGGGCCGCACTGTTAGCGTGTCAGAGAGCATCAGGTCAGCTTTACACAACCGCCGTGTGTGGAGGTGAATACACGATCAGAACTCTAAAACACGCTAAGTGAGCTGTCAGCTAGCTGCAGCAGGCGCCGTCCATCATAAAGCTCCCAACGGAGCTCAGGTTATGACAGACTCAAGACGGCATCATGTTCAGAGATAAGACGCCGCATGCAGGTTCACTGGACTCTGGCCTGATTCACGCTGTGTTGCATTACTCAGACTTACACACGCTTTAAGAAAAGCCCTGTGCTCAGTTTAACAAATTTTTTATCCTACAGGGCTGTAACCGCTACATACACTGTTGGCATTAAAATCATATGAGTTATTCACTGACCAAAACTTGAATATTATGTTACATTCTTGCTACTAAATGACATTATTTAGAGAATATAAATGCAGTAGATCTAATAAACATGCGTTCTGAGCAGCAGTGAGCTGCTTGGTAAAACAAAATTATCAACAGGAGTGTAATCTGCTAAAAACTGCATCCGAATATGACTCATTCTGTACCTCACTCCTATTTCTGCTTTATTATGAAGTTAATATTTGTTGTTTGTCCATTCAGTTTAATGTCATTAACCTGTGTGTGTGTGTGTGTGTGTGTGTGTGTGTGTGTGTGTGTGTGTGTGTGTGTGTGTGTGTGTGTGTGTGTGTGTGTGTGTGTGTGTGTGTGTGTGTGTGTGTGTGTGTGTGTGTGTGTGAGTGAGAGAGAGGGAATGTGTGCGTGCAGATGAAAAACAAATTGACATTAAATTATTTAGCATTTTATTTTTGTCATGTCTGTCATTACTTTTATTGTATTTTAAGTACATATACACTTATGTACACATGTATATGTTAACAGCCAATCATACAATAAATGCTTAAATACGAGTTTTAAATGCATTTAAAATGTATTAAAAATATATAGGTCTATATTTGATCATTTTTATTTGTTAACGATTCAAGAACTCCCAGCATACCCTCCTAAAACATGTTTTAGCAAATAAATGTAGCCGTAGCTGTATACATAGAATATGTTAACGCAATTTAATAATAATAATAATACTAATAATACAATTTTGAAGATGTTTCCCTCAAGCACACAGTCTCATCTTGCCAGTAATCGTCATGAGTGAGGATATCTGAGAGGGGATAGTGGCCAAGTCCAGGGATAAAGCGTCTGTACACAGGAGAGTTTGTTACCATAACTGGCAAATGCAGTTTTGGCCGCAGCATTGCGACTATCTCACCATCTGTTGCACATGCCTTGGCTGAGGAATGATCATGTGTAGTTGGTCTATTTTAGTGAGGAAGGAAGTCCGGAGGCATTCATGCTTTTAAGAGGAAGTGCACATGGAGCGTGCAGAGTCTTCGGCTTGGTCAAATGGGCACAAGTCTCTCTCAAAGAGCTGCTGTCTCTAAATGAACCCCAGACAGTCACCGTATAGACAGTATAAGATAATTTCTGTCACAGTGAGGGACAAATGGTACAGCATGTCTTCAGGTGGTTTTCACCTGGGTGTTTAAGGGAAAAATATGGGATGGTAGCGGAGTCTTTGCTGTAAAAATGAGTATACTTGTGCTGTAATAAAACTAGACTTACAGAAAATTTGCTTTGGTCAAGCTCAGACGCTTAAGGTAATATTTAAATAATTTAATACACTCACATTCTCTGGTTATGGCTAATGGTTTGGGGTGTAACGATACACCTATGCCACGGTTCGGTTCATGTCACGGTTTTGGAGCCACGGTTCGGTTCGGTTCTGTTTGCTGTGGGGCAGGATTCATGACAGGGCACCAGCAATAATAACACTAGATTCACTTTTAACTTAATAATAACAACAGCAATAATCTAACTTATTAACTTTGTTTTTATTAACTTTATACATTTATACTCTACTCATTTGCCATGTAAAAAAAAAAAGCACATTTACTTAATAAAAATTGATGACACACACAAGTAAATGTCCCACTTTAGCCTACCTAACAAACACATAAATTGTATGAATATGACTAATACTGAGGAA
The DNA here is from genome assembly GCF_949357685.1 of Gobio gobio. NCBI lineage: Eukaryota > Metazoa > Chordata > Actinopteri > Cypriniformes > Gobionidae > Gobio > Gobio gobio. The sequence goes on along the minus strand of NC_137119.1, from coordinate 14,212,460 downwards.
TAAATAGGCCTATTAGGTAAAGATATTAAATAGCATTTTTTTTTACTATAAATGTAAATTGAACACAGTGCCGCTATTCACTCTAAAACTCACAACACACTATACACCTTTTGATTTTCCAACTTTTGATTTAATAATTGCACAAAGTGATATCACTATTACTATTTTATTTAAATTAAAAGTGAAGCCTGTTGCATTCTTAATTAGTCTAATAACCTGATGTTTAGGTAAAGTAATGTGTTTGTTACATTAATAAGATAGAATGAATGCCGGTTACTTTAAGGGTTGGGGAACGGGAAGTGACGTAAACGTTGAATGTTTTATGACTTTTCGAAATGTGAGACGGGTTGGTGAACACAATAAAGAATTAAAGCTAGCACAAGTAAGAGTCGTATTTACATACATAACATTTGGCGACGAGAATGGCAGATGATTTTCCCATGCTGTCATTATCTCCCCTGAGCCCTTTTTTGCCCCATCCCGGCGAGCCTACAGTCCCATGGAAACAATGGAAAACGTCATTTGAAACGTACCCGTTAGCAATGGGTCCCGATGCTGTCCCGACGAAGCGGAAAATGGCCATACTCCTGCACTGTCTCGGAGCCGAAGGACAGCATGTGTTTCGCACACTCGGAGACGCGGATGATTACGCTGCTGCGATGACACTGTTAGACCGACACTTTGAAAAAAAACAGAGTCTCCTGCTGAAACGGCTGCAGTTTCGACAGCGCAGACAACGCGCTTGTGAGTCGATTGCGCAATATGTCGCTGACTTAAGAGGGCTGGCAAAATCGTGCTGTTTTGGTAGTTTATCAGACGAGATGATACGAGTGATATGATCAGTTAATTGAAAAGACAAACAATATGCTCGTTCGGGAGCGGCTGCTGTTGGAAGATGATGATCTCACTTTAGATAAAGCTGTAATTCTGGCCTCTCAAGTCGAGTCTGCTTCTCAGTGCGCTGCTAAATTGAACATGGCACATGACTCAAGTGTGAGTAGTGGGGACGTGATACAAGAATGCACACAAGTTCAGGGGGCAGAGGCAGATATATCTCCATGTTCAAACATACAATATGCTCAAGTTCAGCGCAGATGTGGAAATTGTGGCTCCACTAGACACTCCTCACGCGCTCTGGACTGTCCAGCACGGGGACAAACATGTCGACGCTGTCAGAAGCTGAACCACTTTGCAAAATGGTGTCGGTCAACTCCAGTTCAAGCCCCAACACAACGAAACCTGCGTGCCAACGCTACAGCACCTGCTATTATCCATTCAATCAACACTAAGTCAGCAGGGTTCTCCACATGCACTGTTAATATAGCGGACACTTGTGTTCCCCTGCTACTGGACTCAGGGGCTAAAGTCTCGTTACTTAATAAGGCCACTTACGAAAGTTTCCTGCCACACTTGCCCCTTCAGCCGCCCTCCCTGAATTTGTTTGGATACGGCAGTTCTGCAATCGAGGTCATTGGTCTTATACATGCGTCTGTCCAGTATGGCAATAAGGCTCTGTCCAACTTCCCATTTCACATTACGCATCATGGCAGCAACATCCTCGAACTGGACCTGTTTATGAGTCTGGATTTTTCTCTGCTGGACAACAAGGGGGCTAAAATTCTGACTGTCAGCTGTTCCTGGCAACTAGAATGGCCAACACTGTTTGAAGGCCTTGGGTGCTTAGCTGTTTTCACACACCAGCCTCTCTTGGATCCCACAGTGAAACCAGTAATTCAGCCTCTCTGCCTCATTCCGCTGGCATTGCGTGAGGACGTCACGGCAGAACTCAAAAAACTGCAAGCAGAGGGCATCATCGAACCTGTCGATGCCTCCCCATGGGTATCCAATTTGACAGTGGCTAAGAAAAAATCTGGCGGCCTGAGAGTTTGTGTGGATTTAAGATCCGTCAATAAAGCTGTAATCCCAGATCGCTACCCTCTGCCGACAATCGAAGAACTGACTACACACTTTCACGGCTCAACTATTTTTTCCAAACTTGACCTACGCCAAGGTTATCTTCAGGTCCCCCTTCACCCGGACAGCAGGAATCTTACTGCATTCGTTACACATGTTGGCGTATTCCGTTACACAAGGATGCCTTTTGGACTCAGTTCGGCCCCTAGCTGCTTCCAAAAAATCATGTCCACCATCCTGGCCGGTGTCCCTGGCATTGCCATCTACCTTGATGACATCATTGTCCATGCCCCGAATGCAGTGATTCATGAAGAGCGTCTAAGGGACACTTTTGCTGCCCTCAGTCAACATAATCTGACACTTAATGCAGAGAAATGCTTATTTGCGGTACCAGAGGTTGACTTCATTGGCTTTCATGTCTCAGCCGAGGGCCTTTCGGCCATTACACTCCAATATTGAGGCTATACATCAGGTGCCAGAGCCTTCGTCCGCAGCACAAGACGCATCGTTTCTGGGGATGACAACATACAATATGCGCTTCCTGCCTCAATATTCCACTATTACGTACCCACTCTGCCAGTTGCTAAAAAAAGATGCTCCTTGGACCTGGTCTTCGGCCTGTTCGGATGCTGTGCGCACACTCAAGAAACTGTTGACGAGCCCCCCTGTTTTAGCCCATTTCAGCCTTGACTGCCCCACACTAGTCACTTGTGATGCTTCATTAACTGCCACTGGTGCGGTTCTTTCACAACTCCAGAACGGCATCGAACGGCCTGTGGCTTTTGCTTCTCGGGCATTCAATCAGACAGAACAAAAGTATTCGGTCGGTGAGAGGGAGGCTCTGGCTTGTGTATGGGCCTGCGAGCGCTGGCATGCCTACCTTTATGGCCGGAAATTCACCCTTCGAACCAACCACCAAGCCTTCACTGCACTTATGTCTCCTTCCGGTTCTGGTCACAAACCCCTGCGCATGTATCGCTGGACTGACCGTCTCCAGCAGTATGACTTTACAATACAGTACACATCAGGGAGAGATAATATAGTAGCCGATTTGCTGTCCCGTTCGGTGTCATCACCCATTGCTTCCTGTCATGGGGTTGAGGACAAGGATCTTATCCAACTGGTGCATGCACCCCTCATGGCTTTCGTGTCCTTGGAGGAACTCACAGAGTCATCGGCTTATTCCACCCTCTCCGCTGTCCACAAGTATGTCCTAAATGGCTGGCCAGCCCAAGGCACAACCGATATCCAGCCTTATGCCAGAGTGAAACATGAATTGTCATGCTGGAATGATACATGCTTGGCCCGTGGACACTGTGTCATTATCCCAGCTAAGCTCAGAGGACGGGTGCTGGCCATGGCGCATGAGGGCCATCTTGGCATAGTCAAATGGAAGCAGCGTTGTAGGGATCTTGTATGGTGGCCAGAGTTGGACAAGGACATTGAACAGCTCGTTCAGGACTGTCCTCCATGTCTTGTGAGTGGTAAAACTCCCGCCGCCACTGGGGTCCTTGCCATGGCCAACTCAACCTTGGGACCACATTCAATTAGATATCTGCGGCGAACTCCATGATGTGCCCCATCATTTGCGTTTCCTCATAGTAGCTTATGATCTACACTCAAAGTGGCCAGAAGCTGCAACTGTGGGCTCTGTCACATCCTGTTCCATCATTAACTTCCTGGAGTCCCTTTTTTCCCGCTGGGGTCTGCCGAAGTCCTTGACGGCAGACAATGGCCCTCAACTAATGTCTGCTGAGTTTACCAGTTACATCCGAAGAAAAAGGGATCAAACACATACAAACAGCTTACTATCATCCACAGTCAAATGGGGGCGTAGAGAGATTTAATGAAGTTGAAAAATGGTCTGAGAGCACACTTAGCTGAAGGCTGCTCTTTCAATGAGGCTTTATTGCAGACTCTTCTACACTACAGAGCAGCTCAGCATGCCACCACTGGGGTGTCACCAGCAAAACTGATGCTGGGACAGGAGCTGGAGTTACCCCTACACAGACTTTGCCCCCCTACTTCTTACGATGGAAACCCTGTGGTGGAAGCCAGGGTGCGCGGAGAACAGCTCAAAGCACAGCACAGATACAATGCCAGGAAAAAGGCCCAGATTCCCAGAATCTCCCCGCTGGACTGGGTGTGTGTTCAGCGGCCACACCGGAAAAACAAGCTCAACACTTTCTGGTCGCAGCCACAACAGGTACAGAAGCAGTTAGGTCCAGTTACATTCCAGCTTTCTGATGGTTCTCGTTGGCATGCCAGTCGGCTTAGGAAAGTACTGTGCCCTTCTGGTGTGGATCATACCCGTGACGCTGCACTCCCCTGCTCTCTACTGAGTTCTTTGTGCCCCCTGCCCCCAGCACAGCATCCGTTGGCTCCGCAAGAAACAACCCTGCCACTATCAGCAGCACCACAAGGCAGACCTACCAGACTGCACACTTGGCCTGCACGCTTTCATGATTACTTAACGTCTTTTCACACTTAGCTCAGTGGAAGCCTCGGGCCCCTCCCCCCTCCGCTGGGCCGGTAGAGCTTACGGAAGAGCGCGGTGGTCCTTCCCATGGGGGGCCACCCGTTACTTTTGGGGCTCCGACTGAGGATATGGTGTCGATAGCTGCATCGGGGGACGAGCTAATGGACTCTGGAGATGAAGATTCAGCTGCGTTACCCCCTTTGGGTGTGGTAGCGTTGCCCAAGTCTCATCCAGAGCTCACGGCTATGCTTTCCCGGGCCGCCATGAGTGTCAGGCTCGAGTGGAACCCTCCACGTGTCCCAAACCCTCGCGGCTGGACGATTGGTATCTCGGGACGGACCGTGCTAGTTATTAGCGCCCCGCCCCAGTGCCATTCTTTCCAGAAGTGCATCAGGAACTCACAAAGTCGTGGACAGTGCCCTACAGCGTTCGTGCCTGATCGACTGACTCCTCCTAAGTCGGCAGGCAAGCGCAAGGGCAAGCGGCCCTGACACGGGGAGCCCAGGGAGAAGAGGAGCTGCTCCAGGGGAGGTGGTGTCCGCTCCCCTCCTCCCCCCGTAGGAGGACCGGGGGGAGAATGTCATCCAGACTGGTACCGTGAACAACATCCCCGGCCCTCCGGGGTCCAGCGGTACCCACATTCTCAATAAAAGAGCAGTTTCCTCCCTCCCTGAGCCCCGAGAGGGACAGGTTGGCAGTGTGCGACGCCCCCGGGTCTTGCCACTCCTTTCCTCCCCTCTCACCCCTCGCCAGGGGGCAGCAGAATGGGCACCGTGGACGCCCCCGGGCCTTCTCACCCACTCTCTGCCCCACCTGGAGTATTCAGACAACACTCCGGGCTGCCTCCGGGCCTCGCGAGTCGGGTCTGAGTACTCCACTTCGCTGCCTCACCCCGGGTACGTCTGTGGTGCCGTTGGTCTCGCTTGTTCGGTCTCTGGGGGCCTGGTTAGGTCTCCCCAGGCCGTCTCGCTGGCTCATCCGTACCATCAGACTCGGCTATGCGATTCAATTCGCACACCGGCCTCCCAAGTACAAGGGCATCCTCTTCACCTCTGTGCGGAGCAGCGATGCCCATGTCTTGCGGTCCGAGATCGATGTCCTGCTGGCGAAGGGCGCGATCGAGCCGGTTCCTCCTGCCGATATGAGGTCGGGGTTCTACAGCCCCTACTTCATTGTACCCAAGAAAGGGGGTGGGTTAAGACCAATCTTGGACCTGCGCATTCTGAATCGGGCCCTGCACAAGCTCCCGTTCAAAATGTCAAAATGCATCCGTCCCCGAGATTGGTTTGCAGCGATTGACCTGAAGGACGCGTACTTTCATGTCTCTATCCTTCCTCGACACAGACTGTTCCTATGCTTTGCGTTCGAGGGGAAGGCATATCAGTACAAAGTCTTGCCCTTCGGGCTGTCCCTGTCGCCTCGCGTCTTCAGGAAGGTCTTCGAGGCAGCCATTGTTCCGCTCAGAGAACGCGGCGTTCGCTTACTCAACTATCTCGACGACTGGCTTATACTCGCCCAGTCTTGAGAGCAGTTGTGCGAACACAGGGACATGGTGCTCAGTCACCTCAGCCTGTTGGGACTTTGGGACAACCAAGAGAAGAGCAAACTCTTAGAGGATCTCTTATCTCGGTATGGAGCTGTATTCGGTCAGTGTTGAACTGCTTGAATACGATCAAAGGCAGGAGATTGTTCCCACTGAAATTATTTCAGAGGCTCCTGGGGCATATGGCATCTGCAGCCGCGGTAATGCCGCTCGGACTGCTTCATATGAGACCGCTTCAATGCTGGTTGCACGACCGAGTCCCGAGATGGGCGTGGCAGAGCGGTCAGTACCGGGTCTTAGTTACTCCTTACTGTCGCCAAACCTTCAACCCGTGGTCAGACCCCTCGTTTCTCCGGGCCGGAGTGTCCTTAGAAGAGGTGTCCAGGCATGTTGTGGTCTTCACAGATGCCTCATCCACGGGCTGGGGGGCCACGTACAACGGGCACGCAGTTTCGGGTCTGTGGACGGGGGTTCCTCAGAGGTGCGAGGAGACTGAATCCTCCTCGTTCTACCTCGGTACCCTCTTGGGACTTAGCCCTGGTGCTTAGAGCACTCCAGGGTCCTCCATTTGAGCCTTTGCAGTCTGTTGAGCTAAAAAACCTGTCCATGAAGACAGTTTTCCTGACGGCATTGGCCTCAATCAAGAGGGTAGGGGACCTGCACGTTCTTTCGGTCGACAAATCGTGCCTAGAATTCAGGCATACGTGCCCAAGGTTCCCACCACTCCCTTGCCGGGACCAGGTGGTGAACCTGCAAGTGCTGCCTTCAGAGGAGGCAGACCCAGCCCTAGCTTCGTTATGTCCCGTCTGCGCTCTTCGCGCTTACGTTGACCGGACACAGAGCTTCAGAACCTCACAGCAGCTCTTCATCTGTTACGGAGGCCAGCAGAAGGGAAAGGCTGTCTCCAAGCAGAGGTTGGCCCACTGGATAGTGGATGCTATTGCGTGGCTTACCAGTCCCAGGACAGGTCTTGCCTGTTCGGGTTGCGGGCACACTCAACAAGGAGTGTTGCTTACTCCTGGGCGCTGGCTCAAGGCGCCTCACTGCCAGATATATGTAGGGCTGGGCGACACCTAACACGTTCGCTAGATTCTATAGCCTCCATGTAGAGCCGGTATCTTCCCGCATCCTCGCCCCCAGGGGCCAATAGCGCTAAGTGCCCATTCTAGTGTCGGCTTACTTACGCCACTCCCGTCTATTGCATGCGTCTATTCCGCTCCAGTTGAGTTCCCCGGAAACGGCTAACCCTGTGAGTTCCTCCATCACCCCTTCAGTGTCAGATGTTGCGGCCATCTGACGTCAGGCCAGCACCCGTATGCTTGTGGAACGTGTGTGTAGGCTGGGTTCCATATGTTGCGGTCCCCTCACGGCTACCCCATATGTGTATTCTCCACGGTACTAGCTACCCTACTCGTTAAGCCCTGTGTCTTTCCCTTGACAGAGTTCGCTCTGTCATCTCTGGGCATGTTCTTCCCCCCCTGGGACCAGGTTGGGTCCACCCCAGACACTGCCATGTGTTGCACTACCCTGTTAGGTTAGTCCTTATGTGTATTCCACCTCTCCTTCCTTGGCCGGTGTGTAGGGAGGCCAACCAGTTGGAGTGGAAAAGGAAATTACATGCTGTACAAAAAGTTAATGCGAAATCCAAAAAGGGTGTTTTATTGGAAGGTGCAAAAATATTTACAGTGCAGGAGAAAACAAGAATAAATAAAAACTGTACAAAAAGGAAACAAAACAGCAACAATGTGCTAATTTGGCTAAACTAAAGGGCCCAAGTTTGCAACACTACTCAGTATGTGCTTCCACTGAGTCCATAATCAGAACTGAAATCCTCTAGGCCAGCAAACCTATTTATAGGCTGAAGCTCCACCTACAGGGCATACCAAGTAATATAAACAAATTTAAATGTTTGTAACAATACAATTAAATACTATATTAACCCATTTTAACAAGACAAACTTCCAAACAGCTAATATAGCAACCATTAAGGACTTAAACATACAATTAAATGGCAAAACATCTGTTCCTAAATTCTACCCCTCTGACATCACACCAAAATGGTAGCTTTCACAGGAAGTGATGTGGCTGCTGCTTTAAAAGACAGTTTGACCTAAACGAAGGGTTTTGTTGTACAGAGTGGGTTGGTGAACCGGGAAGTTTAACTGCAAGAAGGTTTGTGAAAATATTGAGGGGAAAATAAAAGGTAATTATAACATGAGCTATTGTGTTCTGGCATTTTGTTATGTAGAAACAATGAAAAACTTAAGAAAACTAGAACAAGACACAGCAGAAACCAATTTTAGACTGAACAAAACAAAAACTCCATAACACCTTCCTAATGTGTACACAGATGTTAATATTGCCGGCAATGCATAGTACAAGTGAAATGGGTGAATGTTTGCAAGTCCAAATTTAGATAGTCAACAGGTTAACCTGTGACACCGTGGCTCAGCAGCGTACCATCTCCCGAGACGGGCACGCTTTCCCAGCGTTATCCAATAGTCACGCTGAGTGGGTCTTGCAGGAACATTAGTGACTGTCCTTCCCTGCCGGGAGCCCTGACTCCCTCTCCAACATAGGAGTGGTCCAGCAAGCTCAGGCAGGGCGCTGGAAGGGCCAGCATCCCTGGTGTGTTGGTAGGGATCCCAATTCGTCGGTCAGTTCCGACGTACGTCGAACATGACCGACTGAAAGGGAACGTGTCGGTTACGTATGTAACCCTCGTTCCCTGAAGGAGGGAATGGAGACGTACGTCCCGTCGCCAGGTGCTGTGCTTCAGCTGAAGGCCCGAGCCACTTATCTCGTCTCCTCAGTTGAAAACGGTATGCGGCACTTTCACTTCCGTATTTATACCCACGCCGCGGGGCGGTGCGTGGAATGCGTGAACCGCATGCCAATGTTTATTGGCTCGTTTTTATACACTCGAAGTAGATTGGTCTCCAAAACAGATCCCAATTTGTCGGTCAGTTCCGATGTACGTCTCCGTTCCCTCCTTCAGGGAACGAGGGTTACATACGTAACCGAGACGTTTTTCAACAATTCACACACCTCCTGCAGTTCCCTTGCAAATCCCTTTTGGGAAATTGAATTATAGGAAGACACAATAATTAACAGGATGAAATATGGTATTGAGCAATATTTCTAAAAAAAAAAAAAAATATATATATATATATATATATATATATACTGTATAATATTCTGAAAGAGAAAACTGATTATAGTGTCACTTTTGGCAAAACTTAGATTGCAGTGAAAGCATTCAGACACATTTCGGAAGACAAAGGCATGTAATATCAAGCATGTGTTGCATAAAAGCATTTGCATTCATTTACTTAGAGAATGTTTTGGGCACTTAATGTCTCTGTGGTGTCAGCTGTGATTAAGAGAGAACCTCTCAGAGAACAGGCTTCATTGAAGACAAGTGACCATAACCAGGCTGACAAGATGTTCACAGATCTGAAGTTAAAGCCTCCAGTGCCAGCGCTCAGCCCGGCCTCTGTAAGGATGCCTGATGCTTGGAGGACATTTCATTGGATTTCACGAACATCTCTCAGATACACAGGAAACATTCCCTCAGTGCACGTCTCAAGCGCATGGAGTTCTCCACCCCCAGAGGGGCGTCTGTATGGTGCTGTGGCATCTTTCAGCCTGAATGACCATACAGACTGATCAAAGTGGCATAATTGGCTAATTCAGAGTCCAGCGGGGTGGAAATGACCCCTGAGTCCTAGAGGCTTTCCAGACACATTAGCACACACAAACAGCCGTCCAAACACACTCTGCATCTGTACATTCATTCCAGCCGCTCCAGGTTTCGCTGTACACACACATGTGCAGTGTTCCCACAGGTGCAGCAGTATAGTGGCAGGTTTCAGTGAGCGATAATGTGTTCAGGGACTGCGTGTTAACACACTATTTGCATTAGGGCAGAGTGGGTCCCCAGCTGGGCGCAGTGAGAGAGTTTTACCTGTGCGTTTGGCATAATCCCAGATTTACCCTGGCAGGTGAGACTGGTTAATACAGGCATATGTATGTGTGTGTGCGTGCACTCAGGTAGTGTACAACTGAATCTATGCATTTTTTTAGTTCATCCATTTAGAAAGTATGTAAGGCTGTATATGCATCTAACATATTTCAAAGTATTAAATTATATGTTAATTTACTGTTTATATGTGCCAGGCCTCTGACACAATATGATTTTTTTTTTCTCCTCCAAAATAGGGAAGAGAAAAAAAAATAGACCACAAAGAACTATATAAATATATATATATATATAGCTATATATATATATATATATATATATATATATATATATATATATATATATATATTTTTTTTTTTTTTTATATATATTTTTTTTTTAGTAAACATAACATTGGTCTTATGTGCATTGGCTTCTTTATCTAAAGATGTAATAACTTTTTTTGCCTCTGAAATAACTTGTTTCTGCTGGCATCATAAGGCTGTGTAGGTATGGGGGAAAATAATATTAACCAATAATAAAGTGTGCTCTTCACAATCGAATCAAATCCTGAAGGACAAAATCAAATACTGCCGTATATGGTTTCCCACTGAATAGTTAAGTTAAACACATTTCAAATGCCGTTTCCCATTGTCCTTTGCATTAATACATGAAGCGACGTATAGATTTAAAAATACACTCTTCATTATATGATTGGTGGTGCATTGCCCAGAATGCATTATATGTTTTTGGGTGTATTTTTGTGTACATAGTAATACATTTTTGTGTTGTTGTCTGTAGGTTCCCTCCTGGTTCTCCAGAGATATACTTCTAATCCCGTGTCTCATATTCATAGCGTTCACTACAAATGATGACAAAAAATGTCTTGCATGGATACACATACACAAATTTAGCTTGTGCAGCCAAACCTTAGTGTGTGTTAAATGCCAATATTAGCCATCGTGTTTAAGTTTGTTGTCATTTTGTGACATTAATACGTGTTGTGTGTTATTTATGGAAACACTCCACATTGGCATAAACACATGCGACTCTCATCCCTACAGTAATGCACTTAAAAATGAGTAATGCGCAGATTACCGCACAACACACACGCATCAGGAAGAGCCAAGCGGCAAAACAGATGAATCATATCTTCATTACTTAAAATTCAGAAAATGTTCTTGAAACTTGTTCCACACACCAAAGATGTTAAATGTACGGCCTAGTTGATAAAACATATGGAGAAGTTGTCTTCAAACCTGTCTTGTCACGGTAAGTCTCCATGTGTATTAATTCATGGTATTCTGCTGTAAATAATTTGAAGCATGTCTAATTACACTGCTTAGGTCAAAGAAATAGACACACAGACACACACTGACTCAGTTGTCTAGGGTATTCACGTGTTGTCCAATTAAAAAAGGTAGAAGAAAAAACAGGAATTACGACGTTGACTTCCTCTGAGTGTGTGTGTGTGTGTGTGTGTGTGGGCCCCGCATTGCCCTCAGCCACTCAGTAAGGACTCCCGATAAGGAGAATTAGTCAAAACTTGGGAGCTGCCAGTGTGTGCCAATTAAACTTTAATCTGGGGCTGAAACAGGCACAAATAAATTAAAGCCTTGTGCGAGGCAATGTGCTCTCCCCTGATAATACCGGATTGAAGCGTCTGCCGGCTGCTCTGTGCTTAGCGCTGTCACCATCTTCAACACGGGAAAAAACCATGTATGGCAAGCCAGTCGGAGATCAGAGCAAAGCAACTTGTAAAGTTTGCCATGTGCACACGATCGCACAAACACCAGACCTGCAGCGTGTTTCGGAGTGTGTTTGGCTGGCTGTTGACCTGTGCATGCTGTAGGCTAGCTTTACCAAACTGTGAATGCTGGACCTCGTTTTGCAATGTTAATCGCCTCTGAATGCTGTAGTTTGTCTGTGCACCTTCTTTCGGGCAGTGGAAAGCATTTTTAATATGACAATTAGAATAATAACAATATTAAAACAAGAATAATAATAACAACCCCTGCCCTATCCTAGAAATTGAGAGTTTGGATTGGTGACATAGCCAGACTCTTATACCTCAATTAAACCACCACATCAATGTCAACTCTAACAACAGTAATGGTAACAACAAAACAAAAACCATCCTCATCATCATGAAAAACGTACATTCACCATGCAGGTAAACATAGTCTAAAATCAGGACATGTCATTAATACAGTCAAATAATAAAAAATATCAGACACCAGATATAATTGTACTATTGGGAGCAGGACACTATAGTTGATTTAAGTAAGTGAGGTAAAAGTGAAGTAAAAGTAAACTGTGACATATTATACCCAATAATTCTTAATACAGTGGACTGTAAAATTGATACAAAATTTGGGACCAAAATTATTCAGACACTTTGATCTGACCATGTTTTGCTTATGCAACCTTTTCCCACCACAGACTGAACAAAATTAAGCATTGCTTGGTAATTGGTTGACCAAAATTGGTATTATCTAATTGTGTACTTAAATTTAACAGCTGATTGGTTGATTATACTCCATTACATATCTTTCTATCAAAGCTATGATGAATTTCTTGTCATATTTTATTACCATTTTCTAAACTATAGCAAAAAAATGTGATAATGTGAGAAAATGTTTAAGGTGTCTGAATACATTTTGGTTTGACTGTATTTCACAACAAACTCAGAAAATACACTACCTTTCAGAAGTTTGTGGTCGGTAAGATTTTTAAATGTTTTTGAAAGAAGTCTCTTTATTTGAGTATAAAATGCAGTCAAAACATTAATATTATAAAATGTTTTAATAATTACATTTCTGTGATGGCAAAGCTGAATTTGCAATTGTCTTCAGTGTCACATGATCTGTAGGATGGGTCTTCCTTTGGTGCCCCCTCAGCACTTGGTGCCCTACGCGTGATGCGCGTGGTGGGAGCGGCGGCGCTGCACAGACACACTCAAACCACAAAATTATACACACAAAAATTAACTGGTGTGGCTGTAACAATATTGTAAAATTGAGCCAAAAGACTCAAATAAGAGGTTAAAATCAGATCAGACCCAGATTTATTATGCTGTGATAAAACATACCTGTTCATTTTTGTTAAATTTGTATTGAATTTTGATGTTATGTGTCCAAACTGTTTTCCTCTGTTTGTAACATTTTGATGGTCCCCTTTAGACATTCTGTTGACTATAAGTAACTTTGCACCTACATGTCAACTATCTCTCATTATAGTATTAGTAGACTGTCTGCTTAATATTGGTTAAAACTTTATTTTGATGCTCCTCAACAGACATTCTACTTAATATAATTGACCCTACTGACCCTTAACCCCTTACTAAATACCCCTAAAAGTCTCTAATGAGAGTTAGTTGACATGTAGATCTGACGTTATAATCAACACAATATCTAAAGGGGACCATCAAAATAAAGTGTTACCTTTTTTTCTTCTTCTTGATAATAACAACTTTGCTTTTTTTCACAATGACTGCCATTTGACACACATCACAGTGACACCGTGGCCACACTGGATCAGTTACACGGTGTAAGTTCACTTCTGATAACTGCATGTTTTAACCATGAAGTAAACAATACCCTAAAATATCATTCTCTGTGCAGACAGTGCAAGCAAGGTCGTTTTCAGCATATAAATCAGAAGCCACAAGTCTTATGGGAAGCCGTTTTGTGCTGATATGGGCTGCTGAGATTGAAACATTTTCCATTAATATTTTTAAACAAATTAATTTTCTTATCTCACACTGCCTGCATGACCTGTAGTCTGGTGTTTAATTTCAAAGTAATTTACCTCCAATACAAGAGTACCATTTCTATACGATATTAATGTCATGGTGTGTACTGATCAGAGAAAGGCGTAATTTCAAAACAGAGGTCATGCAGTCTATCATTCCATAAACTACAACTAGTTCTACTACTAATAATAATAAAACAAGATAAATAAATAGATAGATATATTGTAATCACACTTTGGGAAATATCATGGCTCAACTAGATCATATAGTACAATTATTGCGCATGTGTATAAAATAATATAATTAATTCTACGTCTGTGGCGCGAGGCCTCAGGCCGTGACACTTCATGAATAAAACACATATCCCCGGAAAGCTAGCGATGCCTGTTTGTCTTTGGCCACTATCAAAGTGAACATGCAATATTGTGATAATCTATAGTTGATGAATTCAGGGCCGACTTGCCTTAGCTAAGTTCAGCTAATTTTCAGACATGGGTTGCCTCCGTAATTGAGTTTCCAATAACATTATGATTATTCCAACCCACATGATAATTGAATTCGAGCTTTGCGTTTTTCACTCTGTACTATTGCAATATTGTAGATGGGTTTCATGAAGGCGCCAAAATCTCCATGCAAATGTATTGTAATCACACATCCCGGGCTGCTTAACTTGATTTCTTATGTTATTGCACGCATTTAGCTCATAACAAATGATGTGCAGCTCTATGGTTATGAGAATGAAGTAAATTATTTTAACTTCTTATTTTTGAGAAGAATTCAGACACAGTCAAGGCAAGCGAGCTGGGCTTCAGCAAACTTTAAATGAATATTTTTCAGCATTGTTATCAGAGACCTTATATTATAAAGATGATGAAATGTAAAGAGTACATTAAGCTGTTTTAAATGAATTGTATTGATACTCGTTTTCAATTTCTCTGTGCCCTTCGATCTTTCTCTTCGCACGTACCTGTGCATTTTACAGTTTGTTCGCGTCTCTGAGATGTTCTCTAATTCAGAGTGCTGGCCCCAATCCTCATCTGTTGCATTATGCAATGCATACAGAATGCATTTCTGAGAATGCCAATATAATTTTCATCTGAGCACCAGACCTCCAACCGGGAGAGAGAGAGAGAGAGAAAGAGAGAGCACATACTGCACAATATACAGGATTCTGGGATTCCATGGCTCCCTTCCCATCCCGTTTGGAATTCTCCACCATCTTCTCTCTGCATTCGGCTGTTTGAATTTTTCAAGCCGCCAAAGAACAAAGCTACCCGAAAACAGGCAGTCAGGCCCCAAACGGAGCAGATTGCCTTGCTCTGGAAGCAGACACAGGCAGAATATTTGAATGAGAAGTGAAGCTTTTGTCTGTCGCGGGTCGCTGGGAGCTGAGGGCACACAGACAGAGAGACAGACAGATTTGCGTGCGTCTGCCAGTGGGGTGAGGGTAGACAGACACTATGCTGTCAGGAATGTCATATTGGCATTGCTGGACTCGCTTGCTGGACGTGACTTTAAAGGCAGCTAGAGAGAACAAGCCCACATGCAAGGACTGCACGGTCATGCTATCACATACTCACAGTCATACTATTATGACCTTGAGTATATATGGTCCTATTCAAGGTCCTGCAGAGGTATTCAATTAAAGTTCCAAGAGGACCGGTCTCTATTTATTTCCCAGCAGAGGTCCAGACTCCAGACAATACTTTTTTGGAGCAGTTATATATTTCCATCTGGGCAGCTGTAGTACTTTGTAAAATTATATAAATGTATATATATATATACAACCCAAATCAGAAAAAGTAGGGACAGTATGGAAAACGCAAAAAAAAAAAAAAAAAGAAGTGATTTCTACATTTACTTTGATTTGTATTTCATTGCAGACAATATGAACACAACATATTTCATGTTTTGTCTGGTCAACTTCATGTCTTTGTAAATATGCATCCTTTCCTGTCATTCAGACCTGCAACACATTTCAAAAAAAGTTGGGACAGGAGCAATTTAGGGCTAGTAATGAGGTAAAATGGTTAAATAATGATGTGATTTGAAACAGGTGATGTCAACAGGTGATTGTAATTATGATTTGGTACAAAAGCAGCATCCAAGAAAGGTCTAATCCTTTAGGAGCAAAGATGGGCCGAGGATCGCCAGTTTGCCAACAAATACGTGAGAAAATTATTGAAATGTTTAAAAAAAATGTTCCTCGAAGAAAGATAGGAAGAGATTTGGATTTTTCACATTCAACAGTGCATAACATAATTAAAAGATTCAAGGAATCTGGAGGAATTTCAGTGCGTAAAGGACAAGGGCGCAAGCCTAAGCTGAACAACCATGATCTCCGATCCCTCAGGCAGCACTGCATCAAGAATCGTCATTCATCTATAAGCGATATCACCACATGGGCTCAGGACTACTTTGGCAAAGCTTTGTCAAGTACCACAATGCGTAGTTACATCCACAAATGCCAGTTAAAACTGTACTGTGCCAAAAGGAAGCCATATGTTAACAGTGTCCAGAAGCTCCGTCAACTTCTCTGGGCTCGGAGGCATCTGGGATGGACCATCACACAGTGGAAACGTGTACTGTGGTCAGATGAATTAGTATTTGAGGTATTTTTTTGGGAGGAATGGACGCCGTGTGCTCCGGACCAAAGAAGAAAAGTATCATCCAGACTGTTACCAGCAACAAGTCCAAAAGCCAGGGTCTGTCATGGTATGGGGTTGTGTCAGTGCCCTTGGCAAAGGTAACTTGCACTTCTGTGAAGGCACCATTAATGCTGAAAACTACATAGAGATTTTGGAGCATAATATGCTGCCTTCAAGAAGACATCTTTTCCAGGGACGTCCATGCATATTTCAACAAGACAATGCAAAACCACATTCTGCACACATTACAAAGTCCTGGCTGCGGAGGAAGAGGGTACGGGTACTTGACTGGCCTGCCTGCAGTCCCGACCTGTCTCCAATAGAGAATGTGTGGCGCATTTTGAAGCACAAAATGCGACAACGAAGACCCCGTACTGTTGCCCACCTTAAGACTTGTTTGCAGGAAGAATGGGACAAAATTACACCAGAAACACTTCATCACTTGGTGTCTTCAGTCCCTAAACGTCTTTTAAGTGTTGTGAAAAGGAATGGCAACATTACAAAGTGGTAAATGCTTTACTGTCCCAACTTTTTTTGAAATGTGTTGCAGGTCTGAATGACAGGAAAGGATGCATATTTACAAATGACATGAAGTTGACCAGACAAAACATGAAATATTTTGTGTTCATATTGTCTGCAATGAAATACAAGTCAAAGTAAATTTAGAAATCACTTCTTTTTTTTTTTTTTTGCGTTTTCCATACTGTCCCAACTTTTTCTGATTTGGGGTAATAATTTTAGACAAATATGCTTGCACTCTGTCACTGACTAGATATATTTAAAATAATGTAGGACACTTTTTATTGGTAACATAAGACATTTGGCATTATCAGGACCCACAAATATCCCCCCATTGTATTGCTACATTATATTCAATTATATATAGTAGTTTAATGTAGTATTTACACTAAAACTCACTACTATTTTTTTTCTCACACAGTAATTTTCATTTTGTGAAAACTATACACAATATATATATATATATATATATATATATATATATATATATATATATATATATATATATATATATATATATATATATATATATATATATATATATATATATATTGTGACACGAGATATTGTTACATCCCTAGTACATGATAATCTAAATTTGGTAACACTTTATTTTACATTGTCCTTGTTACATGTAGTTACTATAGTAATGGCTATAAATTATGCATAATTACATGCAACTAACCCTACAACAAACCTAATCCCAACCCTAATCCTATAGTAAGTAGTTAATTAATATTACTCAGTACTTAAATGTATAATTACACTGTAACAAGGACACCTTAAACTAAAGTGTAACCCAAAATGCTCTCATTATAAGCAGAATAACAAATTAACTAGTAATATCAAAATTGTAAAGTTTTTTTCCTTGCCGTCTAAAATAATTTAGTCAATTTGTTTATTATGAAATGCTCTTAACTTGCTGATTGATAGGCCTAATGCTAAATGTATATTAAAAAATAACTATATTTGTTGCATGTTTTCTCAATCATTTTTGCGAAAGTATCGTTTCTTTTTCTTTTTTTCCCTTTTTTTTGTTTTGCTGCTCACCTAATTTAGCTACTTTTGTTAAAATAACCGTGTCATCTGCAGCTCTTATAGCACTTTATGTCTTTAGCGGGGAAGAGAAGAAACACCCATGGAGCGGAGAGGGCTTGAATGAAGCCCGTTTGGCTCTATATAAAACATTTAGAGGATATTGCGCCAAATGATCATTACCATAAAAGCTTGTGTTGTGAACAGCTCCGTTGTTATGATGCGCTGCTCACTTATAGAAGCGGTAAAATGGATCTACAGTTGTCATTTTGTTTCACGTTCTGAAATAAGAGGATGCCTGTGCTATTACATACATCTATGCTAGTGGTAATACAGTGTTATAACCTATACACATGACCCACTGTGTATCATATATCACTGCACTATTATATTTCCATTTTGTTGTGATCTGTGAATTAATAAGTTAAGGAAGAAATTAAACCCACGAGGAAACACTATTCAAGGTGTGGTCAAAACACTTTTCATTCCATTGACTTCCATTCTGCGTTCAAAACACAAGATTATGCAAATTTTCATAGTGTTCCATAGTCCAAGTTTGTTGGACCCTGCCCTGTGTCAATGACGTGTGACCAGTAGAAAATTGATACATCACAGCCTGACTGAATTAAAAGTATGGAAACTTTAAAAGGTAAGTTCCCCCAAAAATGAAAATTATGTCATTAATTACCCACCCTCTTGATGGTCCAAAGCCGTAAGACCATCATTCATCTTCGGAACACGAATTAAGATCTTTTTGATGAAATCCGAGAGCTCTCTGACCTCTCTATAGACAGCAATTTAATTAACACTTTCAAGGTCCTTAAAGGTTGTAAAGACATTGATAAAATCGTCCATGTAACTCCAGTGGTTCAATTTTACTTTTATGAAGAGACGAGAATACAACAGCTTAAGAGTCTGACACAGGCTAGAAGAAATTGATGAAGAAAGTTGTTTTGTTTGTTTTTTTGCACACAAAAAGTATTCTCGTCACTTCATTAAATTAAGATTGAACCATTGAAGTCACATGGACTATTTTAACTGTCTTTTTACTACCTTTCTGGGCCTTCAAATAGTTAATTAAATTGCTGTCTATGGAGGGGTCAGAGAGCTCTCGGATTTCATCAAAAATATCTTAAATTGTGTTCCGAAGATGAACAAAGGTCTTACGGGTTTGGAACGTCATGAGGGTGAGTAATTAATGACAGAATTTTCCTTTTTGGGTGAACTAACCCTTTAAATATGTAGGACTGCAGTAAGTGGAGTAGGACACATATATATATTTTTTACATTTTGCATTATTAAATTATAGGGGAGTGCGGGGCACAACCTAACGCAGGGTTAGTTGTAACAAGCATGTTTTAACCCTTTCCACGCATGCCAGAATGACGAAACTTAGTGTATTTACTAGTTGCCATATCAACATTATTTAGAGAAAAAATAGCGCCAAAATGAAAAAAATCTCTATAAGATATTACTGAACATGTATTTAACCATAGCAAAAGTACATTTCTAACTTAAGTTTAGTTTTCATCTGTTTTTTGTGTTTATTTAAAAAAAGACAAATCCGATATTATTGTAATCTTATATCTGTTATTTAACAGCTGAGATCATTCTTTAATGTTGATCTAACCAGCAGAAGACACGAGCCGCGGGTTAAATCCCAGTTGTGCAGGTGGGGTGCATTGTAACACTGCGTTACAATGAGCCCCTATTGGAAATATGCCATTATATTCTATACTTTTATGAATTCTTTTAAGATACCATGAGAAAAGGGTGAATAATATTATGTTTTGAACTATGCTGTTTAGCTGTATTTAGCGATGTGTTTGTAGTCAAACTCAAAAATGCTTATATTTTGAATGATTAAAAAATGCCATTATTTTATTTCTAAAAGTTAATAATTGTATTTTGTTGACAAAATATTTTAGTTTGTCTTGTATATTTGTTTGATTATATCAGGTAACATTTTAAGCTGTTATTTGGTCATGTTACATTGAGCCCCACCACATGTTACAATGTACCCCAACTATGGGGCATGTTGTCACATTTCACTTCCATTCTTTCGGGGGAAAAATCAAGAAAAAAGTATACACTGTATTAATGAAACAAAACCACATAAGTGTTCTAGACATGTGTGCAATTAATGTGGGAAACAATAAATACTCTGAACCCCAAGTGGATTTACACAAACTGAGAAAGTCAAAAAGCGTTAGGTTGTGCCCCGCTCTCCCCTATATTTTTTAAAAGATGCAGCAGAGTGTGACGTACATTATTGCATTGTCTGTAGAAATGTTGCATGCTCAAACTTCGCTTTATATGAATCGACAATTTCAATTGATTCAATGTTTGGGGAAAAAAATAAGCATGAAGATCCACCCTTAAACCGAACCCTTCAGGATATACATGCAGATTGTATGAAAATGCAAAAAAAAAAAAAAAAAAAAGAATTACATATTCATATGAATTCGCTGCTAATTTGCTAACTGTCAAATAGTTACAAATTGCCACAAGAGTGTGTTGGAGAAATCACAGTTACAGTGCTGGGTTGCTTCAGGAGCAAGAATGAGAACCGATGGAAAAATATTTACAGCAGAACATAACTACAAAAGGTGAATTCATAACAAAAAAATTATTTCATAATTTTGAATCTGTCTGCTTTGCTAAAAAGAACACTTTGCTCACAAGTCAACAGCACTATGGATTGTGAATCAGTTTTCTAGCAGAATTTTTATTTTAGAGCCAGGCATAAGAGGAAATATATATTTTCCAGACCTGGAAAGCAGCATTTTAAAATCCCCTGATATTTGCAGGTTTTCCATGTTATAAGATAATATTTGTTGTATACATTAATTGATGGTCTTGGAATATTTTGCAGCGGCGTTAGATTAGGAGAAAGAAAGGTTGCCACAACTTTCAACAAAACATGACATAGGAATGAGAACTCAGCCTCATTTGCATACGCTGACATTTTGAAGAAAATATTTCAACGTTGGTGGAGATGTGTAATGAAATCCTGCCAGCCGCCCGTTATGGAATAATATTACCATAAAGGTAACCTATCCATATTCTCCAGTCTCGTTTTGTCCTCTCCTGCCATGTTCACTCTCTCTCCAGGATTATTTTTCTTCCGTTTCCTCTGATTTGTCTTGCCCGTGCTGAGCTAGGCTTCTCTATCTGACTCTTTGCAGGCTAATTGTGCACCGCAGTGGAGAATTTGTTAGTGGTGACACCTTGCAACCCAGTGGGAATGCATCTCATTATCGGCCAACGTCCAAGAACATCAGACATTATTAGCTGTCATTAATCTGCAATATATATGGAGGCAGAATGAAAGAAGGAGGGGGCGGGGCATGAAGGGCAACGCGGGACACAAAAGAAGAGGAAGTGCTGAGGGTCAGGAAAAGAAACCTCTTTCAGGTGAAAGGTTAATGTCTGTAAAGCTCCTCTTTAAGATAATGATAAAAAAATATGGAAAATTGTAAAAACTAAAGTAAAAATACACTCTTTTATATATAGACAGCGAGTGTATCAAGGACATTAATTTGATACAAATAATTAAAGAAAATACTGTGCTTAAAAAAACACTCATTTAACCACAACCCTTGACCCAGAACTAAGTTCTGCAATTATTTCACCACCAGAGCGATTAAAGCATCAAATACTACCTTTAAATCAAAGTACGTTTTTGCAAGTTAGACTCAGCACAGCCTCAGATGAAATATGGACTGTAGATCAATGGCTTATTTTCAAAAATATACTAAAATACTTTATAGTACTAAATACTTTAAGTTAAAACTAATGTCTATGATATACTTGTCTGTCATAATAATGCAATGTCTTTTGATCATTTTCATTTGGTCACTTTTTTGCCAAATATTGATAAATGTGAATACAGTAATAATGATTCATATTGATACAATTTTTCACTATATCGTTTTTTATTTATCTATCTCCAATGAATGGCCTTAATGAAAACATTGAAGAGTTCTTTGACATTTAAATTGTGCAATTTTTGCTGAGGTGCTTACCTTTTTGCATCTTAATGTCTCTTAATATAGAGTGAAATACTGTCATTAAAAGATTATCGAAACATACCTCACGCTGTTATAAGTAAATATATTGATGTGAATTCTATGTTTCTAAACTTATTTCACGATTTGAAGCAATATGAAGGAGGTTTTGTAGAATTGTATAATGTTTTCTTTTGATTTAAATATATATTTTTTGTCTCAGAATCCAGTTGAAATAAACCGCCTTTGACAAGCTTAAAGTAGATTTGGTGAACGTGCAGCCGTGGCGTGTTTGCGTGTGTCGCGGACCTCTCATATTTACCGCTACCAACAGTGTATTTAATTTGATTCAGCATCTTTTGGCTGTTTTTCCTGTACAGCCACGCCTGAAGACGGGTATATGCAAACGTGATGGGATTACAGCTTCTAAGCAGATTTTCATGGAGGAAGGGTTCAACATGGCCCACTTGCCTTGGCAAATAAAATACAGGCCGCTAAAACACAGAAGAACTTCTCCCCACCCCCCTCCTCATTCTTTCTCTCTCTTGCACATTTGCTTTCATTAGAATAGTTTAGGTGAAAAGAAGCGTCCGTCTCCTGTGGATTTTCTCTGCTCTTTGAGCCAGGCCTGCTCTATGGCCCTAATGACTCAAAGTTCCCCTATAAAACGTCTACAGCGCAGCTCCCTGCAAATTGAGTTTCCTCTTTGAGCCAATTGAGTGTGGTTTATGTAAGCTGCGGGGAGCGCCTTTGAACCCTGCTTCCAACGCCGCCAGCTTGGGGTCACAGGAAAAGATGGAGGCCACTGTCGCAGACGCCCAAATTCATGCCACATTGAGGAGAACGGCTCCTCGGAGGAATGAAAAAAAAAAGCATGCGGATTCCCATTCAGAGTTTAAGGAGCATGGAGCAGGTGTTTGCTTCCTTTATTGGTAGTAAATGAGTTTGTAAATGAGATTTCATGACATTAAAACTCTCAAATGTTTAGATTATGCCAACTTTAAAGACAATAATTTCCTCTTTTTGCTTGCTCTCTTAGAAACTAGTGAATCTTTATGGAACTCTGTTCACATTTCACAACGTCTTTACTGGACGTTTGATAAGCCCTTAAAAATAGTTTGGCAGTTAAAATGTGCGTAAAATACAAAACAGCACATTGCATTCGTTGGTACCCTTCGATTCTGAATATGCATTTAATTAATGCAATTCATCTGTTGCATCTCATAATGCAAGTGGATGACTTCAACCAAAGCCCTTTAAAACACAATAAAAAAGGCATGTAAAAGTGAAAACATAGGAGTTATTTCGCAAAGTAGGCAGTACAAATGTAAAAGGATATTTTCAAATAGATTTGAGTTTGTTATAAGTCTTGTTTTCATTGTTGCAATGTTCTAAACACAGTGTGTTCATTCTTGTAACTGTAGACTTTCTTTCATAATTGTATTTTTAATTGTAGTAATTTTTGTAATTTGCAAATTAATTACAAGAGAAAGATGTAATGCTATATTTTTCAGTCATTATTTAGAGATAAAAAAAACACAAAAATGTGATATAAAGTCCTTAATTTTAACGGCCAAAAATTAAATACAGTGTTGCAATTACAAGATAACATAAGATTTTTTCCCCTTTCTTTAACTCATAATGTGTGGAGGGACATGAGGGGGCCTCCAAAGCGGCTGGTGCCCCAGGGCCTCGAAGGACCGTAATCCGTCCTTGGGTGTAACCTAATGTAGTCAGGGAGCTTTGGTCACAATAATTAATAATATTTTTGACTTGAATAAAACTAGTTTATGTAGAAGTTGCCCCATGAAGCATCATTTTTTAGGTTACCTGACAAAACATTTTCTTTTTTCCTCCCCTTTTTTCTTACAGCATAGATATGGAAAGGTCGTTAATGAAAAACCAGCCCAGTACAATGCGATGCATATTTAATGCAGGGCAGCATTCCCACCTCTGCAGATCGGCTTTCTATAAGTATCACTCGAAAGGTTTCTGGGAGCCTTGTCTCATGCTCTTTTGTTTCTTGGGCCCTTTAAGGAAGGGTGTTAATGCCAGTGGAATACGTTTGATCACAGGGGCTGGCGGCGGCCCGCGGTGGGTGATACGGCATGGCATTGGGCTCAACAGGATTGTAGTGTTAAAGGCGTGAAAACACACACTCCTTCTCCTGTAATGAAAGCCGCTAAAGGTCTCAGCACAAATCCACCCACCCCAGCCCCGCAATTATGCACACGCACTGCCATAAATCTAATGTGCTTTCATGAACTGCAAGAGCACAGTACATAAAAAACGTGTTGCGGATTTGCATACAAACATACTTATTCCAAATCCCTCTCAGAAGTTGTAAATGATTGTCTCTTCCTGAAATACATTTCACCAAATTGTATTTAGGCATGTTTATGAATCCTATTATGCCGTGGGTTTGATCATATTTTGTGGACAGCAATGGCTTCCCCATCGCCGCTGAGAGGGGGGAGACAGAGAGAGAGAGAGAGCGAGAGGGAGGGAGGGAGAGAAAATGGGCCCGGAGCAATAGATTCTGTCATTTGTTTCAGACAGACTGTGATTTCTGCTCGGCGTTTGACGGCAGGTCCTCCGTTGCTCTCTATGCTGGAGATGGATCCGCTGTGGTATCCTCCAGAAGGATAATTCAATAAAGCCTGTCACATGCTGTGATTGGACATAGTAATACTCCTGCTACTAACGCTAATGTTCATTTCAGCAGGTGAACGCCGGGCCTAATCTGTTAGCGGCGCTCTTGTCAACTATTTGAGTTACATCTTTTGTTAGACGTTTACAGGGCATCTGCATAATCGCGAAAGTACACTGCATTTGTTTGGTGAATTGTTCATATTGAGTATTTAATAAAGTGCAACAGAATGGTTCCTGAAGTAACAATCTCATTCAAAATCTCTACTGAGAAATAGATTTAGCCTATAAACCTTTTGAGAGAGATGTTTAGATGGAAGAGATCACGTTTATTTGCTGAATTTCTGGTAAAGTACTACATTACCTCAAATTCTGAATGGAGATCCACTGATTTTAAATTGGTGCTGCAGTCACATTTTTACAAAGCAAAGTATATGCAAGTACTGTTAGCTAATGCTTTTGTTATGCTAGCTAGCTATCCATGGTGATAACGCAATGTGATCTCATGATAATATGTATGTATTTTTATGTAAAGTGTGGTTCTACAATTGTGTATGAATCCTTATTTATGAATTTAAAAATTGTGCCATTAATATATTGTGATTCGATTGTATCAATGACATTGTTTTCAGTCACATTTATTAAATGCAGTTTACTCATCTACTTAATTTGAAATTATAACGTTTTGCTTTGTTCTGTGTGATTTTTGCTTCAAACTCGTTTGGTATGGTTACATAATGTTAAACAATACTACACTTTAAAACATTAAAATGAATAGCATTTCTGTAATCGTTTAATCTATCATGTGATATTAATTGTATTTGTTGTGGGACACAAACAGTGTTTTCTCAGTATAGTCCTATGATGTTACTGACAAAATGTTTTTCCTGTTATGTTTTTCTTTATAACTGTACATATTTTTAAGAAATGGTTCTGAGTGGGTTTAAAGGTAGGAGTGGAATTAGCGGCTCAAAGGAAATGCGTAGGTCATTTTCCTACACATTTCTGTCCATTACATGTTTTATATTCTTTTTATAATCCCCAAAAATGTCTGGGTTTATCAAAGCTGTATCTGTCACGGTGTGCTCAGGCAGGTAGGCAAAGACAGGTAAGTAAAATACTCAAACAAAGTTTAAAAAACATGGATACTCGGATGAGACAAATGTAGCAACACACTCTATACATAGACGAGACCGAACACAGACTGAAAGAAATGAGAGAACTAAATACAAACAGAAACAAGTTCATTAACAGGACACAGTTCAGGGAGCCCTGGCGGCTCAGGGAGTTCAGGGAGCCTCTCATGGCCTGCCTTCGTAGAGGGATAGCCCCCCAAAAAAATCATTTTGGGAGACATCAGGTACCCTGGAGCAAGGACTGGATGGATGGGAGGCTGAGTCCACTCTGGACTGGGGACGGGAGGCGGAGTCCACTCTGGACTGGACGGATGAGAGGCGGAGTCCACTCTGGACTGGACAGACAGGAGGCGGAGTCCACTCTGGATTGGGGACGGGAGCCGGAGTCCACTCTGGACTGGATGGACGACGGGAGGCGGAGTCCACTCTGGACTGGACAGACAGGAGGCGGAGTCCACTCTGGATTGGGGACGGGAGGTGGAGTCCACTCTGGACTGGACGGATGGGAGGAAGAGTCCACTCTGGACTGGACGGACGGGAGGCAGAGGCCACTCTGGACTGGACAGACGGGAGACAGAGTCCACTCTGGACTGGACAGACGATGGGAGGCGGAGTCCACTCTGGACTGGGGATGGGAGGCGGAGTCCACTCTGGACTGGACGGACGGACGAGGCGGAGTCCACTCTGGACTAGAGATGGGAGGCGGAGTCCACACACATATATATATATATATACACTCACCTAAAGGATTATTAGGAACACCATACTAATACTGTGTTTGACCCCCTTTCGCCTTCAGAACTGCCTTAATTCTACGTGGCATTGATTCAACAAGGTGCTGAAAGCATTCTTTAGAAATGTTGGCCCATATTGATAGGATAGCATCTTGCAGTTGATGGAGATTTGTGGGATGCACATCCAGGGCACGAAGCTCCCGTTCCACCACATCCCAAAGATGCTCTATTGGGTTGAGATCTGGTGACTGTGGGGGCCATTTTAGTACAGTAAACTCATTGTCATGTTCAAGAAACCAGTTTGAAATGATTCGAGATTTGTGACATGGTGCATTATCCTGCTGGAAGTAGCCATCAGAGGAGGGGTACATGGTGGTCATAAAGGGATTGACATGGTCAGAAACAATGCTCAGGTAGGCCGTGGCATTTAAACGATGCCCAATTGGCACTAAGGGGCCTAAAGTGTGCCAAGAAAACATCCCCCACACAATTACACCACCAGCACCAGTCTGCACAGTGGTAACAAGGCATGATGGATCCATGTTCTCATTCTGTTTATGCCAAATTCTGACTCTACCATCTGAATGTCTCAACAGAAATCGAGACTCATCAGACCAGGCAAAATTTTTCCAGTCTTCAACTGTCCAATTTTGTTGAGCTTGTGCAAATTGTAGCCTCTTTTTCCTATTTGTAGTGGAGATGAGTGGTACCCGGTGGGGTCTTCTGCTGTTGTAGCCTATCCGCCTCAAGGTTGTGCGTGTTGTGGCTTCACAAATGCTTTGCTGCATACCTCGGTTGTAACGAGTGGTTATTTCAGTCAAAGTTGCTCTTCTATCAGCTTGAATCAGTCGGCCCATTCTCCTCTGACCTCTAGCATCAACAAGGCATTTTTGCCCACAGGACTGCCACATACTGGATGTTTTTCCCTCTTCACACCATTCTTTGTAAACCCTTGAAATGGTTGTGCGTGAAAATCCCAGTAACTGAGCAGATTGTGAAATACTCAGACCGGCCCGTCTGGCACCAACAACCATGTCACACTCAAAATTGCTTAAATCACCTTTCTTTCCCATTCTGACATTCAGTTTGGAGTTCAGGAGATTGTCTTGACCAGGACCACACCCCTAAATGCATTGAAGCAACTGTCATGTGATTGGTTGATTAGATAATTGCATTAATGAGAAATTGAACAGGTGTTCCTAATAATCCTTTAGGTGAGTATATATATATACTCCGCCTCCCATCTCCAGTCCAGAGTGGACTCCACCTCCCACTCTGGAGGGGTGGAGGAGACTTATTTATATATATATATATATATATATATATATATATATATATATATATATATATATATATATATATATATATATATATATATAAACGGCCTGATTCAATACCATAATTCACAATGCTTTATGAGTAGTTCTTAGAGATAGTCCGTCAGCCACAGTTGTGCTCAACACTTAAAGTCTGAAAATATTGAGCCTTGTCAACAATTTTATAAAAAGCATATACAAATAATATTTTCCAGTTGTATGTGTCAGTGGTATACAGGGGCTCTTTACCTTGATCTCCTGCAGCTGTGGTCCATGTGCTCTCGCACAGTCCACCATTAATTGAGAGGACAAGCTGGTGAGTGCAGAGGTCATAAACATTTCTAGAGTTATAAAACTTTCATTAAGTTCTCACGATATCTTGCCACCTCGTGACCTCTCCTGCTCTTTTTTTCTCTGAAGAGCCCAGGAAAAAGAACTGGGGGCTTATTGCATTGGTGAACAAGCCCTGTCTTTGTGGTGCGCAGTCTTTTTCAAACTGTCTCGGCCTCTTGACTCGTCCTAAGCCAGAGATCAGTGCTTAGAAAGTGGCAAAACAAAAGGCTGCTTTAATGAGATTGTACAACAGAGTGAACAAGATGGGGGGAGTCCTGCAAATAACCAAACTCAGACCACTCCTTTCCCAAAAGGCCTTTTCACAATCCTCTCTAAGCCTGCTTGTATGAATACGGAAAATTATCAAAGGACTATCATTGCTCCAAAAGACTCGCTCTTAAAAAGGGAAGATCGGTCTGCTGTTATTCGCTTACAAAGGCTTGAAATGCAAACGAATTCCTGAAGAATTGCCCAACATTGCTGACATTCTACTGAATGGGCTGTCTATTTGAAACCATTCTGTCTCAGAACAAGACTTAAGAATGTCGAAATCATGATGCTTGAATACAGTTTAAGAAGCTTAACAGCTAAAACAAGCCATCTTTTTTGTAGTTGAACAGCTTTTAGGAATCTTATTTCAGTCTCCTTGGCGATCCTCTTCCTGAAGACGTTATCAAGAAATCTCTCACAAAATTGACTAGTTAATCTTACAAATCAAAGATAAACCACTCAAAGAAATGATATGCAGGGTGAGACTATCAAGTGTTTGTGCCAACAGTCTCTCAATAATGTTGGCACAAGATACAAAAGCGAACAGATCTCTTTCATGGACCCTTCCATTTCAGCAGGGCCCCTGTGGAACTGTGGTGCTTGACCCCTAATCCAAAACACTATTTAAAGAGGAGGGGGGAGGACTGAAAACATCTCAGGCTTTTTCTGATAACCATCACACTCTAACCCCATTATCAGGCCCGGGTCCTCACACCCCGGACCTGTCCCCTCGGGCCAGTGGCCTACCTCTCACCCGAGCGCTTTTCAGCCTGACGAATGACACCCCGGAATAGCGGGATGAGTCTGGCGTGACCTTCTGCTGCCCTGAGTCTTTTAATGCTAACTATGTTATGACCATGTGCCCACCCCTCACCAAATGACCTCTTCCGCTTTTATCTTTACAGATATTGTTCGTATTTTTTTCAAGGAGAAAATGGGTAGCTAGAGGAAGTTCACTTGTCCACCTTTGGTGACTAATTGCTGACCTATACAAACAATTTCACATAGCTGTGGCTAAGTGTTTTGGGTTTCTTTAAGGTATGTGGACAATGTGAGAAACATTTAAAGGCTCCGTCATGCTGCTTACAGCAGTGTCTTTTATGTTCTTTAAATTGCTTCCAGGAGAAAGTCAAATAGGTATCTTTAGGAGCAGGACATTTCACCAAAGACTAAAAGACTGTTGTTGAAGACTGTTGTGCATTGTGGCTAATTATAGTAAACAATTAACATAAGTAATTAGACAGTTCTTCCCTAGTTGTACTTCCTGTACTATTTCCACTAAGCAAATCCTTTCTTTGAAGCAATAGTTTAGAAATTTTGAAGAATCTTCATGCAGCTCTTTGCCATACAAAGACAGATCATAGCATCCAGTTTGTCAAGCTTGACAAAAATGACAAAAGAACAAAACAAAAGAAAAATTATCAAAGTATCATGAAAGTTGCATATGACGTGTGCTATATCCCAAATCTTCTGAAGGAACAGCAAAAATTGAAGTTGCTATGTACCTCAGCGTAGCTCTCCAATCTCATATTTTTACTCATTGTGTCAGGTTTGACGTAATTCACCCTTCGCCGGGAGTTTGATTGACAGGCGATGTGACCAATCATAATCCGCCTAATCCACCATTTTTGTCCGACAAAGCAGTCAAGCGAGTTTGCAGACTAACGTCGGTGGACTTGAACTTGAAAAACGGTGTGTACTGACGTCCTTCCGCGGTTGAAACAGCATTCCTTCTGAAGTTCATTCACGTTTATTTGATACTATAAATTAACTAGAAGGAAGAGATGATCGGTTCACGAGCAGCTTTAACTGAGGCGCTACAGTGACCTGTCACCACACATTAAAGAGCCACAAAACTGTATTTATTGTTTACATTTCTTTAAAAAAAATTACAACATTTTAGAATTGAGATTTTGTTTTATATTAAAAGTAACCTGCTCTGCTCTGTCCTGTCTGTCAGTGCATTGTCAGTATCCTCTTTGCTCTGCGATGTGTTTTTCACTAAGTGAGAACATGATGTGTGGTGTGAGAGTGCGGCTTGTCGGACATAGCAACAGTAACTAAAGGGGGCGGGTTTTTGCGAACGGTCAATTGACACGAAATTCCATTGGTTATCCAATGTGTTAGTTACTGAACAAGGTGCAGTCTGAATACATATAATATAATGGAGAATGATAATTCAGAACTTCGACGGAGAGGAAGAATTTCAGAAATTAACAACCTAAATTTGAGTCCGTTCATCATACAAAACTACTTCAGAAGATTCAGAAGACTTAGGGCCAGATTTACTAAACAGGGTGAAATTAGCGTGTGAGCGCAATTCCAAAAAAGCTCAGATGGGAGTGGAAAGTACTGCGCGTGATTTACTGATGACGCGCAGTACTTTCCACTCCCATCTTAGCTGAATTAATGAACACAGACGTCTGATTTAAGATATGCGGTAAATAATTTTTTTTGTGGTAAATAGAGGAGTGCAAACCTTAGTAAATCACCTTGCATGATTCATTTAAATACTCTCCTCCCATAAATTTTGCATCTGAAAGGGAAACTCCTACAAATGCATATGCAATCAGGTCAGCCGCAAAAATAACCCTGTCCACGCCTTCTCAGCGCAAATTTTTCACTGCATGTCTTTAATAAATCCTGACAGTAGTTTTTTAAAACTAAAAGCTGGCGCAAGCTGTTCGTAAATCTGGCCCTTAATATATTACAATATATTATAGTGGAATACAGTAGGTATGTGGTTTACTTTTGTTATTTAATCTAGTTTTAGGAACATTAATGCAGTCACTCAGAGGTATTCATAAAGCTAGGACAGAATACAGGTTTCGGAACAACATGAAGGATATCAAATACTCCCCTGAGTTGAGTAACTGAGTAAGTGTGCACTCACTGCGAAAAACACAGACTGTTTAAGACATCTGTTTAAGACTTTTCTCTCAAAGGGTACAGACAACAGTAGAAGGCAACAGAATTTGACTGCTCTCCAAACTGATCCAGAAAGAAGATTATCGGCTCCTGTCGTGCACCCTCGTGTGTGCTGCATAGTTACACCAGTCTATCATTATTCATTGAAGTATATATTTGTTTTGATCATTTTTAATCTGAAAAGCGATGCTGAATTAACCGTTTGAATTAATCATGGGAATTAATGCTTTAATTCGTCCATTCAGCCCACGTCTTCGCGTCCAGCTGCACTGGGCTGCTTAACAGCAGTGGTGGAAGCATATGCTTGTGTTACGGGGGGTGGAGGCCGTGTCTCCACGGAGAACTCCCACAAAAGAGACACAATATCAGCCCTCAGACGCGTGCAATGACTTAAACGCTCCATTGTATTAAATATGAATGGGACTCCATTGTCCGACCCCGTGCAAGTGGGGAGGCAGTGTTGTCGATTAGCCACATGATTAAGCAGATGACACGGAGGGGCTGTAAAGGTAAATAAAGGCCGCCTTCTGTCACTTCCTGTGCAGGGACACATGGCTGCGGCCTCCCGAAGACCTGCCAGAACGCCCTCGCCAGCACGTTAGAATACAGCTGAGAGCTGGCAGACAAAGGAGGGGTGAGCGGTTTGATTAAAAAAGCATGAATAACATAGTCATGGTCTATGTCAGGTGTTAAGTATCTCATTGAGCCATTTGCATGTCAAAGGATGCGTTTTTTTCCCCTTGTTTTGTGTGTGTTGTGTATGTGTGTATGTCCCACTCTAGTTACATGCCAGTGTGTGCGTTACACCTCCTATGAAGAGGGCACCCTCTCATTGACAGCTGTTACGGCACGGCATCGTTTGTCAAAACAGATTTTATTAACACATTAACACCAAAACAAAATGAATGACTGTTCATAAGACCATATCATTTGAATCAGTGACCTGTGCCACTATTTGAATGGCAAACGCATGAGAAAAGACAGAAAATGAAAGTACTTATCATCAAGTGTTTTTTTTTTAAATTCAAATTCTGAAAAGTGTTAAGGATGCAAAATGAATTCTCTGTGCATTTACAGGGTCATGCCATTTCTTTATTAGAAGGAAATATGGGCATGTGTTGATATGCTCTTGATTAAAATTCTGAAAGAAAAAAAAAATCACTGTTGCATGCAATGTTAAACAGTTTTGCATGGGTTTCCAGTAACTCTGCATTGTCGCAATGTCACATGCTTTTGCCCTGCATGTTTTTTGTGCTATCTGAAGCCTTCCTAGTCCATCTTCTGTAACAGCGTTGGATGTATCGTCATTCTAGTTTAATGATGATTTGAAGCTAACCTTAGTGTGCTCTTGCCATTTTCTTCCACCCGCTTCATTGTGGGACATTCAGGTAACTAATCTGCCTTTAAATATGTCTCCAAGGGAACGCAACTAATTAGCACTGAAATTTACTGCCTTCACTTTTATTGACTTGTCCTACTTCTCCGATAATTAACTAATGAGGGAACTAATGAGCTATGTCATTCACTCATGCTGTTCAATTAAAGTACAGAATCAATTATTGAAAATAGGTTTGCATTTTTGCCACCTCTTGTGTGGACGATAGAGGAAAGTTTCAAAATGAAGTGAAAAGACTTGGGAAAGTTTAGGCTCTTTCATAACAATTCTCCTTCAGATGTGCTATGTTATTGTGTGTAAAAGTGGAAATACAATAACATGTTGTACAAAATGTATGGTTAACAATTACCTTTCAATGTATGCTATATTGTAAATACATTAGAATGTCCCAACAACATCCCTCTTCTTTTTTTTTTTTCTTCTTTTTTTTTCAACACAATTCAGTTCAGTCAGGGCTGGAAATGGATTTCCTTAAGAAAAATAATTTACATTTACATTTATGCATTTGGCAGACGCTTTTATCCAAAGCAACTTACATTGCATTCAAGATACACATTTTACATTTTGTCAATTCTTGCTTTCCCTGGGAATCGAACCCATGACCTTGGCGTTGCTAGCGCCATGCTCTACTGTTTGAGCTACAGGAAAGCCTTAAGATTACATATACATTTGAAACTCAATTCAACAGAAGGGTAATGCCCATTATTTACAATATACACACCCCATTCCACCTGTGTGTTTGTTTATTATATAAAAAAATTATGTTAAATATTTTCTAACAATAAAAGTAATACTCTGTCATCTTTCCCCAAAATCATCAAAGTAAATGGAGAGAAAAAGTCTAAGTAAATGTTTAAAATGTTCAAATATATTTTTTAATTGTTACAAAAATGTAAAAATTAATTACTATTAACTAACAGTAGACTGGATGCAGCAAAAATAGAAATTGTGTGCTAAAAACTATAGGCTGTTTAACCATCAATAAATTGTTTCCAAATGCTAACTAATATTTTGGCAAAATGGAATGTCATACTTTGGTGATTTCAAATATGATTTCAGACCTGTTTGTCAGCTCTTAGCTCAGTATGGCGGCCAGTGATCTCTCTCAGTAAACAATGTATTAGTTTGCTAATCTGGAGCTTTGTAAAAAACACTAGTGTCATTAAAGAAAATTAATTATGCTAATTCACTGCCAGCTTCATTCACAGATAATCAACTTTCTCATCATTGTAATTCACACTGCCATCAGACACCATGACTGCACTCATATCAGTGTCAGCTTCTGGAACAAGTAGTACAAAGTGTATTAAAATTGTATTCCTATGATAAATTAATATATTAATGTCTTGTATTAGCATTGTAATCGATTAAGTCTGCAAAAGAATAAAAAAATAATAACTCCGGACTTTATATTAGATGGCCTTAACTATACTAACATTTAAATTACTCATTTGAGACAATGCACTTATTATGTACATACCGGTACATATTTTTACATTGTACATACATTTTAAAAATTACCTGCATGTAATTACAACTGTAATTAATTTCTGTAGTTACATTTATAATTACACTGTTGACACTTCCCTTACACCTAACCCTACCCGTACCACCACACCTGTCTCTAAAATTACCCGTATCCCACCTCAATATCAGCAAAAGTGTTTTGCAAAACAATATGAGCACAGTAAGTACATTGCACTTATTTTTTGATGTAAGTACATAATAGTTAAGGCCCCCTAATATAAAAAGGGACCATAACTTCTTGCTGAGGCATCTAAAATAATTTGTATTATTTTACAATATTAAAGGAACGCAAATAGTAATAAAGCATTTGTTTCAATGTCAAAAGGTTTTGATGTCAAAAGAATTACAATTCTCACAAACTCAAGAAGGCCTGAGAGCCGGAACCTTTGTACTTTTCTGCTTGTGTAAAAAAACAAAACAAAAAAAACTGCTGTATTGGAAATTTTTAATTACAATTGCAACCAAATTTTCTTTGTATGGCAATAGCAGTGCGCTTGCACCATACAATGGACTTGTTTTTATAAAGAAAGCTGGTCTAAATAGAAAAAGAGGAATCTCATCTCTAACATTTCAAGCCAAAGCAACATAAAACCCTTCTCAGATAATTAAGGCATTAAACATGCCTATATTTTCGCTTAATTAATAATTAATTTAATGAGAGGATGAGGCTGTAAAAATCACTAATTAAAACGCTGGAGCAGTGCAGAATGCATAGACTAATGGCGAAGGGAAAAATTATGCAAAAAGACTGGAAAGAAATCCCGCCACCATCACCAGCCTCCTCCGTGTTTGGGCTGTATCAATATTCTAATAATACCAAGCATGCCAGAGGTCCTGGCTGGTGTGCCAAGCAGCATTGAGTGGATGTGACAGGCTTGCAGAAAGATGCAAAAGCCAAGGACATAAAATTCATCCCGACAGCAACCTTGGAGATCATCCCAGGCTAGAGTCTGCTGCTCTAAATTAGACGAATAAACTCTAAAGAGCATAATGGAGTCGACTCTGTGTCAGTGCTGTGACAGGCTGCTGCATTTACACAACAGGCTGAGCGTGACCGAACGTAATACTACCAGAAACAGCACTGTACTAACCGCTACTACGGTTTTATTTACTATTATTTATTGTGCTATCATTTCCTTCAGAATCACTGATGCAATAGAATTTTGACACACGCATTAAGTCTTTATCAGAGCTTTCTGGGTTTGCAGGTTTTCTGACTTTCAAAATATAGATTTAAGACCGTAAATGATGCACTATTTTTGTCATGTTGTACCTATAAACCTCAAATTCTGTTCACAACCCTTATTCAGATTATACACATTATGTCCATGATGTAATAGCTGACTGAAATAAGTTATTCAATGAGATTTGTGATGTGTATTAAAAAAACAAAATAAACATGTATCCTACTCTACCAATAAATCATACTTAATCAGGAACATGCATTAAAGGTGCGGTATGTAGATATGTAGGATTGACTAGTGGTCGAAATAGGTACTGCAGTCCAAATTCAAAATATTTGATATCATTGTTTCCCCCGTTCCCTCCTCCTCAGTCTTGACGCTCACATGTGTTTGCCAGCTTGAGGACACAACAGGAGCAAGCGCAATAGACAATGAAAGCCACACTGTAATTTGATGAGTTGATTTATCCGTGTTTTAATATGCTCTAGAGAAATATGTTCATAGAGATTTTAAGATGGATGCCAAGGCTTTTTAGTTCGGGTAGAATCTGCGATCTCTGACCCAGTTTGTTTGCTGGCTTCCATGGCTGCAATACACTGTGTTTTCCGCCAAATGACAACCTGGGGTGTTGAAATACTATTGGGTAAACTGGCAGCGTGCTTTATCGCACAGACCAAAACACAGGCATTCCGACATGGAATGCACATTTCAATGTAGAATAACTGGCTGTAGTATTGTTTTACAGAGAAACAAGTAGGTGAATTTAGCATGTTCCCTAAATATCTGAAAACATATTATGGTATTTTTATGCTTTTGTAAAGTGAAAAACTCACATACAGCACCTTCAACTCTCCCCGCCATTGCATTGATGACATTTTCCATAATTTATGACATAACACTTCCCCATCACAGACAGAATTTTATGCAAATCCATGTGACTGTTATACGATGGGTGCTATTATGCATCTTGTGAAATAGTTCACAATCTCTGGATCAAAACACAGGCGAAGAAGCAGAAACAACCCATAGAAGCATTGCTTACGCTCATGTAAGCTAAAGCAATCATCAAACATTAAACTGCATATAAATCAAAACTGCCTAATGTTACCTAATTAAATGTCGACCCTGGAAGAGGAATACGATGATGCAAGCTTTTGGGGTTTTGATGGACAAGATCTAGTTGATCTTTTAATCATCATTCTGAGTCCTTTGAAAAAAAAAATTATTTTCTCCGTGATTTTTTTTCTAAATGTTGCTTTTTTTAATGAAACTTGTCCACATTCAAGTGTTGATAAAAAAGAATGCATGAAGCTAGAATATTTGTTTTAAGCAAAGGCTCTCTTTTGATATATTGTATGTTCAGATATTCATACAAAAAATATAATGATCAAAAACATAATGATCAAAAATGCTGGATCTGGTTGGCATTTTTAAAAACACGCTGACGGGGAAAGAGTTAAGAAAATACATTTAAATTTTTTAATGTTTACTTTAATAAAATAATTTGCAATGTATAGTTGTTGTTTTTTAACTTCATGGCTTATTAAACTGTTATGTCCTATATCTATAATGTCTGAATGAAACATGAAACTTTTACATAAAATGGTATTAGAGATCAAGATACTTCCCTGCCTCACCATTCTGCCATTGATGAAGACCACTGTAGATTTATACTAATGCATTTAAATCACACATTTGATCATATTTGAGGAGAACAACATTAGGATGTGCTGTCGAATAATTTCTGAACATTCTTATAAATATACAAACAACTGTATAAACCCAAAATGACTGAGATAGTGACAAGAGAATCCACAGTTCACACACATTCTTAAACATCCACAGGATCCAACACACAGTCACACTGCGATACTCAGCAAAACCTCTGTGGCACCAGAGATCAGCATTAATAAAAGCTCAGTCTCAGCATATGTCACCTCACTTCATAACACCTTCCCAGACAACCATCCAATGAGAGTGCACACGCTACCTCAAACCCAGAGTGTTCATGACATTGGAGCCAAGGTCACGCCGTACCCTCAAGGATTAAAGTGTGGAATGACCACTCAAATAAACCAATCACATCTCTACGTCCACAACCTTCCACTGACCGATGTCGGACGATTTCAGCTCTGCTACAAAGACGAGACAGTATGTAGGCCTACATGCTAAAAGCAGAGTGGTTGTGTAGGTATGGGTAAAATTTCCATCACATTTCAGAAACAGTTGGCACATTCCACAAATAGGTTACAAATTTGTATGTGAGATTTTCAAAGCAATAAAGGCAAAAATCTAGTGTCAGTTACAGTGAGAACTATAAGTTAGACATACAATTAACATAAAGATAGCAAACACAAAAACGATCTGCACAAATAATTTTGTTTTTATAAAAAAGGGATTTAATTTAAGGAGATATCGGATTTAAATGTGACTTAATTCAGACATTTGTATTTTGTTAGAACGTTTAATATTATTAATTAATCATTGTCATTAGGATACGTACCAAAAATCTAAAGAATTAGTTAATTACAGACCAATCTCGAGTCTACTTTTTCTGTCAAAAATACCAGAAAAGGCAGTATCCTCACAACTGTTTTCCTTTTTAGAAAGAAATGGTATCTGTGAGGATTTCCAGTCAGGATTTGGACCGTATAATAGTACTGAGACTGCTCTCATTAGAGTTAAAAATGATTTGCTGTTATCATCCGATCGTGGTTGTAGCTCTCTATTAGTGTTACTGGTTCTTAGTGCTGCATTTGATACTATCGACCACAACATTCTTTTGAATATACTTGAATATTTTATACTTATATTTCGTTGGCATTAGTGGATTTGCATTGGCATGGTTCATATCATACTTATCTGACCATTACCAATTTGTAGCCGTAAACAAAGAGATGTCATATCACCCACAAGTACCGCAAGGCTCAGTACTAGGACTGTTGCTTTTCACCCTGTACATGCTACTTTTGGGAGATATCATTAGGAAGCATGGTATTAGTTTTCACTGTTACACTAGGTCTTTCTTCTTGCCCTGACAAAACTTACCAATTCACAAAATGAACAGAATGCATAGTTGATATAAAAAAATTCCAAGGACTGGTAATTTCCTACTACTTAATTCTGAAAAAAAAAAAAATAAATTATTCTAATTATTGGTCCAAAAAGTTCTGCACGCAATAACCACAATCTATCACTTGAAGTCTTCGTCATCAGTTAGGAACCTGGGTGTGCTCTTTGATACTAATCTTTCAAATGAAAGTCACATTTCTAGCATAATGTAAAACCAAATTCTTCCATCTTAAAAATATTTCTAGATTACCACATATGCTGTCAATGACAAATGCAGAAAAGTTAGTTCATGCGTTCATGACCTCAAGGCTAGTTTATTGTAATGTGCTACTGGGTGGAAGCCCTGAATGCTTAACGCTTTCCCCGCCAGACACAGAATTTTCCGTATTTGTGAAAAAAAGCTTCCCCGCCAATCACAGAATTTTCTGGGTTTCCGTGTTTTATACGCTAGGGGGGGTGCTATTACGCATCTTCTGAATGAGTAAAGAATCTCCAGATCAAAACACAGGTGAAGAAGACGCAAAAAAACCAAACAAGCAATCATTTGTAAGCAGATGCATATGTAAAATAACGTGATCATCAACCATAAACATATAAATCCAAACTGCTTAATTTTACAGAATGGAATGTCGACCCAGAATGAGCTATAGGACTGTGCAAGCAGTAGGGGTGTTGATGGACTCGATCTAGTCCATCTGTGTTTGATCATTGTTCTGAATCTGATCTGGATGTAGTTTTTGACAAAAACTTGATTTTCTCAGCATTTTGTTCAAATTGTTGCTTTTTTATGAAACATACCCATATTTAAGTGTTGATAAAAAAGGAATGCATGAAGCTAGAACATATATATATATATATATATATATATATATATATATATATATATATATATATATATATATATATATATATATATATATATATATATTTATTAAAGCAGAGTGTCTGCTCTTTCTTTTGATATATTGTATGCTCAGATAATCATACACCAATATATTCTATGGGTCATTACATTTTTGTGAAAATGATCAAAAACCCTGGCGGTGGCAGGCAACTTTTTTTTTAAACGCTGGTGGGGATAGAGTTAAGCATGGATTTTACAAATATATTTGGTCACACTTTAGATTAGGGTCCAATTCTCACTCTAACTATTAACTACCACTTTTGCCTCAATAACCCGATAATTAATGCTTATTAATAGTAAGGTATTACTACTGCTTATTAATAGTAATAGTTAGTAAGGTATTGGGTAGGATTAAGGGATGTAGAATAATATGGTCATGCAGAATAAGGTATTAATATATGCTTTATAGTACTAATAAAAAATATCCTAGTAATATGCATGCTAATAAGCTACTAGTTAATAGTGAGAATTGAACCCTAAACTAAAGTGTAACCATACATTTAATGTTAAAATTTCTCTAAAACTACCGAAATTACACAAATCACAACCCAACTGCTCATACATTAGAACATTGTAATCGAAATAATATTTGAGTTTGTTATGTATATAGCTGCCTGTCTTCTCATTCATCTATTTGTACCCATTACCACCGTTTAAGAACGATTAGCATCTCACGGTTTGCACCCTATGGGACTGTTAGCTACTTATACGTGTCATCTTTATAATGCTAGACAGTTGTTCTAGGCTTTATGCCAGCGAATCTCAACCCTTCAAATAATGAGCTAATCAGCAGAATGGATCATTAATCAGAGTTTACTTGTTTGTTACTGTATTTCACCTCTTTTAGCCTGTTGAGCTATTTGTGCGCTAATCACTTAAATAGTATGCCAATTACCAATGGATTCGAACATCTATCTCGCCGTCTATCTATCACCTTTTCATGCTGCAATATTCTTCAATTAGAGCATTTTTGTACCCTACTTCATCATGGGCTAAAGTAATCAAGATTAATCTCGCTAGCTGACACGCGCTGTTTGCTAAGGCACACACACTACAATTGCTCAGGGCAAGCATCATTAGGAAATGCAATAAAATTAGGCAAACTGATTATATTTCAAAACTCAGAAGCAAAATAAAACACAATTTGGGGCCGCCAATTAGGGGAGTTGTTCTCATTGAGCACCAGCCATTATGTGGCATTATTGTTATGCCTGAGCGCCGCTGCGGGCCAACGGGAGGGGTTTGGCACGTCCTGGCGGCCTAAAGTCACCGCTCTCTCACTGCCAGTGTATGACACTGATCTGAGTATTATTCACTTTAGAGATCTCTTTGTTTGATTCAAGGATGTTTGAATTGTTGTATTTCATGTAACAGACAAAACTGCAACATTTTGCTTGCTTTTGACACAAGTACTACAGTTTTTTTCAATTGTTTACACGCAATTTTGAAAACAGAGTTTTTTTTGTCAAAATATAATCACAATTATCCAAACACCACACTCAATAAGCAAAATTCCTAGATTGTTTGCAAAATGACACACTTCAGTCAAAACATACACATATTTTCATTATTCATTTAACCAACACAGTCATCAATGATCATACACTATTGCAGCCAGTTTCACACTGCTGTGATAAATAAAAAACACATTTGTAAAAAAAAAAAAAAATAGATTTTTAGCCAGACATTCTTACTGTATGTAAGAGATAATTTAGGTGACAAAAAATAGTGAGAAACTCACAACATTATTCATGATTTGTTTTGAGATAGGAGAATGTAGACGAATACTGTAGGCCTACTATAACCTTACTGCACTGCACAACACTGATGCTGCAGACTGAATATGTCAAGTATTTATTTCAATACTTACTAAGAGTATTTCTTACCATAATCAGTTACAGTAATCAACCAACAATGAAATCAATGAAACAAATAAAATCTGTAGACAAATAAAAATTACTGCATGATGTACATAAACTTTTACTCTGAAGAAAAACTACTGTAAAAGCCTGAGTGCTACGTTTTCAACAAATGTGTGCTTCCACACCTGGTGGATGTGATTATCCAATTCGTTCATTAGTGTGGTCATTGGCAATCCGGGGCTTTGTAATGACAAGGAAGTAACCTCACAATCCTTATCTCTGTCTAAGGTGTGAAAATGTGTGTAGAGTTTTACAAATCACTGTGTGTAATGTTTTGCAAAAAGGGTGAAGCAGACCTTGTGTGTAATGTTGTGCAAATCTGTGGAGGTGTTTTGCTCATTGGAGTAGAATTTTGCAAATTGTGTGGAAATTTCTATTTTAGTGTGTAAACAATCGTAAAAAACTGTAATATTTGCTAGTAATATTTGCTTAAAATATGATATAAGCAATTCACTTGACAGTTATGTTTTATATTTAGTAAATATTTTAAATTCAGTCATTTACAACTTGCCTCAAGCATGCTGAATAAAATTAATTTAACAAGATTGCTTGAAAGCTATTTTTAATAAAAATAAAAAAAACAGCAAGTTTGTGTAATTAAATGCTTACTAATAATACTGTCTGTAATTAATACCCAGACACAAGTTTTTTTTTCTTCACTTTTATACCTACAGTATATGCAGTCAGGAATAAAAGTCCTAATAAATTAAACATTTCAATATTCCAGAAGAGCATCAGGCAAAATAATATTTGAAGTGAAAAACTGATTATCAATTCCAGTTGAGTTTTAAAGGAATGATCCGGGTTAAATAAATAAATACATTTAAATGTATCACCTGTAACATGCTGTCGATTACCAGAGGAAATGTGTTCCACTCTTCTCATCTTCTCTCTCTCTCTCTCTCTCTCTCTCTCTCGCTCTCTCAAATATGAACATAAAAAGATAAATAAATACATGTAGTTGAAGTAAAACACTTAGCAGTGAACCAGATAAATATTGTATCTAGCCAGAAGACTTAAATCTAATTATGTGTTAAAATGAGACTATAGGGCACTTACAAAACTTCTCAGTAAACATATAGTCAAATATGATTCTATAAAACACATTTTTAGACAACTATAAACACTCTGCTTTTAAATCCTTGTATGGCCCAATCTACTTCCATGATATTAGTACTTCCACGTTCCACTGTAGCCATAATGTTTGCTTCAAAATGAGAAAACCGAGGGACTAAATTATTCTAAATGATCATTTATTTTCAACATTTTACCACGAATGCTGGCGTTACAGCTTAATTACACCCAGAACATTCCTTACTATGAGTAGGCCCAGGTTAAGCTATCACTCTGTATTGCCTGTGAAAATGTAATCAATAATCTCATAAAATATACAAATGTACATGATGACCCTGAAATCTTTTACCTTTTCCAAAGCTCACACCCTCTGACCTCTGCCCCTTGACCATGGCCTTATGAATTATAAATGCCATAATTACAGCCAGTGTCTAGTGTAATTTTATCAGTTTCTGTCTTCTCTTCAGAACCTTCACAGAGTGTTGACTGAGTAATCGTCGCTGATTTGTCCCTTGTCCTACACCCCTCCTCCTCGCCCCCTTCTCACGCTTATTTCATCATTCTGTATACACATAGACCTCCAGTGAAGGGAGAATAGTTAACAAACTCCGGGGATGATTGATGGGCTAATTTCCAGCCCTGAATAAGGCAGTTTTCTAAG
Organism: Gobio gobio; assembly: GCF_949357685.1. Lineage (NCBI taxonomy): Eukaryota > Metazoa > Chordata > Actinopteri > Cypriniformes > Gobionidae > Gobio > Gobio gobio. Next base: position 14,169,491 of record NC_137119.1, on the reverse strand, counting down.
TCTGTTGATTCTCCATTTATTAGCTAATAGAAGCATTTATCAAAAAAGTCGCATTTTTTGCTTAAGCAATAATTGCATTTTTAAATCCTCATTAAGGCTTCCATGCATACATAATCCAATTGAATAAATGCAGAATTGAAATGAAGGATTAATACTGTGCTTTTCCTTTGGTAAACTGAAGGTTTGAGTTCTTGAGTATGCACGATATATAGGCACATTCCGTGGCTTACATCCTGTTTAAGAATTTGAAAACTGTTAGTGCGCTCCTGTAGGCTTAACCTGATTTATTCGGATTTAAGGACTACAGTGGATGCAAATATGACAAAACATTCACTATATACAGCAAATATCCATTTCTAGTGCTCATGTCGACCAGGTGTGTGTGTGTGTGTAATGCGTGTTGTAACGTTAGCCTTTAGCCCGATCAAACAGGAGTCAAGTCTTGTTACCTGGCAACCGTCCCAGTGGCCAGCTCGCGCTCCAGAGCGGAGCCAGTTTTAATCAGACTGCAAATTTGCAGTGCAGAAAACAGACAAGCACTCAAGCTAATCTTGTTAGCACGATGAGGCCGTTTTCAGATATCACTGCAAATCAAATCATCCCGCAGGCTTTGAGCTTGGGGTCTTTGTGGCGGAAAACGTGTGTGTATCTGCGCATGACAGGGAATATGGATTATTTGTAGTACCTGAGCAATGAGAATTTAAAGGAAACTGCAGGTTAATGCTGCATGCCTGTTATCGAGCATAGGTGCATTATATGGTATATGTGCATTGTGCACTGGTGCTTTTTTTAATGCATGGAAAACCTGCAACATCATGTTCAGTGTACAGCAGGCCACACCGGGCTGGGTACTGTATCCCACAACGTTTCGATTGTGACGAATCAGATAATAGTTGCTAAGGCAACTTTTATAATTTTTTGCTTAGTTTAAGTTAAATGGCAAAAATAACTACAACTAAATAAACTAAAAATAAAAACAAAAACTTATGGACTTAAAATATATATGGACATATTATAAAAAAGCTAATACAATATCACAAAAACACAAAATTCATAAAAAATCTAAAAATAAAATAAAAATGACAAAAAAGTCAAGTCAAGTCACCTTCATTTATATTGCACTTTTTACAATATAGATCGTTTCAAAGCAACTTTACAATGATAATAGGAAGTTAAGTGAAGAGTGATTGTTTTAGCTGTACATCAGCTCTAGAAAAAAAGTTATTGTCCAGCTAAAGTACATTTTTGATCGATTAATTTCCATTGTAAATAATCATTAGTCATTTACCTTGGGGCCACATACACAACACCATTTTCAACCAAAATAGAAAACTCTCAATGCGTTCCGGCCGCTCATCCGCACGGCAACAGCGCCCGGCGGCTAGAGAACGCAAACCAGAAACAGGTTTTGAAATGAAACAATACCGTTATCATCTTTGTGTAAACTTCAAAAAAGGTGAATCTGTGAGAACGGTGACAGCTTGCACGTAAGCACTATGTGTTTTGTCAAGGCAAGCGCAGTAACAAAAACTATAATAGTATCAACATTTACTTTAAAATAACACTGATCATTTTAACATTCCTTAACACATTCTCAGTTTTACATAAAACTGGAAAAGACAAAAAAAAATTGTCATTGCAAAGTCAAAGTGACAACAGTGTGATATATTACTGTTTAAAAACGGTTATTATTGCATAATATGAACTGTTTTACATACTGTTTTAAAAAAAGTTGCCAGTATACAGTATAGTGCAGTACGCAGTGCGCTAGGCATTCAAGAACAATTGTCCCAATATGCAGGAATATTAGAAGGAGGTTGAAGAGGAGGATTTATCCAAACCTTTTGTGATTGAATAAATTCAACTAGGTGGTTTGTAAAAAAAAAAAAAAAAAGAAATCTAATGACCATTTTGAACTCCCAACAGCTCATCTTCCTCTTCTCTGTGTGTTCTTTTCTGGCTCTTTATAGAAGAACCCCTCGTTTCTCTCTCTAAGCCCTTACTGCCCCCTTCCCCCACTTTTTTTTTGGTCATAAGCTTGGTTCAATTTTGAAGCATCGGTGTCCCTGTAGAGCGTCTCTCTCGCCCTGAGCCATACGGAGCGCTGAGACTCAATCCACAGGCCCCTGGAGAACTGCATGAGGAGAACAAAAGGAACCTGCAAAGTGTGAAACTTAAAGAGATGTACTTTGATAGCCTGAGATACCTACTGGAGCGCTGATCCAGAACCCAGAGAGATTTGACAAAATCAAGGCCTCGCTATAGAGAAACACAGAGAGAGAGAGAGAGAGAGAGAGAGAGAGAGAGAGAGAGAGAGTGTCAGTGAAGTGGATCAAGCCCAAACTCAACTCGCTAAAATTCAGGGAAAACTCCTCTAAAGATAATATCATATCCACATTACTTTTACTACCACTGCAAAGAAAGAACCAAACCATGGTGATACAATGCTATTCTTTGAAGTACCATGTAAACACCACAGTATATGAATGCAATATATCATAGTACCATGTTATTAGGCTCATAAATATATTTAACAAAAAGAAGAAGAATGTAAAAGTCCAAGTTATATTGAAACACCTCTTCTATGATGAACATGCAGATTCTCAATTAACATTTTTTGGCAGTGAGTAGGCAGTAAAGTAGGCAAGTTAGATTATTATTAATATTCGAAATAAAGTCATCGTGGTGGAATCAACATGCAAGAAGCTATTTTATTCTCATGTGACAAGCAAGCGATCTCTCTTGAAGCCAGCACGGAAGTGATTTAAACTGCAATTCATCGACTGGCCGCTAGAGACAGGCTCCAAAAGGGAGTCAACTCTGTATATCCCCCATGTTAAAATGCCCAACTTTACAGCACAAAAAAACAAAACAAAATTTTTTTACAGCCTGTTACAAAAAGTGGTTTTGGTCTATACAGCTTATTTAGCCCTGCATGACAACTGTGAGGGGGGTGAATTTTTTATAACTCATTCGTTTAAATTATATTAAGCCTTAAAGTTTTGCATAATTAAGGGCGTTAATTAAGGGCCACTTATATGACAGGTGGATTGCCACTATGGTCAAGCTAGGCGGGTACCAGGCACCTCAGCTCCACCCACGTCCTGACTCTTTACACATTTTCAGTTGCACCAGATTGTGACGGCTGGCACTGCCCACTTTAGGCTTCAGAAATGCTCTTCAGAAAACTACGGGTGACGTTACGGACAATATGTCCATATTTTTTTTACAGTCTATTGTGACAAGACACATATAAAAAAGAAATGACTCCTGAGGGGTATTCCAGAAAGCAGGTTATGTGACATACCTGGATATGTTTAAGGGTAAGTAAGCGGATAACATCAACATTCGGTTCCAAAAACAGAGGCAACTTTCAGGGTAAGTAAGTAGCCAAAGCAACTCACTCTCTGAACATAACCTGCTCCGGAGCATGTTCCAGGGTTAGTTTATTTAAAGATGTATGTTATATAATTAATATACAACCCCAAATCGGAAAAAGTTGGGACAGTATGGAAAACGAAAAAAAGTGATTTCTAAATTTACTTTGACTTGTATTTCATTGCAGACAATATGAACACAAAATATTTCATGTTTTGTCTGGTCAACTTCATGTCATTTGTAAATATGCATCCTTTCCTGTCATTCAGACCTGCAACACATTTCAAAAAAAGTTGGGACAGGAGCAATTTAAGGCTAGTAATGTGGCAAAAGGGTTAAATAATGATGTGATTTGAAACAGGTGATTGTAATTATGATTTGGTACAAAAGCAGCATCCAAGAAAGGTCTAATCCTTTAGGAGCAAAGATGGGCCGAGGATCGCCAGTTTGCCAACAAATACATGAGAAAATTATTGAAATGTTTAAAAACAATGTTCCTCAAAGAAAGATAGGAAGAGATTTTGGATATTTCACATTCAACAGTGCATAACATAATTAAAAGATTCAAGGAATCTGGAGGAATTTCAGTGGGTAAAGGACAAGGGCGCAAGCCTAAGCTGAACAACCGTGATCTCCGATCCCTCAGGCAGCACTGCATCAAGAATCGTCATTCATCTATAAGCGATATCACCACATGGGCTCAGGACTACTTTGGCAAACCTTTGTCAAGTACCACAATATGTAGTTACATCCACAAATGCCAGTTAAAACTGTACTGTGCCAAAAGGAAGCCCTATGTTAACAGTGTCCAGAAGCGCCGTCGACTTCTCTGGACTCGGAGGCATCTGGGATGGACCATCACACAGTGGAAACGTGTACTGTGGTCAGATGAATTAGTATTTGAGGTATTTTTTTGGGAGGAATGGACGCCGTGTGCTCTGGACCAAAGAAGAAAAGGATCATCCAGACTGTTACCAGCAACAAGTCCAAAAGCCAGGGTCTGTCATGGTATGGGGTTGTGTCAGTGCCCTTGGCAAAGGTAACTTGCACTTCTGTGAAGGCACCATTAATGCTGAAAAGTACATAGAGATTTTGGAGCATAATATGCTGCCTTCAAGAAGACATCTTTTCCAGGGACGTCCATGCATATTTCAACAAGACAATGCAAAACCACATTCTGCACACATTACAAAGTCCTGGCTGCGGAGGAAGAGGGTACGGGTACTTGACTGGCCTGCCTGCAGTCCCGACCTGTCTCCAATAGAGAATGTGTGGCGCATTTTGATGCGCAAAATGCGACAACGAAGACCCCGTACTGTTGCCCACCTTAAGACTTGTTTGCAGGAAGAATGGGACAAAATTACACCTGAAACACTTCATCACTTGGTGTCTTCAGTCCCTAAACATCTTGTAAGTGTTGTGAAAAGGAATGGCAACATTACAAAGTGGTAAATGCTTTACTGTCCCAACTTTTTTTTAAATGTGTTGCAGGTCTGAATGACAGGAAAGGATGCATATTTACAAATGACATGAAGTTGACTAGACAAAACATGAAATATTTTTTGTTCATATTGTCTGCAATGAAATTCAAGTCAAAGTAAATTTAGAAATCACTTCTTTTTTTCTTTTTTTTCGTTTTCCATACTGTCCCAACTTTTTCTGATTTGGGGTTGTACTTATATTAATACAACTAAATTTGTTATATAGTTACAGTAATATACAATATTATACAGTATATTAATTCTAAAGCACTATTACAACAAGGTAATGTTTAAGTGTTATTTCAATTAAAATATATTTATTATTTATTTTATTGTCATCTCACACATGGATCTGTATTCAATTAATTAGAATCAAACAAACAATATAATCCTTATGCTCAGTGAATAAAGAGTACTTATTAAACAGAAATATTGAAAAAAAGATTGCACAACCACCAAATAGGTGGTGATTTGCACTAAGTAGGTTATGTAAATCACCATTAAACAAAAGAATAAGAAGGAAGTAGTATGGCGCACTTGTCCATGGTGACTTGTCGATTCGTCACTCTGTCTTGTGTGTTCACGGTTAACATACTCTGGGTTGTCTGAACTTACTCCATGACGCGTCGAGTAAGCAAGGTTTGGGTTAATCAACCTGGAGTTCAGGGTATATGGGACGGCAGGTTAACCTTGCTTTCTGGAATACCCCCCGGACTGCGTGCCCAGGTGAATACATTTTAGTTAGAACAGGTTGTAAAACATATGTTTTTTAATATCTGTCAAGATACTTGTATGTTGTGTATATTCTTGGTATAAGTCAAAGTCTTACTCAAAAATAGTATCAAACGTTTTTCAAAAGTGTAAAACAAAGATCACATTTCAAAGAACTTTAAAATGCCTTAATTTGTAATTACTTCCATCGTCTCAGATATCCTTTTTTTTGTCACTACTGTACTAGAAGCACCTTTTTTTTGTTCAGCCAGCTGAATACAAAGAGAGGGACACAGTGCATTTCACAGACAAACTCGGGGAATCCCTCTGCTATAGGCGTTGTAAATATAGAGATGATGACGATTGCTCTAAATGAAGATGTAGTTTTCAGCTCTCTTACTGCCAACACTAGCTTTCTTCCATTCCAGCATCACCATTAAGACAATCATTCTCTAATTGAGCTTCAATAAAATCACTTGCCTTATCTTAAATGCTTCATTACGATTGCAAACACAAACGGATCGGCCGCTGTTCTTAGCCCTATTATTTGACTTTATTTGATGTTGTTATTGCCTGCCACCATTGTTGGAATTAACCCAGTATCACATTGGACCGTTTGTATGCCCATTTTAGCATATTTATTCTAGTATCTTAAGAGGCACCATCAACCACTATAATCGGCTTTTACTCCAACCTTGATGGGCTCAATAAAAAGCTAACAACTGTTGTATATCATACAACCACCCCCCACAAGCAATACAAATATATGTACTATTATTACATTTGCGTTTCATTTCTTCTAACATTCATAGAATCAGTGAGATGTGAGTGGTAGTGAGATGTGTGTGGCCTCTTCTCCATTGGACTAACCTGTGCCAGGGTTCATCACTTGTTTCATCATTTGTTTCAGTGGCATTGGACTCATTTGAACATTTGTGAAACATCCCAACACATTTGTCCTGAGTTCTTCAGGAACAGTGGAGCAGAACAGAAAACTGAATGCTTCATTATCTTAGAGAAGCACAGCTGTTGGTGTTGAGTAAAAAAGAAAGCATGATTCATTTATTGACATCTCTTAATTCTTTGCAACATTAATTATAAGAGACAGTGACAAAAGCAAAAGTGAAAAGCTGATGGCCTTAGCTTTAATGGACTCTATGCACACTGACTGCCTACGTCAGGGATGTCAAACTCATGTCCTGCAGAGTTTAACTACAACCTTAATTAAGCACACCTGAATCAGCTAATCAATGTCTTCAAGGTTACTGAGATGGTCCTCACTGCAGAACACAAGATCCAGGGGTCGAGGTTGGATCCAGATCCAACTCCTCCCACTTTAAATACTTATTACTTTGCTATATTACTGTAACAATGGAGCCACGAACTTCACATACAGAATTCAGTGTTTAGTTGATCCTGGTAAGCGCTCATTGTCACAGTTGTAAGTGCGACGGCTTTCTTCCTCCACGAGGGAGTTTGGCATCACAGCATTTGTTTCCAGGCTGACCGTTAAAGAACGCAACACACACGTCTCTCGGACGTCCTGTAGAATTCGAACAACCAGATGACGACTTCAAAAATCTTGAAGTGTTTCCAGTTACGTGTGCCATATGCATCAGACGTTCAGCCTGAGACTACACCAACCCTAAACCTACCTCAACTCCACCCCCTGGATCTCGTGTTCTGCAGTGAGGAGCTACTGGGATACAAAATTTTCAAAATGACCCCGTTCACACAGATGTGCGGAAATAACTAAAAGGCTTTATTATGTATGCCAGGTCAGTAGTTGGCGATGTCACTTTGTTAAGAAACACACGAAATACGCATGCGTGGACATGTAATGATGTAATGTGTGACATCACAGTCTTCTCAGACTTGCATTTTGTTGTTTACATAGAGACGGTAAAGGCATAATTTTCAAAACCCTGCACTTTGGAACCCGTTTTCAAAAATGTAGTTTAAAAATTAGCCAAATCGCATAAAAAGGTTTCCATTTTCAATTGCGTGTACACATACTGCTGGTTGGAGCTAAACTCTGCCAGACAGTGGCCCTCCAGGAACTGAGTTTGACACCCCTGCCTGATAATGCTGTTGTTGTGTAAATGAGCGGCCAAAACGGCTAAAAAGTTTTCAGCAAAAAATGGTACAAGAGAAAAGAGAAAACAAGGAACAGGTGTGGTGAATCAATTAACAAATGAATAACCATAGCAACAAATGAAGCAACAGAGACAAAGGAAACACAATCTAACAGGTAAACTAAATGTACAAGCTAAACAGAAACCTTATGTAACAGGTATTATTCCCCCATAACAATCTGTGGTATTAGAAAACCTGCCAATCACAACTGTCAACCACAACAAACTATATTATATTGTATATAAATAAATATAACATTTTAGTCATCCCCTTTATGTAGTACTTTATACAACAAAGACTGTTTCAAAGCAATGATGCAAACAAATTCCAGAGGTGGACAAAGTACACAACTTCATTACTTGAGTAAAAGTAAAAGTACTACTGGTCAAATATTACTCGGTTACATGTGAAATTTCTAAAAACAGAAGTACTTGTCTTTAAAAGTACTTAAGTATCAAAAGTACATTTCATTTTTTATGTCAATGCATTATTTTATTATTGTTGCATTTGTGTATAAATGCACATTATGTCACCATGGTGGTTTAAGCCAGTCACTGATGCTCCATCCGAAATGATAGCATATGACTACCTTAAGCTAATTTAAATACTTGTTTAAAAGTTACAAAGCTCTTTACAAAGCTGCTGTCACTTTAAGGCTGAATGCACAGATCCAATATACTGATACACATCCAATATTCTTCCAACTGTTTACTCTTCTCTTTCTATCAGACATTTACATTTTTGAACATTTTATGAGACATGCATCAAGTGTATGCCAACTTAACTAATCTTTAATCTTTTCAGAAAACTGAAATATACTTTCTAAGTATGGCCATGCGTGCAGGTGCACACACTGTGCCGAGGAACCGTCTTCCATTTTGCTATAAACTGATCAGTGTTCAAAAAATGTTGGGAAACTTCACATGACCCTACAAGAGTGATTACTGAAAAACCTTTAAAAAAAAAGATTTTAGATCTCCGATATGCTGCAGTTAAACATGTCACTATTTTTGTTCCCTGTCAATGATGTTTGATTAATCGCGGGTTCCCTCTTTTATCATACTTTGAAAACGTGAATATATTTAAAGGGTAATGAAACCCCCCTACTGCAGCAGGTTTTTGGTGCGAAATGGTGGGATGGGTATTGTGTGGTATTGTGTGGAAAGAGGGAATGGTTTGCATAAATAGGGGAGTGTCATTAGGCACCATTACAATTAGCTAATTTGTAAACCGGCAATGCACAGACACAGGTGACATGGATAGCGATACCGACAGCAGCAGTTACAGCGGTTCTGAGACATGTTCTTGGTTCACACATTGGCAATGTTTACCATTTTTACCAAGAGAGATGAGGGATGAATACACCGAATGAGAGAGCTCTGAGATCATAAGTGTCGTGCAGCAGGAAGAACAGACAGAGATCGCTCTAAATGTCATTCAGCTCTTCAGATCAGCATAGGCTAATTCAGTGAGAAATGAAAATAAATGTTATTCTGTATGACGAAATATTTTGCAAACATGTGATAATAAATCTATATTTGTCCAAATATGCACACTGTTTGGCAAGATGAACAACGCGCCGACGTGGTTATGCTCTCATGAGAGAACATGAACCACCCACGAACACGTGTCTCTACATGCTTGCGATGCGATAGAGGAGTGGGGGGCCCACGGAGATGTACTCGGCGGGGAAGCCTCACTGTAATCCTCAGGTCACCCAGGCTTATCAGCCAAAGTAGCCCCTTTTCTGGTGCACCAGAAAAGAAACTAGATCGGGGTATAAGCGAAAGGACTCAACCCCGTTTGAGGTTTCATAGTATCGACCCCGCATCTGAAGCGCTGAGCGCGCTGGGTTGCCCGTGACAACCCACGTTTTCCGGCAGCTTGAATAAATCTATATTTTTCCAAATATGCACACTGTTTCACTAAGAGCCCGAACACATGCGGGTTAGTGCATGTCTGTGACCACAAATAAAACGGAGAAGACATGGCTTTTGATTCTTGTTGATATTTCATTCAAAATATTGTTCATTACCTACTTATCGGTTATTTTGCACTCCTGACATAAATTAAGAAATGAATGTCAAAGCTTGCAGGTTCGCCGTGCGATTCCTCAAGTTCATTTTACTTTACCGAACCTTTAGCAATGGCTTCCACAGACGGCGCCCGGTTACAGCTCGCTCATCTCCCTTACTTCGTATCAGCGCGGCCATCCACCTCGGCTGTTCCGCCGTAGATTAACGGCCTTTACCCACACGAAAGTAATCCAGGGAGCACTTTCACGACACGCTGAAAACAACACCTCACTTTCCTTCTTGACTTTTCCGCACGCTGCTTCCAAAACTTCCCCACCATGTCTCAACAATAATGATGGAAGACGAACCTGACAGAAGTGACTGTCTCATGCATAATAACTAAATTATATTTTATGCATACTACAGCGCAGTGATTGGATTGAATGAGCTTTATGTCATGAATATATGTCGAGAATCGCTCGAAATGGTTGACGTCAGCATGTTCGAGCAGCCCCATACTTGGGCCTGCGGTACACGCTGACGTCAGCTTCTCTGACGTTGCTCCGACTCAGCTTTTCAAACCGAAAGACAGAAATCGCTCTGAAAAATGCAAAAATAACTATTTTTCACATATGAATAACATTAATGAGTACCTTTAGTGTTTTCAATGATGTGCAGCCTATACATATCTGTTTACATCTCAAAAAAAGTATTTTGGGGTTTCATGACCCTTTAAAATGGAATGAAAGATATAGAATGTACTACTGCATGCTAGCTTGCTTACTCTGCCCAAGAGCATAATCTACTTCACATGTCACACTAAAATATGCTTCTAAACCACATAAGTTTGCAATGCTGTTTGCAAATGTTCCTTTGAAGTATGGTTTTGGGGAATGCAGAACTGTTAACTACGTTGGTAATGACGGAACTTGCGACCATGGTTAACTAACGAGGCTTTTGGGAAACGCACCCCAGCTCAACTCAATTTCAGTACCTGTATATTGTAATAAAACATAACATTTTAGTAATGAGTTTTAGAAGTTTTAAATACCTTTAGCCTGAAGGTAGATTGTATCAGCAGTATTGCTTTGTCCTGTTGTGGGAATCTTCCACTAGACTTAATTTGTGCTTAATTTTTTCTCATCATTTTTATACACTGCACTGAACTGTAAGGTTGGGGCTAAATGCAGAAGCGATCGTGATGATTATTGCTAATTTGCATCAGGTTACTTCAGGTGTAGGGCACAGAGGACACAGGAATTTTCTGGTGTTGACTTTTTGAACAAATGCATCTTACTCTAGTCAATCCTAGCTCAAAGCATGAAACAATATTACAATTAAAACTAGTGACCCACTTTATATTAGGTGGCCCTAACTACTATGTACTTACATAAAAAAATAAGTACAATGTACTTATTGTGTTCATATTGTATTGCAAATCACTTTTGTGGATATTGAGGTGAGATACCGGTAAAGTTAGGGATATGTGTGGTGGTATGGGTAAGTTTAAGGGTAGGGTTAGGTGTAAGGGAAGTGTCAACTGTAATTATAAATGTAACTACAGATGTAATTACATGCTGGTAATTTAAAAAATGTAAGTACAATGTAAAAACATATACGTATGTACACAATAATTTATAAGTACATAGTAGTTAAGGCCACCTAATATAAAGTGGGTCCAAAACTAGTATTAAATTGACTTCAATTGTCTACTTAGGGTTAATGAAAGCAAGGCATTGCTGGAAGAAGTTCTGGAAGAAAACATAACTCACAATGTAGATATTCATCCAGACAGGTTTTTCACTACTACAACCTCTTCTGCCCAAATTTCATCTGCCTGGTCAATCAAACAGCAATGTCTTAAACTCATGTAATTGGTTGAGTTTTATGCTGAAAATGCTGTCATTAATTACTCACCTTCATGTCGTTCCAAACCCCAAAGACCTTCGTTCATCTTCAGAACACAAATTAAGATATTTTTGATGAAATCCAAGAGCTCTCTGACCCCTCCATAGACAGCTATTTAATTACCACTTTCAAGCCCCAGGAAGGTAGTAAAGACATCTTTAAAATCATCCATGTGACTGCAAAGTTTCAATCTTAATTTTATGAAGCGACAAGAATACTTTTTGTGCACAAATAACAAACAAAATAACGACTTTATTTAACAATTTATTCTAGCCTGTGCCAGACTCTTACGCTGTTGACGTAGTGTAAACTAGGGCTGTCACTTTTATTCGATATTCGAATATGCATTCGAACATGACGTGAAATATCCTTAATCGCACTATAAACAAACTATCTGGTTTTTAACGTGCCATGCAGAGTCCTGCGCGAATATTGCTGAAACGGGTGAAAAACATCCTAACTGTGTCGGATACGGGTGCGGGTCGGGTGAACAAGGGAGAACACGGGTCTAAACACGGGTATTAAACAGTCACATGCAAACGAATACAGCCTAAATAAAAAATATATACATGTATATTGTAGATGTACAAAATCATCTACAATACATATGCCTTGCCTGTATTTCAAGATGATAAAATAATTTCAAATCCATATTAGTTTATTTGTGCCCGCGCAGCGCGCGCGCCCTCCCAGGAGAATCACAACCGCGCGCGCGATCTGCCTGCACTCGTCGAGATGGATCCTGAGGAGTTGAAGAAAAGATAGCCGCAAATGTGGAAGTTCATCGCTGAGGAAGCACGCAGATAACTGTGGTAACAAACCAAGCACACGCAGTTCTATCGAACAGTATTTTTGTTATGTTTCCTGAGTTTGGTCTCTAAATAACACTGTCTTAGTAAGCCACGTTAAGCGTTTTCTTATAGCCTAATGGTTTTCTATGGGAGAAAAACGCTTAACGTGGAATTAGACCCGTTGCGTTCATATTCTTGTGGATATTCGAATATATTCGAATACATTGCTTGATATTTGATATCCGTTCGAATTAGATTTTTCTCAAAAATGACAGCCCTAGTGTAAACAGTGCAGCGCTTCCAGAATGCCGGCTTACCATTGGCCAATGCTGTTCACGTGAGCACCACGACGCAAGCGCACAAGTCGTTCTGCCAAAGAACTAGGAAGTGCTGCACTGTTTACACTACGTCAACAGCGTAAGAGTCTGACACAGGCTAGATTAAATTGTTGAATAAAGTAGTTATTTTTGTTTGTTTTTTACGCTCAAAAAATATTCTCGTCGCTTCATAAAATTAAGGTTGAACCACTGGAGTTACATGGACGATTTTATCATAATGTTTTTACTACCTTTCTGGGCCTTGAAAGTGTTAATTAAATTTTTGTCAATGGAGGGGTCAGAGAGCTCTCGGATTTCACCAAAAATTTCTTAATTTGTGTTCTGAAGATGAACGAAGTTCTTATGGGTTTGGAACGAGGGTGAGTAGTTAATGACAGAATTTTCATTTTTGGATGAACTAACCCTTTAAGGGACACTCAAACAATGCTTTGCTACAGCATCCAAAATCACTTGCTGTCTGAGTGATTAGGTGGTACATTTGACTACAGTCATTATTAATGCTTGACTATTAAAACATATTCTCTTTCGAAAGGGAACTCGCGCTGCGTTGGAATGACGCTACGGGGAACGCCTTGGCGTGACAGGTGTCTGAAGCTACTATCGAATCACGGCAAAGTCTTTGACCGCCGTCAGCCCATGACGTCATCATCGTGCGACCCGGAAGTATATAGGGGCGCCGTGCCAACACAAACACATCTTTCTCGTCTGTTTGAAGTGCTATACGAGTTAAGGTAATACAAATTCATTATTTAATACACACGAGTGTGTATTTACTGCCTGGGATCAAGAGCATGCACAGTCAGTTCATTGTTCATTGAAGTTGTTTGTGTGTAAGTGTGAGCGGTTTTCAATATGAGAGCGCTACACTCTAGTCTGGCTTTCATCTTGAGGGAAGAGAGTTTGGCATCTGGAACTGGATGATGCTCTCCCGCTCATGCCGAGGCTGAGCGCTGGCATGCATCATGGGTTTTCTCAGATGCAGCTCGCCGATCGTCGCGAGAGGTTATATTCCTCTCGGACGATCTGGCGGCTAACGAGACTTATCAGCAAGTGCTCTTAGGGATGGCTGGTGAGAGTGGTATGAATCTTCTTAGTCACCCTGACCGTGTATGCTGAGCTGATGAATGTTATGGAACGTGCTGCAGGCAGGCTGCGGTTGCCATGTTGGCGCGTTAGAGGAGAGATCGCTCGTGATAGATTGAACGATCGATTTCTCCTTGGCTCCTTGGGTAGTTTTCAACCCCTGATGCGGTGGTCGAACTGTGCCGCACCACAGGTCTAGCTCTCCGTGCCACCAAGCAAAGCAGCTGCCGCGATTGGCTGATCGTTAGTGGCGATGGTGGCTTCGGAGAGACATCTGTGGTCAAACTCGACGGATATCGTGGAGAAAGGAAAGCGCTTTCTCCACGAGTCGCCAGTTTTGCCTTGCAAACTTTTCAACAACAATCTGCGCGTTCGGCAGCGTTTAACCTGCGTACTGCTGAGATCCGGATCCGCGCCCAGGCAGGCGGGAGGGCCTGGCCGTCATGGCCCGAGGGCTGGAGACAGGGCCAGAGTGCCAGTATTGCCTTTCGTGCGCCCCCTCATAGGAGTAGGTCGCAAAAGAGGCGGGACTCCCGTAGGAAGAAGGATCCCTCATAGTTTCTTCATAGAGCGTTTCTCCAGGCGCTTCTTACATCAGGCCGGGGGCGGCCCGCCTTGGCTTGATCAGTGAGAGCACCCCTTTTAGGCATGCAAGGGCTGTAGAACACCGCGGTCATATGAGAACTGTGTGGTGAGTCTTCGCTCTACACGCCACAGGTGAGAGTGGTCTATTTTGTGTGATAACACTAAAATATGTATTTCTTGCAGACCTTTGTTCCCTGTATAGAGTGTGGGTTTATGCAACCGTTAGGAAGGAGGAGTTAACTGAAGTTTCCCCTGTAGGTGGCTTAATACAGCACCATGCTCTGGGCTGTGGAGGTGAGTGTGTGTTGGCTTTCCCCTCTGTGGTTTCGCGGGGCAGGCCGCCGCTCATGGTGTCATATGTTTGTAACTTAGGCCTCCTCTCAGGGTGAGAGGGTGTAGGCCGCTGCTCATTTCCTCTGAAATGTTAGCGGAATTCTAAGCGGTAGAACTTCCTTCCGGGTGAATGGTATGTTTGCTACCGCTTGGGGTTTGTTACTGTGTGTCTTCGGTTCCCTAAGCCACCACAGGTTAGAGTAGTTTGTCTCTTCTAGAGTGTGTTTACTAGGGACTGACGCTGGAGCTTCAGTTGGGTATGTCTGCTTAGTTGGCCTAGGCTGTAGGGATGATGGAGGTGCGTTACTGAGGCACAATCACCTCTGGCTGTTCACTATGTGAATTTGAGCCCATATACCATCCCTGTGTTATCAGCCTCCTCTCACGTGAGAGTCGCACAGGTCAGAGCCAGCCCATTTTTCTATGTCTGGGTGCATAGCAGCTGCGACCAGGTAGCTAGCCCTAAAAGACCTCCTGTGGGCGACCCCAGTTTGTGTGACTTGGTGTGATATGTTTCCCAAAGACATTGGCTTTGTGAAAACTTGTTACCAGCTAGTAGGCTCTACGTAGCCTCCCTGAAGGCGGGTCCCCATCAGTGTAATGGGTAGTTATTAGTCAGCCAGTGGTCTAACTGTCAAGGTGTTCATAGCAGTCAGTTGTAAACCTGCTACCAGGTGGTAGGCCTCACCAGGCCTCCCTTGAGGCGAGTTCCAGAGTTGGGGAGCTTCAATGCTCTAGGAGCCGGCATAAATTGCTGTCAGGTAGTAGGCCTCTCTAGGCTTCCCTGAGAAACTTGCTATCAGGTAGTAGGCCCCATGGGGCCTCCTTGAGGGCGAAGTTCCCAAGTGTAGGCACTTCCCTGTTACCAGTTCTCTGTAGGAAGAGAACCTTTGGTAGCTTAGCCTACAGCTGGGGGTTACCCGCCAGGCAGGTTCAGGTGCTCCTCTCACTGAGGGTCGTCTATGAGTACACAGCTGCCTGAGTTCGGTCAGATGGTCGCAGACCTCTCGTGAGGCCTCCCTGTTAGACCTATCCATAGGCCTTTCCGGCCTGCCTATTGCTTTGAAATACAAGTACCTGGTAGATTCTTGATTTGAGCAGGAAGACTCCCCCCGCTAGCAAGGGTTGTAAAGCGCTATGCTGAGTGTTGCTCTCTGGGATAACCCGTCTCTGAGGTCCGGGCTAAGAAGGACTGCCAGTTTTTCAGTCCCTTAGTCTGGATGCCTTTCTGAGGCACTGTCCGGAGGCTCTGTTTCTGAACAGACAGGGTCAGGCATCCCTGGTGGCACTCGGGTGAATATGTTCCCCGGGTAGTGACTTGGCTGGGGTTCCTTCGGGTCCCCTAGCCACATTCCCTTAAAAGGGACCCCTTCTGTTGAAGTAGTAGTGGTCCTGGGCCTTTGAGCAGTCTGGATAGGACCTCATGCAGTTGCATTTAAGGCTCAGTTTAGGCGTATAACTTGGGCTATGACCGTAGGGGATGCTGTCGCTGACAGCCCAGTGTGACCTGAGGGAGAGTGGCTCAGGTTTTTCAGTTGAATTTACTTGTGCTGACAGTTGTCACTGCCAGTGGGCAGACACTCTCATCAGCATGGTGGCATTGGTATATCGTTCCCCGTAGCGTCATTCCGACGCAGCGCGAGTTCCCTTTCGAAAGGGAACGTCTTGGTTACGTATGTAACCTCGGTTCCCTGAGAACAGGGAACGAGACGCTGCGTTGCATGCCATGCCTCGTGGGCCTGTCTGCCATACAGTCCCTTCAGACGAGACGATGTGTTTGTGTTGGCACGGCGCCCTTATATACTTCCGGGTCGCACGATGATGACGTCATGGGCTGACGTCGGTCAAAGACTTTGCCGTGATTCGATAGCGGCTTCAGACACATGTCACGCCGAGGCGTTCCCCGTAGCGTCATTCCGACACAGCGCGAGTTCCCTGTTCTCAGGGAACAGAGGTTACATACGTAACCAAGACGTTTTCTATATTCTATGAATGTGTGTATAAATTAATTCTGGACATAGTGTACTACATACGCCCATGATGTCACTGTCATGTGACTTACGACACCAGTTACATCCCTTTACTACAATTCACAACTTCTCTCCCATTGCCTCATGGGATAGTAAAGTGTCCACAAGATCCAGACTTGGCGGAAGTCTTTTGTATAGTGTTTTTTGCATTAAAGTATTTTATATCCAAAAATGTACATCCTTAAAAAAAAAAAGAAAAAAAAAAGAAGATGATATATAGGAATCGTCTATATAAAATTTTGAGTCCGTAATTTGAAGATGTGTTTCAATTGTAGTGTCATTGATGTTAAACATTACTGATGTCAATCATCATTAATAATTGTTGATGCATAATATTTAAATGTGCATGTGAGCGAATGAGAATAGAGAGATATAACAGTGAGAGAGATCATCAGTAATAGCGTAGTAGCAGTAGTAGCGAATGGACTACTTATTATAATTTTATACACTCTGTATTAGCTTTTATTGTACATTTTATGGACATTATCCTAAACATCTCCTTTTGTGTTCCACAGAAGAAAGTGAGCCATACTCATTTCAAATGAATGAGGGTAAATTATGACAGAATTTCTATTTTTGAGCGAACTATTCCTTTAATTGCAAGAGACTTTCCATCTAGGTGACTGATTGGAGTAATAAAACAGGTACAGTATTGAGAAATAGATTGCATACTATCCACAAATAAGATTCATTATTGAATAATGAATTTTACAGCACATCTCTCACACTTGACATCAGTTATGTGTTCAGAGCTCTCATGTTCCTATCAGCTAACAAGAGGTTGATGTGTGAATACACAATGCCCTTAGATTCTCTCTCTTCACCTGTGACACCATCACTCTTAAAATATATGAATCCAAACGGGATTATACACAGTATGTCTGCCCTCTCCTGGACACAGACACCACCCACCCGCTCTCTCACACACATGCACATCTCTAAATGCTGTATACTTACTGGTTTTCTAATGTTTAAATGTGGATTGATAAAAAAGTGTACAACATTGTGGTGCTAGCAACTGGCTCAACCCGTGGTGCTTGGATGGACCAATTCTGTTTGGTAACACTATAGTGGCATTGCAATCACATCAATTATGATAACAAAGGCAGATTATCATTCATAAACAAATTTTGTGCCGTTCCTAAACTAATACTATCCTATAACCTCAAAACACTACCATAGTGCATGATTTGTAATACATTTTGTCACATAACTTGCTCCATACATTTAGCTTTTCTGATGTAAACTTGCTTGGTTGCACACCTGGTACAGCGTTGCACTTGCAATGAGAGCGCTTTGGTACAAACACCAGTCCTGATAAAATATTTTTTTTGTATAAAAATATTTTAGTATTTTATAAATAAAATAAATAAATAATTGCAAGCCAAAATAGCATGCTTGTTTCTGCACATACACATTTATCTCACTTTTGTGTTTGTTAACACTATCGATTAGTTTTAGCCAGGGGTGCATTAACAACACAGGCTTTCAAGGGCTGAAGCCCAGGGGCCTATAGCTGCATGACATTTTTTTTTCAAATAATTATTTTTATATACAGGAGTTTACATTCTATAAACAAACTCACACAGCCTCAAATTTCCAGGATACACAACTGCATTTTCAGCGAACCCCGGACTGGACAACTAGTTTTCTGTAACATCACATAGTGCGAGAGAGTTAATTTACAAAGGCGTGGATATAATCTGCATGTCATCTGAAGTACCCTAATGCTGTAGCCCAGGGGCCTCTGGTTATCTTAAAAAGGGTAGGATTTTGTGTAGAGGGTAGTTAATAGAGTGGTGCAGGTATGACATCACTTTCTAAGCCAAAACATGGACGTGAGTTAGCATTTTAGTACTTCCGGTTCCCTCGTCTCAAAGTGTTTTGAATGGGGTTTTGGTTAAATGGCTGAAATAAGGTCTGTGGTGAACACAAGCTCAAGACACTTTCACGTTTTATTCTACGACATAAAATACATTAGTATTAAAACACTTGTGATTTTTTGAAGCTGTCTTGAAAAAGGCGGTTGATAACAAGTGGCTAAATGGGACTACAGAGGCTGTCGGGGACATTAAGCATCATCACACCGAACAGGTAAGCTCAGTCCACTTTTATGCTCAAAATTGTGCTCTTATAAACTAGTCTAACTCAAGCTGTCAGGGAAAATGTTTTGAGATAAAAACTGAAAGAGTTGTCAGAAGCTTAGTGATGGTGATGTTGAAGTCTAGTGACTGTGGTGTAGTTTGTTTATAGCTTACCTTTAGGTTTTTACTTTTGTACAAAACGTGCAAGTATAATACACTTTTGTTGATTGCAGAGCTTGTTTTTAAGCAATAATCCAAAGCCTATGGGAAAATCCTATAGTTTTTTTATCGAGGGAACCGGTGTGATGCTAACTGCCGGTTGGCCTGCAAAGTGACGTCATACCTGTACCAATCTTTTTCAAATGCGATAGAGCATTAACCTTTAAGCGCCACTCACAGAAAATTTAATTTCCAAACTGCTGCGATAAGTAAAACAACCAATGTAATAAGCGTTTTCAGATTCATGTTAATTTAGCATAAAACTGGACAAGTGCAAGAAACATTGTAATATCTTTCTGCTGGAGGAAAAAAAAAAAATCTGATTCCTGACCAGAATAGAGCCAGACTTGAAGCAATGACAAAATAGTTATTTAACAATTGGTTAGTATTATGCGGGCCAAGTGATGTCAGCTGAAAAAATACATGTTTTCAGTGCATGATATAATAGCTACTATTCAGTGTGTGTAAAACTAATGACAATACAGTTCAAAACAGGGCAACAACCATTATTTCCTTTAATTTGGCAGAAAATTTGGCTGGATGTTTTACTCTATTATCAAGTATACATTACATGTACTGTACTGAAAATGGAAATTTGTGAAATATAATTTAAGCTAAACATTCCACTTAGCAAATATCTAATTAAACACGTCTGATATTAATAGCATCTCAGTTTTGTATTATTAATACAGTGTTGTGAAACATATTGACAGTTATTTACTACAGCTCTGTGAGTGACAGCAGTGTGTTGTCCTCATTAGAGGAGGTAAATGGACTGCAGTGATAAGCCGGCACTCATAATATTGTCCATTTATTTAAACACGGGGAGGGGGAAGGCTTTTAAGGATTGTTTTGTTTGTTAACCGCATTGGTATTCTTTTGTGAAAAGGCTATTGGATGATATTCATGAACTGAAGAGTGTCCCAGAGGGCTTTTGGGGCTCCCATAATGCCTGTGGGTGAACTGAGCAGGTGCATGACTCAGTGAGAAAAAAACTGGACATCAACATGACAGTAACCTAGAGGAGATTTCTTTTCTCGTATTGCGCTGAGGCTGGTCTTTCCGAGCTCAAGAGAATCCACAAAGTATCACCTTCATCTGAGACATCTTAACATTTCTTAGAGAAATATAAAAATAGAAAGAAATGTGTCAATTGTTGACGTAGAGCAAAAATAGAGTTCTACAAATGTCAGTAGTATATCTTAATTTAATCTTGATTTATCATTGAGATTTGCAGACTGTTTGAGAGAAAACACTGAAGGAGAAACATGGTGAGATGACTGGAGTCTTATTTTCGATAGAAGAATTATCTGAGGTGCAGTAAAACTCAGTTTGCTCTCCATTTCTAATTTAGTTTCTGTCTAGAAGAAACTATCAAAATATTGCTGAGATTTCAATTGTAAAATTTCCTACAGGATGCCAGTGTGTGTTTATAAACGACCTCTTAAAATCGAGACGCATAGGTATATAACCTCAGCATGAGTGAAGGTGTGTGTGTGTGTGTGTGTTGGTCTAGTCCCCTGGGCCACAAAGGTAATCCCTCTACACTACACTCATCAGCAGGTGTGTGTGTGTGTGTGTCTTCAGGCATGGCTGTTGGCTGCTCTTTCTCCATGGACTCCAGAGGGATGCTGGGGAATGGCCTCTGCTGGGTAAAATGGCTCCAGGAAACACAGATTCTCCCTCTCTCAGACAAAAAACAGCATATATTTCCATTCCATATATTCTTTCACCTGTTAATGACTGAAAAAGGGGGGAAATGTCATCTGTGGTGATTTTTGCAGGGTATCAGTTTTCACGGGGTCCTGAGAATGTGGGTGAGACCTGTCAACACCCTCTCATCTGTCAGACACAGGTCACATGACCCTGCCTGTCACATGACATGAGAATCTTCCTGCTGGAAGGAACAAGATTACCGTTTTCATCTATTGTTCTCACCTTGATCCTTTGTTTCCCTAATCAGCTTCACATGCAGAACCTGCTGGAATATGCCAGTGACGTCACATGCCACATTTGACTTGCGTTGACATACATGCGTTGAAGCTCTTATAAAGGCAATCAACTCTGAAAATTTACCAGTGCTGTTAAAATGACAGCTTGCATGCATACTGCAGAAATCAATCCTATGTTTTCTGCAACAGTAATACATATCATATTGCTTCTTAAATGCAAATAATCTTTACAGAAACCCTAATGACACAAGCAAATGGCTGGTTGTGTTTTCATTAGAGCAAAAATAATCAAATATATATTATTTTGCCATATTGTCCATACTACCAGTTGATTAATTAATTAATATATAGCCTATATTGGCAAACGTAATGGGACACTTCTCCAAATCATTGAATTCAGGTGATCCAATCACTTCCATGGCCACAGGTGTATACAATCAAGCACCTAGGTATGCAGACTGCTTCTACAAACATTTGTGAAAGAATGGGTCGCTCTCAGGAGCTCAGTGAATTCAAGCGTGGTACCGTGATAGGTTGCCACCTGTGCAATAAGTCAATTCGTGAAATTTCCTCACTATTAAATATTTGGTTACACTTTATTTTAAGGTGTCATTGTTACTGTGTAATTATATATTTAAGTACAAAGTAATAATAATTAACAACACGTACTTACTGTAGGGTTAGGTTAGGATTAGGGTTTGGTTGAGGGTTAGTACTAAGTGTAATTACTATGGTAAGTACATGTAACATATGTAACAAGGACAAATATTCCATGGTCAACTGTTAGTGGTATTTTAACAAAGTGGAAGCAATTGGTAACAACAGCACCTCAGAGGAGGTAGACCAATAGCTACAGACCTCCAAACTTCGTGTGGCCTTCAGATTATCTCAAGAACAGTCTGTAGAGAGCTTTGTGGAATGGGTTTATATGGCCGAGCAGCTGCATCCAAGCCTTACATCACAAAGTGCAAGGATGCAGTGGTGTAAAGCATGCCGCCAATGGACTCTAGAGCAGTGGACACGTGTTCTCTGGAGTGAGTAATCATGCTTCTCTGTCTGGCAATCCGATGGATGAGCCTGGTTTTGGTGGTTGCCAGGAGAACGGGACTTGCCTGACTGCATTGTGCCGAGTGTAAAGTTTGGTGGAGGGGGGATTATGGTGTGGGGTTGTTTTTCAGGGGTTGGGCTTGGCCCCTTAGTTCCAGTGAAAGGAACTCTTAATACTTCAGCATAGCAAAACATTTTGGACAATTTCATGCTCTCAACTTTGTGGGAACAGTTTGGGGATGGCCCCTTCCTGTTCCGACATGACTGCACACCAGTGCACAAAGCAAGATTCATAAAGACATGGATGAGCGAGTTTGATGTGGAGGAACTTGACTGGCTTGCACACAGTCCTGACCTCAACCCGATAGAACACCTTTGGGATGAATTAGAGCGGAGACTTCAAGCCAGATCAAAAATTCCTATAAACACACTCCTAAACCTTGTGGAAAGCCTTCTCAGAAGAGTTGAAGCTGTTATAGCTGTAAAGGATGGGCCAACTCCATATTAAACCCTTCGGATTAAGAATGGGATGTCATTAAATTCATGAGCATGCAAAGGCAGACGTCCCAAAACATTTGGCAGTATAGTGTATATTTTTGAATATGTCAGTGCCATTGTTTTGTCTCAAGATGCACACCAGTAAGTGTTTCTCTAAGGCACATTTATAAAAGCTACATAAATGTCCTAACTGAACTAGGGCCTAATCCTGTCTTAATCTAAAACCTCTCTGTGAGTGAAATGTTTAGTTTTAAATGTGACCTTGCTCTAGTAGTTCTGTAAACCTAGCACCTTTTTAATGAATAATACAGTTTGAATAATAATAATAATAATAATAATAATAATAATAATAAAATCATTCAACACACATTAAAAAGACTATTAAGACTGGACTATAAAAATATACCTTGTCCATCAGTAGCTCTCATTCTAAACCAATAGTAACATCTCTCTCTCTCTCTCTCTCTCTCTCTCTCTCTCTCTCTCTCTCTCTCTCTCTCTCTCTCTCTCTCTCTCTCTCTCTCTCTCTCTCTCTCTCTCTCTCTCTCTCTCTGTCTCTCTCTCTCTGTTAATGGACGACATTCAACAAGCCCTCAGATCCAATCTGATATACATAACTATCGGTCAGATGGTTATCACAGAGAAAATGTTTTTCAGTTGTAGCAAAATAACGTAGCTGAACAAACGAAAGATAACCCTCGGAAGGAACGTAAACACTTGGGGGTGATTTTTGGTAATTTAGTAAATTGGTGCTTGCGGAGGGCTTTGAATGAAGGCCTTTGTCCGGCCTCTACCAGGATCACAAGTGTTATTGATGCTAATAATATACTTGAGCAAACAGAGCTCTATGGCAGGTTAATCGGGTGATATGAGCCCCTGCTCATGGTGTTTACTGAAGGATCATGGGAGTCTAGCAGGGGTTCATCATAATAACCCCAGCTCAGAGAAACATCCCAGGCATTTGCTCTGCTTGCCTATGAGAGAGTCCGCTGTCAGTCATGTGATTCCATGATGAAGTGCCTTTCAGTGTCTTATGATCAGCAGTGATGGAGTGCCAGATTTTAGACCTTCAGAATATCTCCATATCATATTTTTGTGTGAGCGTGATGATTTTGAGAGGATGCCCTCACGCAATAGTGTGCTACATGAGATTAGGTTAAAGCACTGCTCTCATGATCGGCCAACCACACAAAAGAGCACATCTTTTTAGCCCCACGTCTAATTGTTTCACTTGTGACCGCAGAGACTAGCTGTCTGCTTCTGTCCATCACCTTTTTGTCTTCTCATTTTTCTTCTTCTCTTGGTCTTTCCAGACTTTGAATTTACTGGAATGATGTGTTCATCTAAGACGTGAATAACAGACACATAAATCCCTGCGGATAGAATACTGTGTTGACAATGGCTGCCAAACCTGGCTGATGTCACCTAGGTAATGTTGCACGCTAATGGAAGAGGTTTCTTGAAAGCCCTGTGTGAACACTTTGAACATATTTTTCCCAACATGAAATGCATATATTATTTCACACATGAATTCTAAGTACAGATTTGGTTCATTGTAGATGATTTCATGAACACAGATGTGGTGCTCGCTCTGATCTGCTCAGCGGACTGAAGTCATTATCCAAACGTATGCTCACCATCGCTTCACGCGTGGGAGCGACTGATAAGATGCAGTGGGTCGGTCAGATGGAAGGATCCAGGACAAAAGAAGTGTGTCAACATTTGTGCGACAACAATTCAACCCTGTGTATAAAAAAAATAATTCTGGGTTGAATGTTCAGTCAGTGTAGAAATGTCTAATAACAGTCCAACAAATATAATATTGTTTTACTTTGTTGAATATATCACTAAGTGCCCTCTATATGGTCTATTCTTTATGAAATGGTGCCGTTTGTGCTTGAAGGTTTTATTATTATATTAAAATCGTAACAGCCATTGGAGAGTGGTCTACAAATATGAGATGTCAATGGCAAATTCATAAACTGTTACTCCAAGTCCTTACTACGTATACGTGGTTATCTAACTACCAGAGAGAGCCCACTGGGTCATTCAGTCCAGGGCAAAAGAAGTGTGTCACATGGCATTAAATTTGTATGTGTGTTTGAAGCTAGAACAAGAGCAGAAGCTCAAATAATGATTGTGCTGACTGAACATGTGTTGCGTGCGTCTTACAGCTTTCTCTCATTACCATCACACATACACACACAATGATCATGAACACGTGCATTTGCCACAACAGTGACATCTGCATCCTCTACAATGCTAGAGATAGACTGTCAATCCAGGCCTATTTAATGTGATAGCACCCATTATGTTGGCAGATCAGAACTTGTGAAAATTATTATTTTTTGAGTAGCTAAACACATGGTGCAACAAAGCTGTGATTGAAAGCAAGTTGAAGATGCAAGTGGTAGACAGAAAACAATGCCAGCAGCATGTACACACATAAACACACTCCAGCATTACACTAGTGTAATCGCAACAATAGTACTTATTATTTCTTTAGCATCCTGTTGTTATTGTTACATGTTATAAAAATTGTTACATGTGATTTCAACCCTATTCCAGTTATTTGTATTCATTCTTACACTTACTTGAACATATAATTAAGTATAGTTTATATTCCATGTGCCTTAAAAATGTTTAGGGTTGAAGGTCAAAAACAGCCACCACTAGCATATTTGTAGCTGTTTTTACACTGACCTTCAATAGAGTAGCCTATTTACAGTCAGTTTATTGGTAACACGTTTACTATAAGGTTCCATACATTAGTAAACACAAACTTCTAAAGCATTTATTATTTTGTGCCAAGAAAATCTCTCACTGCCACTGTATTTCTGATATTTAAAAATGGAGTTTAAAATACTTGTAAAAACCTGACATAAGATACATTTATTTTTATTTGTCTTTATGGGTTCTTTGTGTACTTCTGGGAAAATTAAAAGAATAAGGATGATTCATATTTAATAGATGGCACATCTTACCACAGCAGAGCCTTCTTAAAACAGACTCTGACTTGGACCCTCTTTTGCCTTCAGAACTGCCTTAATTTTTTTGTGGCATATAGTTTCAACAAGGTGCTGGAAACATTCCTCAGAGATTTTGTTCCATATTGACATGATAGCATCACACAGTTGATGCAGATTTGTCGGCTGCACATCCATGATGCGAATCTCCCGTTCCACCACATCCCAAAGGTGCTCTATTGAGATCTGGTGACTGTGGAGGCCATTTGAGTATAGTCAACTCATTTTTTTTTTCATGTTCACAGTCATGTTCAAGGCACTAGTTTGAGATGATTTGAGCTTCGTGGTATGGCACGTTATTCTGCTGGAAGTATCCATCAGAAGATGGGTATGTGGTCATAAAGGGATGGACATGTTCAGCAACAATACTCAGGGGCCCAAAGTGTGTCAAGAAAATATCCTCCAAACGACACCACCAGCAGTCTGAACCTTCGATAAAGGGCAGAATGGATTCAAGCTTCAAGTTGCTTATGACAAATCTTGACCCTACTAGCAGAAATCCATACTCTTCAGACTAGGCAACGTTATTTCCAATCTTCTAATGTGCAATTTTGGTGAGCCTCTGTGAATCGTAGCAGTGTTCTTAGCTGACAGGAGTAGCACCCGGTGTGGTCTTCTGCTGCTGTAGCCCATCCGCTTCTAGGTTCAATGTGTTGTGTGTTCAGAGATGGCCTTCTGCATACATAGCATACAAGTGGTTATTTGAGTTACTGGTGCCTTTCTATCAGCTTGAAGCAGTCTGGCCCTTCTCCTCTGACCTCAACAAGGCATTTTCCCCCACAGAACTGCCGCTCACTGGATATTTTCTTTTTCTCTGTAAACACTAGAGATGGTAATGTGTTAAAATCCCAGTAGATCAGCAGTTTCTGAAGTACTGTCTGAATTACCACCTGGATTTACAGTCAACCTGAATTACCAACAACCATACCTCGTTCCAAGTCATTTAAATCATTCTTCCCCATTCTAATGCTCAGTTTGAACTTCAGCAGGGGGTATTCCAGAAAGGTTAATTTACCGTTACATATACCTTGAACTCTCGGTCGATTAACCCAAACCTTGCTTACTCGAGGTATGCTGGTTCCAAAATCGCAAACAATCTTTTGTTTAATGGCGATTTACATAACTTACTTAGTGCTCATCGCCACCTATTTGGTGGTTGTGCAATAATTTTTTGAATGTCTTCGTTTATTAAGTAATCTTTATTCACTGAGAATTAGGATTATATTGTTTGTTTGATGCCAATTAATTGAATGCAGATCCATGTGTGAGATGACAATAAAATAAATAATAAATATATTTGAATTGAATTAACATTTAACATTACCTTGTTATAATAGTGATTTAGAATTAATTTATAATATTGTATATTATAACTGTAACTATATAACACATATAGTTATATTAATATAACTATATTAATTATATTACACACATGTGAATACCTCTTAAGCAAACTTACCCTGGAACATAACCTGCTCCGGCGCAGGTTATGTTCAGAGAGTGAGTTGCTATGGCTACTTACATACCCTGAAAGTTACCTCCAGTTTTTGGAATCGAAAGTTGAGGTTATCCGCTTAAACATACCCAAGTATGTCACATAACCTGTTTTCTGGAATACCCCCCTGATCGTCTTGATCATGTCTACATGCCTAAATGCATTGAGTTCCTGTCATGTGATTGGCTGATTAGATATTTGCGTAAATGAGCATTTAAAAAGGTGTACCTAATTAAATAGCTTGTGAGTGTATAATGACTCCTTTTCTATAAATATTAAAACCACATTTACGGACTGCTCTGCAACTCTGAATCTTTTTTCGGAAGTATGTTTCTTCCATATTTTTGGAATGGCATTCCTACTTATTGAAGAGAAGTGATGAGTATTTGGCGTCAAACACTGATATAAAAAAAAAAACTACAATGTGTGTGTGGTTGAGAGTTAGAGAGACAGAGAAAGAGATTAGAGGTAATACATATTGTTGGATGTCTCACCTTGCCATCATTGAGGGATATTCGGGGATTACAATTACAGAGTGTCACAACCTGACTGGATCTTCT